>NC_133896.1:94014199-94314199 GCF_964199755.1 Larus michahellis
CCTGAATTCAGTACTGATTAGCAAGCTGTATGTTTATCCTAAACATTACGCTTTGATCAGCGCGTCAAAGCCCCGCAGGGCTGCCTGCCATTTGCACATCCCCGAAGATTATTGCTGGTGTGTTGGCAAATGAGTGATTTCACCAAGCTGCATCGTTGCTTGTGTAAGGGAAGGAGGGAGTGATACAAGGTCCCTGCCTGTGCTGTGACGGGGACGCTGATAAACCGGTAAGTTGGGAGGACAAACAAACCCTTGATCTGGATGATAGTTTGGGTGGGGGCATGGGGTCACGAGCTGAAGCCCAGCAGGTCGGCGTGTCACCCTTTACCTCAGCAAGGACACAAACATCTACTGCTGGTGAAAGGACCTGTGTGAAAGGCGCAGGATTGTTTTGTTTTGGGGGTTGGCCCTGAAAGAGTAAATTTCAGCCTTAGGGCTTGGAAAACAGATAGGAAAGGAAAATGCCATTGTGGGAAAAATGGGTTTCCATAATTCCTGGGGGTCCTGGCATCCATAGTAAAAGTGGATTTATAACAAACGTAAGTAATACTGAGCAAACGTCCTTTGTGCCAGACAACATTATGTGGTTGCTCTCCAAAGCCTTGCTTTGCAAATGCTGTTTTATTCATTCTGGGGAGGGCAGCCCCGTTGTTCCTCAGGAACGGGAGCGACGTGGTTGGTGTAGATGACTTCATGGATTCTGCTTGTGAGCAGGACGACACTGAACAAGTCTTCACCATGCTGGCAGGCCATGGGAATGGGAGGAGCATGGATGCAGAGCTGGACGCTAGAAGTAAGGGACGTTATATTTCCCTTAAGCCCTCTGCTTCAGACATGCCGGGTGGTTTTTTGGAGGCGGGAGAGGTCCGGCCTTTGGAGAACATCCTTTGCATCAGATAAACAGGTCACTGCAACTCTTGGACTTCCTTGGCAGAGGATCCCTCCAAGCAGAACTTTGTTTCCCTGTGCGTTGCCCTGCTCTTGGTCGAGGGGGCCCGTGGGGCTCCCTGAACTCACCCCCCCGCTCCTAAAACCTCCCCGCAGGCGGAGGGGGCTGCTGAAAGCACCGGCTGAACCCAGCACTTTGTTTCTGTTGTGCGTAGCCCTGCTGAAAGGGACTTGCTGGAAGATTTTAAAACGTCCCTTGGATTTATATAACCAAACACCCTTTATAATCTAAATCAGACCTGAGTGGTTCGCAGCAGCGGTTTTTATCTTCAAATAAACACTGCAGTGGGTTTTCCAAAGTTGGGTTCCCTAGTTACTCCCTTCAGATATTTGGAGTTAAATTGCATCTTTTTGTTTGTTTTTCTTTCTTTCTTTAAAGGAGTCCTGCGTCTTCTACTGAGAGATATAATCATAAAAGGCCTTGCAAAAAACCCCATGTGACTGGGCTCGTCGAAACACGTTTTGAAACGGTCCAGGAATGTCTGAAACTTTATGTTGGTCTTTCACAACTTGCAGCCCCATCTGGCTGCCTTGCACTTTGAAAACCTGTTCAGAGATGACCCTTTGCTATGGTTTGTAGGGAAAGCCCACCCCGAAAGCCTGGGCACCTGGCCACGGCTCTTCCCTGGTCCCAAGCACAGCCCTCCAAGCATCCTGCCTCGAAACAGCTTGTGCTTCTAGGAAAGCAAATCTTCTTTGGTGTGTACGTGGAGGGGAGAAGTATGGCCTCAGGAGGCAAAGAAACTTCCCTTGATCGAAGGGTGCCAGCTGGCATATGCCAGGCTTGGCACGGCAGCAGGTATTTCCATCCCTGCACCCTGAGGTCTCCACGACTGTGGGCCACAAGGAAGAAAACTGCTGTGGAGTGTGTCCAGGAGCATCTCATTCACTTCTCCAACTCTTGATAAAGGGCTGTGGGCGTCTTACTCTATTCGTGTTTAAAAGTGTGTGTCTGCTCTGGTTTACTGCTATAAATTTGGCCTGCATTAATAGTGACTGGCAAAGCCCTGATGGGGTGTATTCCCGCTCCTGTGTTCCCCACTTCAAGCAGGGGATTGTGGCTAGTGAATTCCCCCCAGGAAAAGAGGGCAAAGGCAGGCAGGGCGTCTCCCAGGGCCAGCGTGTTCCCGTGGCAAGGAGGAGCCTGAGCTTGTGCTTGTTTACCTGCACCAGTTGCACGTAAATGCCCCTGTGCAATGCCCTCTGCGGGGGATTAGCGGGGCTTGTCTTCCGTCAACAGCATGGAAAAATGCATGTGCAATGTGCGAGGGGAGGGGGAGCTGCTGTAATGACTGCTGACGGTGTGGGTGGCTGTCCCAAAAACAAGCTCTCCTGAGAGCTGGCCGGGCTGCTGGCGAGGATGTTCAAAGCGCACGTCCCTTCGTGGTCCGGGGGAGGCACAGCCCTGGCTGAGCGGTGCACACAAAAACAAGAGGCTCATGCGAGGTGTCTCCTAGGCTTTGGAAATGGCAGGTGCCTTTGCCATTACGCAGTTGAGCTTTTGTATCCAAAGGTCGTTTCTCTTGAAGAAAGAGGTTCTCCAGCGGCTGCATCCTTCTGCTCTGGGTTGTCACAGGGGCTCTGCTCCCACCATCACGGATCTGCCCCTCCAAGGGGCCTTTGATAAGCGTATTGGAAACGGGTGGCAAAAGTGTCACTGCTGTGTCATGCTGACAGTTACCTAAGTTTTGGGGTGGGTTCCTCTTACGGTCAAAGGAACACACACCCCAAGATAATTCTTCAAACCTGGTACCATCTTCCAAACCAAGGGTCTCCCAACAGAGAACACCTTCCAACATCCTTTGTGGTCTCCTGGCAAAAGTACAATGCAAGGCGGTGATCTGTGCCGTTCATAACGGGGTCTGAAGGTGGGTTCTGTGATGGGCGAGTGAGGAGGGAACATCCTCTTTAATGGGATTTTCTGAACTCCAGTCCCTCTTCAGACAAGCTGTAGCTTTTCTGAATTTATGAATCCTGAATTTATGGCATATGCCTTCTATACCATCTCGTACATCACAAGTGTCTAGTGAGGGTAAGTCTCACCTGATGCTTTTTTTAAACCATCATAGTGTTGTCCCCAGCTTTCTGGGGACAAAGGTGAAGCCTAACGATACTTTGACATGACAAAATGAGGCGTATCTGCTCTGGTCGGATGTTATTCAAATAGCAATGGTGGTGTGATACAGGGCCCATGGATAGAGGCAGAACGTACTTCATCATGTATAAAGGAAACAGATACTGCTTTTTCCAAGGATAGGGATGTAGCAAGTTAGAAATATGGAAATATGCCTCACAAATAGTTATTTGATCACATTAATCATATTATATTTGTCATATTAATGCACTGACAGATGAATCCTCCAGTAATATCTGGGATCATGAGGAGGTTCGTGGTTATCCTGACCCAGCAAATCCTTGAGATGATGGCTGGTTCGTCACCAATGGGAAACCTTTTCATCTTTCCAAAGGCTCTCCAGACAACTGTAACAGCTGTAGTCCGGGTTCAGGCAACCAGAGGAGGTGGGCATGGGTCCACGGTAACTTTGTTCATGCAGCGCATTAATTCCTGAAGTCCAGAGTAACAGCCTGGCAACAGAAAGGCTGAAACAGCATTTGAAAAGACTCTTCTGGTCCTCTTTTGCTACTGCTCCAGGTGCCAGGATAGTGTATTTTCCTAAGCCTCCTTCCCAGAAACCTGGTACACTCCTGGGTTTAACTAACCATTGCAGAGGACGAATCTGTGTTTTATGAGAAGACGTCAATGCTGGCACTCCTCGTTAGAGTGCTAAAAAAATCCTCCGTTGCCCATATTTTCTCCTCATGGGAACATGCCCAAACATCCCAGATCTGAGAGATTTCCACCTGACTGTTGAATTTTACATGGTAAGCCCAACCATTTCAGCAATAACTTTCTCTTCTCCTCTCCCCTTTCCTTTTACAGAAACAACCTTTCCGAGCTTGAAAGTCCTGTTGCTTTTGTTTTGAACCTTTTTCATAATTCTCCAGGGTGAAAAAAGCTGACAAATCTATTTTCTTCATGATCTTTTATCCAGTAAGAAATATCTTCTCTATGCAAATTTCATTGGTAAACATCTAGTCATAAAATTTTTCAAAGGCACGTTTTTTTCTCTCGCTCCTTTTTTTTTTTTCCAAATAAAGAAAGGTGTGTTTCTTGTATTTTTAAAGCAGCCCACGATGAATGGCTTTCAAAACCTTCAGAGAGACTGAGGAGTTCACAACATCAGAGCTGGTGCACGTAGCCCTATGAAGTCTGTGATTATAACTCTTTTAAAAATGACAGCAAGGAAAAACTGTTGTGGGTTGTAAAATATTTTCCCATCTCAGTTTCTAAAGTTTGAGTAAAGCAATCTGCAGTCGTTGCTTCGAGTTTCTTAGTAGCAACGAAGCGGTGAGCTTATTTATCAAAGTGCTTCAAAGCTTAGTTAAAAACTCTGTACTAGAGATCTGTGATTTTTGATGTACGTGTCCTTGACTCAAAATAACTTTAAAGGCCATGGAAAATCTATCACATGGCTTTTATATGGGCATTGATCTAAATACACCCACATAAAGGATAAGATGTACTTAAACAGTTGTTAAATCAGGTGCTGCGCATCCACAGAAAGCTGATGCAAAGCTGCATTTGAAACAATACTTCTGTTTCTTTTAAAATATATTTGTTCTGGCTTTTACAAAGAGTAAGAAGCAATTGTTTCCTTGCATGCCAGGCTTACGTTTACCTTGTTGTGTCTCAGTCATCACTTCTCCTTCTTGTTCCTTCTCCGCTTTCTGTGTTGCCTTCAGCTGAATCATAGACTCATAGAATAGTTTGGGTTGGAAGGGACTTTTAAAGGTCATCTAGTCCAACCCCCCTGCAATGAGCAGGGACCTCTTTCAATAGACCAGGTTGCTCAGAGCCCCGTCTGACCTGACCTTGAATGTTCCCAGGGATGGGGCATCCACAACTTTTCTGGGCAACCTGGTCCAGTGTTTCACCACCCTCATTGTAAAAAATTTCTTCCTTACATCTAGTCTAAATTTACCCTCTTTTAGTTTAAAACCATTACCCCTTGTCCTGTCACAACAGGCCCTGCTAAAAAGTTTGTCCCCGTCTTTCTTATAAGCCCTGTTTAAGTGTTGAAATGTCACACCAAGGTGTTCCCACAGCCTTCTCTTCTCCAGGCTGAACAACCCCAACTCTCTCTGCCTGTCCTCATAGGAGAGGTGCTCCAGCCCTCTGATCATCTTTGTGGCCCTCGTCTGGACCGGCTCCTTCTTGGTCCATGTCCTTCCTGTGCTGAGGACTCCAGAGCTGGACGCAGTGCTCCAGGTGAAGTCTCACCAGAGCACAGTAGAGGGGCAGAATCACCTCCCTTGACCTGCTGGCCACGCTTCTTTTGATGCAGCCCAGGATACAGCTGACCTTCTGGGCTGCAAGTGCACATTGACAGCTCACATCCCACTTTTCATCCACCAGTACCCCCCAGTGCTTCTCAGCAGAGCTACTCTCTGTCCCTTCATCCCCCAGCCTGTATAGATACTGGAGGTTGCCCCGACCCAGCTGCAGAAACCTGCACTTGGCCTTGTTAAACCTCACAACGTTCACATGGTCCCACCTCTCTAGCTCATCCAGGTCCCTCTGGATGGCATCCCATCCCTCAGGCATGTCAACTGCATCACTCAGCTTGGTATCAGCAGACGAACTCCTGGCTTACAGCAAAGTTGTGGCCTATCTTAGAGTATGCATTTCACAACCGGTAGTGTTTAATGTTGTTCAGTTACTGTTACTCAAGTCCTAAAGCTCAACCTATTCTTTTTGCAGGATGTGCTTTTCCTCCCCACCGTGCAGGTTCACTGTCCGACACCTTGTGTGGATGCCATAAGTGAATATTATATCCTGGTCATGGAGGAACTCCGCAGCAACCCTCCCTTCAGCTGTATTTCCCTCTCCATGCTACTCAACCATATCTGCACTTGCTGCTCTTTGGACATACTGATCTTCTCTTGACTTGGTGGATTTCTTAGAGATATTTGCTGCCAGTCACATGGCTTCAAGTGTCAGATTGTTCAGAGGTACTAGACCTCTTTGTACCTTCCCACCTGCCCTGGTTCCTTCCCCGAACTCAAGTTTACTAAATTATTCTTGACATTACAAATATCAAAATGTGGATGGTGGTAACTTCCATTTCCCGACCTTGTTTCTCATAACCTGTTCTAGCTTTGTCTCTGAAGTCAACACCACTTGCGAAAACCGAGGCTTCATGTTGATTTAGCAGATTGACTCAGCTTTTCAGCCTTACTAGCCTACCTGCACTCCCATTTGCCTCCAAACAGCACCCCTTTCTTCTCTCATTTTTCGCTCTTTGGCATAAGGATTTTTCCATGCTCCCACCATACTCCTTTTCCCTTCCGTTCCTCATGTTGCAGTCCCTCCTCTGGCAGCCACCACACACGTCTACTCTGCCAAGGATCCCCACTCTCATGGACATGCTTTTCGACAGTGCTCATGCAAGTGGTTGGTGGCCTTTCTGCCTTCTGTCCTTACTTCATCTTGCCTCCCCTTCTTCCTCCTAGTGATCCCAGAAACACTTTCTTCCATCACTTGGCCCCCAGCACATTGTAGCTGTCCCCATGGGGATGGGTAAGGACGCAGTCTGCTGGTCTCTGCTCCAGAATGGCCCATTCACCCGAGAGACAGCTCTGATGGTAATGGGAACCATCTCATTCAACATGCTCCCAACAGCCTCAGGAGCAAAGATGGAGCATTGAACGTCTCCTTCTGCTCCATGTGGTTGTCAGCCTCGGGTTCAGACTGAAGTCTTGGTCTTTGTCTCTATGAACTGCCATAAGCAAGGCTTTTCCTTGACTGTGAGGTTCTGGAAACAGGGATGTGCTGTCCTTGCCTGGCAGCAGGGTGCTTAGCAGCCAGGGAGACAAGTCCCAGCCTCTGCTATGACAAGAGACCACCTTAAAAGGAAGGCGGCAGCCTGTCTTTCCATCTCTTATAAGGAAAAATGCTTCAGATGTGGCAGCTAGAGCTAGAAACAAGGGATGCTTCTGTTGTGCATTGGATGTGCGTTAGAGCTGCATTAATAGAAAGGGGTTTGTTTTTGTTTTTATTCTCTATTGTTAGAAAGAAAAACATCTTCACCGTGCCAGGTAGAATAAAGAACATGGTGAATAACTGAGGTGAGATCATTATATGACTTCATGAGTAGTCACGAACTGCGACAATTGAAGGAAACTATCATTTACCACCTGTTATTTAGCAGACGGGCACAGCTGAAACTCGGCTCCATTGCAGACTTTATTGTTTCCCTGTCAAACCCTAAGAGGCTGAGATACCTCCCAGGAGACCACTAATCACTGCTGGGGTTGGGTGTTGCTGGCAGGGCTAAGTGAACCTTAAAAGGTTTGGTGGTTCAGATTAGCATCAAAGAGGCTGAATGCTTCTCCTGGGTTCCAGGTCATGCCAAGCCTTTAATAAAAATCCTCCACTGAGACTCGGTATGAAAGGGAAGAGCGGGCAGGCTTATTGACTGCATCTGGCATGACCAGTCCCTTACCTAAAATTAGCTAAACTCCTGCTATCCTGTGTCAGCATGCGCTTGGGCTGGGGCAAACCCCAGGTGGATCCCTCCGGAGCTCTGTCCTCTGCAGTCTTTTCCGAAGAGCGGCACCCAGGCACGGTCTTTCACAGAAACCCCATCTACCCTTGGAGGAGGTTAGTCATTCATTCACCAAAAATGGGGACCGATGAACCCCAAGTTTCCAATGGAAAATACAAGTAGAAAAAACAACAGGCAGAAAACCACTTTGTTCTTTGGTTGGGTTTTTTTTTTCACAATTTTCTATGTTATGGTAAAGAAAACATATCGTTCTGAGGGCAGTTCAGTCAAGGATGCCCTGTCTTCCCACTAGCAGGCCCTCTAGTTTGACATAAGATGTGATTCTGCCTGAGCCCATCCCTGTGAGAAGGATTTGCCAATGTCTAATAAAAGCTGTGCACGTGCTCCTTCACCTTATGGGAGTGGGAGAGGGAACGATTCACCAAGTTTCTCTCTCCTCTGACCATCCACTGAAGCTTGTAGAAACTTAATAGCTTTGAGACTCCCAGCCCACTGTTAAATTTGCTGCAATTTGTCAGGTGGTTTAAAAATTGTTGGTGAAGAGGGGATGCTGGACAGACAAGCACATGCATTGAATATGCCTCGTTCCCTTAGGATATCACCGTAAATATGGGAATGGTCCTAACTGGTTGTGGAGGACCTCATCAAAGTTGAGGCAAATGTTTGTCTCAGAGTCCTGGGACCGAATCTGTATGAACATCCTTGTTTGCCAGAACCAGATAGGTGCTTGGTGCCGGCTCCACCAGAAAGCTTGCTCACAGCCTCCCTCGATTCCCTCACACGCTGGTTACCCGTTGTGGCATAGGGTTAGTCTGCTGCTTTCTCAGAAACCCTACCCTGGCTCCCTTTTCCTTGACACAGTACCTAATTCATAACCTCATGTTTTCCTCTTGATGCCATCCCAAATAAATAATAATTAGAAAGCGTGTGGGAAACCAACTTACAAAAGGCTGGCAACCTCTCTCCCACATCGGGTAGAGGATTTGCTCCGTCCAGCCGCCCTGCTCTCGCGGCAGATCCAGCCCCCTCTGCCCTGTCTGCAAGGGCGCTGATCCCCATCCAGCGTTGCCACTGGTGGGGTGCAGAAAGCCTTCACAAGAGAGTTCATACCGCCCCATGGATCTGCTCAATGGGTGGTGCAGAAAGGATGAGGGAGGGTTAAAGTACAGCAGCTTTTCCACTGGCGGCAGCTCATTGCTTACGGGGAACTAGCCAAATGGTGGCTGGAAGGAGGTCGTGTTTCAAGCCCAAGCCTTCTGTGACTTTCTGACCCCCTGTCAGGTGAAGCTTGGATTAGCCATACTTTGCATAAGAGACAGGCAGGGTGAGTAGGGTGTTGCTAGCGAACCAGTTTTCACCGGTGGGAGTGAGCTTCAGTTCTGAGCACAGTGGAAACCACGCTGGAGCTGATGTTCCTGCCCTAGACGTGTTCTAAGTAACACAGCTTTTCATTACAAGGGGATGTGGGTCTCATGCCACTAGTAGGTGCTTTTTTTCCACCATATTCTTAAAGCCTTTCCTTGGATTCCTCTGGTTCTCCCCTCTGTTGCATATTTCCGTCCTCACACGGATCACGCCTAAGATCTTGGCTTGTCCACCTAGCAATAGTGGGGTCCACATGAACTACAGAAAGATTGTGAGATCATCTTTCTGAGAGGTTATTTCAAATCCAGGAAGACACAGAGCCATGTGTTAAAAGAATGCGAGGTTTTTTCCTTGCAGTAGATAGAGCCGCACCAGCTGGCCCAATGATTTGCTGTGGCAGGAGTGGTAACTCACCAAAGTCATCCTAAAGCAGTTCATGGAAGCATAGAAAATAGGTTTGAAAGGGAATATGACACGGTCCATACTTCTGTCCCTGGCTGCACCTAAATCTCCTGGCAGAGGTTTGACTATCTGAATGGACAGCGTTCCAGAACATATTGGGAGGAATGGAGCAAGCAGTGGGAACATCCCCAAGTGCAGCTCTTTGGCTCAATTTGCAAAAGTGGTCCACACATGGCCCCAGTTGCCTTAACAAGGCAAGCAATTATAATGGGCAGCTCTTCTGTTAAGGAGAATGAAGAGGAGGCTGTTTAGGAAGGGTCACAAAGCCCACAGGATGGTGTAGGAATAACAAGAGATTATTCAAGATTTCAGGAACCTCAGAAAAGGAGAAAGTCTAAGCAATCGTCTCTAAGGTCCTGTTCCTGAGGGCTGGAGGAGAGGACAGAAGCTCCTGGAGGTCGAAGCAGTGGCTGATGCTTGCTGGGAGGCTGCACAGCGTGGGGCACTCAGCCCTAGTTGATGGCGACACAGAGCAGTGCTACAGAGGGGTGGCCTGCTCATCCAAAGTCCAGAGACCAGCCTCGTGGCCTGGAAACAGGCTGGAAAAGGCAGGACATTTTGGACTCAACCCTGCAAAGATGATCTTCAAATGGCCAAAAGCTTCAACAGTTTAAACTCAAGGGACCGTGGACTAAGCAGGGTGCACATGTCAAAAGAATAAAATAACCAGTTGTTTAAATTCCAGAATAAGAAACTTCATCAACAAGAGGAAAAAGTGAAAAAGTTTCACTTCTAAGAATGAATTGGATGGAACTGGTATTGCCTAAGTCTGGCCAGATGCTTTCTTTAATGGAGATGTTACAACTGCCGGCTACCACATGCTGAGAAAGGAGATAGCGAGCAAAAGAGATAAGGGTGGTGCTTTATGCTAATGGCAACATTACCTGTTTTAGAATGAGGAGTAACTCGGAGCAGACTATGTAGATCAATGCGCTAATTAGTAAAGCCCAAGAGGGAGTGCTCTGCGTACACCTGTGTGTATAACTGACTACCTCATCAAACGAGGCCCAGGACGGATGTCTCTCTACAGGCTTATTTGCAACGTGTGAAAAGAAAACCGTATTTGCATACAGAATTTAATTCTAGGACACATCTGTGGAGATTGCCTGCAGGCCACCGCCGAGCCTCATGAAAGTTTCTGAGTGTGCTGGATGGTAATTCCCTGGCAGAGGATGCATCCATCCATCCAGCACACGCCGTCTCCCTTTCAGATTTCATGGCGATGGGTAAAGAATTTGCTACTAGCAGTTAGTTGCCTGATCGCAATCAACGTGAGCAAAGTCAGGACAGTCTTAGGTAGTCATACATGAATTTGGATTTTCAGAGAGACTGATTTTTCCCTAACCTGAAGAAAATACAAATTGCAGTTCGTCCTGAAGAAAACTTAGACAAATTAGTGAAATCTGACTGAAAAGTGAGCTGCTTAAGAAGAGCTTAGCAGATGACCAAAAGCCACCGATAAAGTAGAGGCCAGTTTTGATGTTGCTCTGTGCAAAACTGAATGAATGTGAACTCCTGAGGATGGACAACGCAGACATGTTAAATGGGCTGAAACCCCACTACTTGCCAGACTCCAGAAGAGAGGCGTTACTGCTAACGACTGGCAAGTAGGGGGGGGTCTCATTGCACAAAAATCAGCTCGAGGCCCATGTTTTTCGACAGTAAACTTGAAGTAAATATAAAATCTTTGAACGCCCCTTGGAGCAAATGGCATGGGCCATACCCCCAAAAGGAGGTGCTTTGTCTCAGGCGGCCACAACTCTCGAGAAGCAGGCGTAACGTGTAAATAGCAGGGAGGAAGGATGATGGTTGGAGGAGCCGGGGATGAAGAGCCAGAGGAGCAGTGAAGAGCTGTGAGCGGGCGGTTTATCCTTCCTATCAGGCAGTGCCGAACTAGGCGCTGAAGCCCCTCCAGGTAGCTCTGCAGTCTAAGATTTCAAGATGATGTTTAAAAAGAGCGGAGACTGAGCCAAGCCGACCTGTGGAAGGCACAGCTGGAGCGAACCGCGTGCCACCACCACAGGTCATTTCAATGGAGTTCAGCTTTTGCTTTCCCTTCCTAGGACCCAGCCTCGGGCTGCGCCACGCTGCTGCTGGGCTCCAGTTGTACCCTGGTGTGGGGTGACGTGTTCCCAACACAGGGGTTACTCGCCGCTCTCTAGGCACAGCGGGATCCTTTGGGATGAAAGGGATGTCATTCCTGCAGGGATAATAGCACAACTCACCTTATGGACTTTCTGCTCTCACACGTGCCTCTCCAGACCCCTATTCCTGCCTGCCCGGCAACACAAATCCTTCCTCAGTGCATTTCTCTAGCCCAGCACACACTTTCTTGCCTCCAGACCCATGTGTTTTCCCGGTGTCCCTCACATCCTGGCTGCAGACCTGTGTTGTTCGACCACGCCAAATGACAACTGGAGGGACACCCTGGCCCTCGGAAGGCTGCAGAGCTCGCCGGGATGAGGTCGCGGTCCTGCTTCTGCTGGGCGAGGAATAAGAGGTGACGCATGTGTATGCACCTGTATCTGTTGCCACGGAAATGTCAATACCCCCAGAGCTTGCTTTTTTTTTTTTGAGGGAGAGTTAAACCCAGGAGCAAAACTGAAGCAAGCACAAAGCGGTGATTTCTTGTTATCACTGTTTACAAGGAGCTCAGTAATAAGCATGAGTCAATGGGGCAACACAAGCTCTCTCTGTTAGCATTGGGAGGAACCAGAAATAAAGCACCTCGCTCCTGTTTCTGTGTGAACAGTCAGGTTCCCGCTCCGCTCCCCTGCCTCCCTGCTGTGAGACATTTTGGTTTATGATTCTGGTTTTGCAGAGGCCAGATTGGTAGGTCCAGTCTAAGAGCCTGCATGTTTTGAAAGAGATCGGATTTCCAGAGATATTGAGATATGGTGGACCTTCACCACAGCCGCTGTGAGCTGCAGATGCCCTGTGCCTCCGCAAATCAGCGTGCTGCTTCCAGTGCCAAAATACAGATTTAGCCCACGGTAGGGCCTCCAGCTTTCAGACTGCTGGCCGCCAGGGCTGGACCTTGGTCACTCAAGGCTTTCCAAGGGGCTTTTTTATTCTCTTTTGAAGGTGGCAGTAAGAAGGCTCCTAGCTTCTTCACCTGCTCTGGACATGACTCTCCACCCCACCAGCAGCTCCGGGTCCAGGACTGACTCCCAACACATCTGCCTTTGTCGCCAATCAGGATCCAGGCTGGAAAAGCTTACTGGAGGGTGATGCACTAGACTCCCTGCGGCAGGGTACCTCCCTCCATTTTCCCTCAGAAGAAGATGGGAAAAGGGAGTGGAGCGGCCCTACTGCAGCTTCCCCGCTTTCTCATCTGGGACATCAGTCAAAGGGGGTGGGGGCTGCTGCCAGAACCAGTGGCTGCAAACTGGATGATTTTACTGGGCTGGGGAGCTAATGGGTCCGTGCATTTAGGACAGTGCCATGTGGCACAGCATGCCTAACAGCGGAGAGGCTGAAAACCTCTTCGCTCCCATTCAGACCAAGGCTGCCTCTGGTCCATAGCTCTGTAGCTTCGGGAATGGGCAGGAGTGAAAAATTAGCACTGCTCATGCCAAGGCCTGGCAGAGTCAGATAATGAGGTAAACAGAAGTGGATGAAGAGAGAAAACCTGCACGGCCTTACGCCTTTCCACAAACAACCCTTTCCAGTAGCGCCTGGCACTTTGCTGCAGGCTGGGAGAAAAACTTTAGTGCTGGAGCAGAGCTTTTGGCTTTTGGAGCTGGGGAAGGAAATCCATTAAAACTGAGTGGCTGTCTTGCAGGGAGAGAGCAAGTTAATGAGGGCATCAGGGCCATGGGAGGCAGGAGAAGGAAACAGGCGGCACGGGGATGCTGAGCGAGGTGGTGGGTCTGTCCGCATGACACTGAGTGTTGCTCACACAGACATACCTATTGCAGTAGTCACGTTGGCTACCACTAGCCATGGGGCTGCACGAGCAGGTCGCAGAGCGCAGGCTGGCCGCCCTCGCATTTACTCACCTTCACCGGCCGGTTTTGCCGCAGACGTGGGGTTTTTGTGCTGCCTCAGCTGCAGGCAGGGCCACAACCAGACGACTTATTACCCGGCCGGGCCACGTCCCCACCTGCAGGGACAGGCGACGGGCATTGCCATGGGGCAGCGGGACGGACCGTGGGGCTAACGGGACCCGGCACCCACCGGGGACAGGTCAGGCGGGGCGGTGGGCTGTGCTGGTGGGGGTCCCCGGCTCTGTCACGGAGCGGGGCGGGTGTGTGTGTGTTTTTGGGAGGGGGTGACACTGCGATGACAACTAGGGGGAGAAGACGCTAGGGTGAAGCGGGGTCCAACCCCGCCGGGTTTTTCCCCCCCCTCACTGCTAAAAAGTTTTGTCCCGGCTCCGATGGAAGCGGGGCCCGGAGCCGCCGGGCGGGCGGGAGGAGCGCGGCCGCCACGGCCCCTCCCCGCCGCCCGCCTCCGCCGTGCCGAGCCGAGCCGTGCCAGGCAGCTGCGGGGCGGTCGCCGGCGCGGAGCTCCGCGTCCCCCGGTGGCGGGGGGCCGCTCCCCGCTCCATCCCGCCCCGCCCCGTCCCGTCCCGGCCGGCGAAGGAGCAGCCCAGCCGCCCGCACCGCCTTGCAGCCAGCCCCGCAGGTTCGCACCCTGGGCCCGGGTGCCGTCCCCGCAGGTTGGTCGGGGGCCGCGGGGGGGGGGACAGCGGCGGTGGGATGGGGCTGCCCCGCTCCAGCCTGTCGCGGAGCGCGGTGCCGCGCCGGTAACAGAGAGGGGTGGCTGGGACGAGGGGTGCCGTTTCCCTCCCGAGCTCTGCCCCGCCGCCCCCCCCTCCCCCCCCCCCCCCCCCGCTCCTTTCCCCTTGGGTGCTGCCCCACGGTCCCCCCCCCCACACACACACCACAGCCGCCGGACTGGCAGCTGCCGGAGGGAAGGTTTGGCAGCATCCCGAGCACTCCCGCTCCCTGGCAGGGGGTCAGTGGTGGTGGGCAGGCCGGGTTTGGGGGCGCGGGGGGGGGGGGGGGCTCATTTTGGGGGTGAAGGGCTCCCGGCTTGCCGTTCGCTGGGTTGGGGGTGCCCGGAGTACACCCCTGAGCTCGAAACGGTGGCGGGCTTGTGCCGGTGTTTTGTAGCTCTCTAGAAAATACCGTCCCAAAGAGCCCCAGTAGCGCCGTGGGGGAGCGGGAGCCGGCCGGGGGAGTGCGAGTCTGCCGGCACTTTGGGATAGAAAAGGGCCGTCTGGCAGGATGCGAAGTTGCAGCGCTGGTTGGTTTCTTCCAAAGAAACTGGTGCTACCTGAGCAAACTGCCTGCATTGCAGAATTTAATTTGGGGGGGGGGGAAGAAAGGTGGCAACCTACCCCCTTGAGGGAGAAGGAGAGAGGGACCCACGTGCCCCTACAGTGCTGGATCCACAGTCCTGCCCCAGCATACTGGGGTGAGAGCCCCCCGGGAAGCAGTCTGGGACCCGGAGCATTTGCTCCTCCTCAGCTGTCAGAGTTGAGCATCGCACAGCACCCCGGGGCTCGGGCACATCTCCGGGAGGGTGGCTCATGGAGCCCTCACCCAGACCTGGATTTTCCGCTGCCCCACAGGTGCTCTGCAGCCTGAGAGGGGCAGGGAAGGAGGCCAAGGAAACTGGATCCCTGGTAACCAGGAGCTGTCAGTGTTGAGTTGCAGCTGGCATTTCTTACGCGTCCTTGATGTATCTGCCACATCGCCTCAGCCGCCTGGTGCCCGGGGCATTGCGTACCCCTCTCTTGTTGCAGACCCCTCTGCTTGCATAGTTTACAAGTTGCACTTTCCACCCGGATTGGGGTGGAACTCCAATTCTGGAACTGCATCTCTCAACCCCTGAGCGAGCCTCGCCGCTGTTTGCAGGGATCCCCGGCTGGCAGACCTCGTGGAAACCTTGATGCGGCCCTGTCCCTTGGTGGGACGCTTGCTTTGCGCAGCAAAGGGACAAGCAGCCTGAGCGGGGGACCACTGGGTGCAGTTTGGCAGCCTGTGGTACCCGGGAGGTGAGATAGATGAGCCGTGGACACCTCCAGCTTTCAGAGCCTTGAATTAAATCTGACTCCTGGCGGGGGGGGAAATACTCCCTGCTGCTTGGTCAGCAGAGGCAATGTGAAAGAGCTGCGATGCTCTGTTCTGCCTCCTCTTCTGCGGACAAAATGTGCCACTGGATTTCCAAAATCCTGTCTGATTTAGAAGAAAAAAAAATAAGATGCCAACCTCATTAGGGTTAGCAGCTGTCTCCATGCTTGCGGCAGCCTGGCTTTACAGCCTGGCCGTTCGAGACCTGCTTGTGAAAACACCAATGTGCCGGTGCTGCGAAGGCTGTGAGGGGACGGTGTCTGATTGCATGCAGGAGCAGCTCTAGCTTTCTGCCAGCTTTGGAAAGGGAGAGCTCTTGAGGGCATAGGCTTGATCTGAAATGTACCTTTATGAAAATATTCCCTCTGCGGCCTCTTCCTCCTCCGCATCCGATAGCTCAGCAGCGACCAGCTTCAGTGGGGGTGAAGCTCTGCTTTTTAATTAAGTCATACACACCTCAACCACAAGGTAGATCTCTCTTGTAAATCAAAATACTAAATCATCAGGCATTTTAACCTCTCATTCATGGTGGCTCTCTAAAGATGGTACAGTTAAGGGAGAAAAAAATGCAGGCTACACCTCCTCATAAAGCTGTTCAGCTCGTTGCAGCTGCTGGTGCAAACACCCCAAAGGCAGAGGGAGCTGACAGTAGGAGGGATGCTGGAGCAGCCAGCGGTGCTTGGGGCTGAGACGTGCCTTGGAGCAGCGTACTGGGACATGCATAAAGTGGGAAGCAGCGGTATTTGATGGGAATGGCCTGGGAAAAGACAGGTTTTCGAAGGAGATCATGTCAACAGCCAGAGGGAAGCGGGAGAGGACCATATAGGCAATGGAGGCAACGTGGATGGGCCGGGAGCCCGGTTTCTGAGCACTCGGACCTGTTGCTGCTCTGCCGGGACGCTGTCACAGTGCTTCGAATCAGCATCCCGGTGGGATAGCGTGAGCATCACGCAGCCAACAGGGTGTCCTGCAGCATCCTTGTCCTGTGACAAGGTGCCAGCCTCCCTGGGACAGGGATGCGGGAGTGACCCCTGGCAGAGATCCAGGATTGACCAGCCCTGCAGAATGGGGCTCGCTGCTTGCCCTACAGTGGCTACCCAGGATGAAGGGACGGCAAAATGCGAGGCAGAGGCTTGGGGATTTTTGCACACCTCTGATGTTTCTTCTCCTCGGGTGTGCCAGGCAGCCTGGCGGGCAGGAGCTGTGTTTCTGTGGGCACGGGGCACAGTGGCCATGCAGTCTGGGGCTGTTTCCCATGAAGGTGTGGTTCAGCATGGAAATGGCGTTGGAGGGGGCAGCCCCTGCCGTCCCACTTTTGGGTCAACTGCCACGTGGCCGGTGCTTGTGACCCCCCTGGCCCAGGGCATGGGGACAAATGGGGAGGTTGTCCATTAGAGGCAGAACTGTACCTACAGGTGTGGTCTCCCACTAAGAAATGAAATGATTGTTATGGAATAATGAAACCCCAAGATTTTGCCCAAAGTGGTGAAAAAACCTGTGTTTGGCCTCATTGTTCGTGCAGCGCGGCTGCTGGGGTGTTACGCACTGCATCCTGCACCTGGGGGGCAGAGGGTTGGGCATGGGAAAGGGCTGAGGAGCAGCACCGCATCTTCTTGGAGCTGTGCTTGGGGCCTGTCCCCTGCCCCGTTTCTGGTGGGGGAGCTGCGCCCGCCTTAGCCCCTTGTGGTGATGCTGCTGTCTTGCAGCGGAGATCCCACCACCGCTCTTGTTCAGCGCAGAAAGATGGGCTTCTACCTGGAGGTACCAGCGGTGCCACTTAAATCCAGCGGGAAGGAGCTTTCCATGGGGTTTCTGGCTGTTTCCCGCTGTGACCGGGCACTGTGTGCAGGGAGCCATGCCCATCAGCCCGGCGCAAGCGGAGATGAACTCAGCATGATGGGTGGTGGGATCCTAACGCCTGGGCCCTCAGCTGCTTCGGAGAGGCAGAAACCTGGACTTTTATATTCATTTCATCCATGTGCTGCTCGGCCACTCCTACAGCTGGGCACGTGGGAGGGCTCAGGTCTTTGGATGTCACAGAGTTGCTCGGCGGCAGCTCCAGACATTTGGCTCACCGCCCATCAGCTCTGGTCATGTTGGTCTCATCTGCGGTGAGCTCCCCCGGGCTCTCGGTATTTCCTTCCAGTTTTCCTTCCTTTGAGCACTTTCAATCTAGTCTGTCTCCATTTCTCGCATGTCTGTCATTGTATAGCAATTAGAGAGTTAAACGCCTTAGCAGCTCCCTGGTGGGAGATTGGTGAGTAGGCCCCTTGCAGGACCACGTGGTGGTTCAAAAAAGTCATGACTTTTTTTGCACGGAGGTTTCTTTAAATTCAAAACATAAAACCACAGAAATGAAAGGAGCTGGGCGGGTATTTAACCTGCATTTAGACAGTTAAAAAGCCTAGACACAGAGCTGAACGTGCCAGCCTGGTGACATCCTCCCTGCCGTCCCTGTCTGTCCGTACAGTGGACAGACACGCAGCGCTGGGGTGATGGGTAAGGTCAGCGTTCAGAAGCGATTGCCTTCATGATCGTGGGAGGTGCTATCAGAAAGGCATAGGGGGCTTCAAAATTGCAGCTGTCTTCAGTCAACGTGGAATTTCAGGTTTCAGAGTCACACGGTGAGCTCCCTGTGTGTTGGGAGACAGGAGCAGCTTGTCCTGCATCTCCTGCCTTTGCTGGTAGCAAGGTCCTGCAGCTCCGGGTGGTTGTCACTCATACCCTGGGCCTGGGTCACAGAGCGGGAGCATAGCCAAGGACACTGCTTGGGTGGGAAGATGGCCCAATTTGGGCTCTGTGACGTGACCCATCGTGTGGCTGTGCAATGAGCTAGCCATCTGTCTGCCAGGGATGAAGATATCTGAGAGGCCTGGAGGTGCCTCTGGAAATACCAGGGGCAAGAGCATGATGGAGCAAGAGAACAGCGTGGTCCCTGGGAAGTAGGGTGATGGTTTTGCAGCTCCCTGGTGTAACTGGGCATTGAGGCTTTGTAACCCAGGTTTTAAGACTATGTGATGTGCAGATTTGCTTGGTTTTCTTTCCTGTTCCTTTTGTGTTTGCAGGGGAAAGTGTGAAAACTTAGATGCTGAAGTTTTAAATACAAATTAAAAATAAGCTTCAGATATGCTGTGCGTTTTAACTCATGATTTTTAACTAGCTCCGTTGGGGGGGTGTTGCAGTAAGTCTAGCTTGTGATTTTTTTTTTTTTGATCGCCTTGGGGTTGGCAATATTGCAGGTTTCTCAGGTCAAACAAGAAGGGATCTTGTTGGACAAGAAGAGCAGAAGGGAAAAGCAGGAGCCTGTCTCGGAAGTACCAGCATTTTCTGAATTGCAAAACCCCATCTCATGTCGTTCATCTCGCTGGAACAGTTATCTGGATGACTTGCTGTTTTAAGCGTGCGGCTGGGCGTCCTGTCTAGCCGGGGCTGGTCCTCACCAGCGACCTCCGTCTCCCATCAGCAGTGGTAACAGCAGCACAGATCCGCCACGGGTGAGCTGAAGTCCTCCTGCTTCCCTCCCGAGGTGGCAGGAGTGGCTCTGATCTCTGCGCATTGCTCCTTCACCCCTGGTTGTTCTTTGTCTCTCCGGCATGCAGCAAAGCCGCGGGTCGCAGCTGGCCACACAGCCATCTTCCCAAGAGGTTCTTCCCAACAGATGTGCTTCTGCAGATGTGCTCTGCTCTTCCCTTGCAGAGGTGTCCAGGCACCATTTCACTGTTGGGGCTGATGTGACCGGACAGGATTGCAGGGCTTATGGAAACCAGCACATTTCTCAATGCAGTTGTTCTGTTTTCTGCAATTTGACGTCTTCAGTTTTCCACCGTTTGATTCACTGAGCTGTGACATTGCCTTGTTCTTTGGAAGAAGTCTGTCTTTCAATGCTAGATCAAAGGAACTGGTTAGGGTGAAACGTTCATTCTGCCTGCTCTGGGCCCGTACATGCTGCATCAATTTTTCAGTTTCTTTAAGTTTTTGGTTTTTTCCTCGGCTGTTTCAAAAGAAAGGTTTTGAAGGGAAGAAGAAACTCTTGAGAGAGTCAAGATGTGCGTTTAGACATCATCAACTGCATCTTTTTTGAGGGATATTTATGCATTACTCTACAGTTGCTCAGCATTGGTAGAAAAGTAATCTTGGGTCTTGAAGGATCTAAAGAAACAGGTTTTCCAGCCCTGAAGATCAACCATTGAGGTGACTGCAAATTGCTTTTATCCTAATACTGGTTTTAACAGTCAGTGCTTCCTTTTTACGTTAGAAGATGATGGTGCTGTTATTTCTCATGTGGTCCAGTCACTTGTTTCCTATCAACTTCAGGCTTGTTGGATCATGTCCACGTGCACGCCAATGCTCAGTCATGGCCAAATACTAGCCAAATACCAGCCGGTAGATGTAATACCACAGAGACCAAGGGCAGCAAGAGGAGGAGAACAAGGCAAGCAGAGCCGGCGGGCTGAGCAAGGGCTTTACTTCACCTGATGCTGCGACTGCTTCCACAAGGGTGTGCAGGCTGTTGGAAAGTGCTCTTGTGGTGTTTGCTCATGTCTGTTGTTTGAAAATCAAATGACAGTAAATTCCACTTACTGTGGGCATCACTCTCTGGCTTCCCTTTTCCCTCTGTGATGCTCAGGCTAACAGGAGCACAAGCAGGTGTTAATGCCCTCAGCCTTTCCCTTCCTTTTTCTGGGAGCTGAACTTTCTTCTGAAATTACCCAAACAGGAGCCTAATGTTTCTGGAGTGACAGACACAGAAAATGAGAACTAACTCCTCTTGGGTGATGAAGGGATTGAGAGCAGCCCTGTGCAGAAGGTCTTGGGGATACTGGCAGACAAAAAATTGGACGTGAGCCGTGCTCGCAGCCCAGAAAGCCAACTGCATCCTGGGTTGCATCAAAGCAGCGTGGCCAGCAGGTTGAGGGAGATGATTCTGCCCCTCTACTGTGCTCTGGTGAGACCCCACCTGGAGTGCTGCATCCAGCTCTGGAGCCCCCAACATAAGAAGGACATGGATCTGTTGGAGCGAGTCTAGAGGACAGCCACAAAAATGATCAGAGGGCTGGAGCACCTCTCCTGTGAGGACAGGCTGAGAGAGCTGGGGTTATTCAGCCTAGAGAGGAGAAGGCTCCAGCCTTCCAGTACCTAAAGGGCGTTTATAAGGACAGAGACAAGAGGTGACAGTTCTAAACTGAAAGAGGGTAGATTTGGGTTGGACATAAGGAAGAAATTTTTTACTGTGAGGGTGGTGAGACACTGGACCAGGTTGCCCAGAGAAGCTGTGGATGCCCTGTCCCTGGGAACATTCAAGGCCAGATTGAATGGGGCTTTGAGCAACCCGATCTAGTGAAAGATGTTCCTGTCCACGGCAGAGGGTTAGGCCAGATGATCTTTGCAAGTCCCTTCCAACCCAAACCATTCTGTGATTCTGCTCTGGAAGTGATCCACCAGAATTGTTGGGCATTTTGGTCTTAGGACAAAACAAAAAGCAAACCCCAAAAAATCCCACAAGTCTCTGCCCTGAAGAGACCCTCACATTTTAAGGATGTGTTTTCTTACCCATGTTGCTGTCCGTCCCCTCAACCATCGCCCAACCCCACCCTGAAGGGCAGTGACCCCCCGGCAGCACCGGTTCCCCTCAGATGCTCCCCAGGCCATGGAGCAGTGTTCCTGCCAGTTCTCACGAGAGGCAGGAGCTGGGCTGGAAATGCCTGTTGCCCTTTGCGACAACCACACTAGTGCTTGCTTTGTTGCATACTAATGAGCGCTAATTGGCCCCGGCTTGTTATAAACATTGCACAGGAGCCGTTTATGGAATAGTGGGATGGGGGGCTGGGGAGACCCCAAGGGGCTCTTGTCCTCCGCCAAAGGGTGGCTTCCTGGGGGGATGGGGGCTGAACTGCTTCTCCCTGTGGAAACATCTGCATTTGTGAGCCACGGGAGGGCCGTGCCTGCTGGCCTCATGCCAGCCTTGGTGGCGGTCCACCTGGCAGGTGGGCTCCCCCTCGGACATGGCAGGAGGTTACAGGGAGTTACCAGGGAGTTACAGGGGTTACAGGGAGACCCCATGTCCTTAAACACACTTGGGGGCATGGGGAGGAGTCGAGCCCTTTGGGAGGCTGGGCAGCACTCGCCTACAGGTCTTCTCAGCATCAGAGGTTCAGTGCCTCTCTCCTACCCCCACCCCCAGGCACGCACGCAGCCCCCCCATGCACTGTCTCATCTACCAGTCTTTACGCCTGAACTATTCACCTGGAGCTCGTCTCCTCCTCTCCACCACCCTTCTACCGTTGTTGCAATACCTTGGGTTCGCTGCAGCAGCTGGATATCTTCTGCAGCCATACCCCTTGTCCGATTGCTTAGCCTGAGTGATGAAGGGCATGTAAGCCTCCAGAGAGTGGTCCTGCTGTAGGGGAAACGCCACCATGGTTTGCTACAAGCTAGAGGGAGAGGGAGGCTTGATGGAGCTGGCTTGCACCAGCATGCTTGGGAAATAAAAAAAGCAAAACCTCTTATCATGCCTGTAAAATTGTAAGCCTGGGCAACGCGTGATACTGTGTTTAGAGGACGCGGCGAGCTGATGTTGTGCTGGGGGCAGTCCTGGCACAGAAGACCCACGGTACATTGGGGTTTCTACCAGTGGGAGAGTTGAAGTTGTTGCTTCAGAGGTGGCTTTAGCTAATTTTGGATGAGTGGTCCGCTGACATTTTCGGGATGGGACTCATACGCAACTTCTCAAGCTGAAAATCAGTTTACATGAGCTGAGGAACAACGCCCGTAGCTTTTCTGGCATTTGAATCCTGATTATCCCCCGTGAAGAACAGCAAGCTTCAGAACAGGTCCTGGTGACCGCGCTTCATTTTAATTTACTCTTTCTTTGCTCACATAATGACGGGAGTTTTTCCAAAGAAAGGACTTGCAAGGAGAGGCAATCAAAGTGTCGGGAGTAGCGGCAGGGAAGGGTGGAGCGCAGGGTGTGAGCGCAGGGGATGCTCAGCCGGGAAGCAGCCCTGAGGAGCCACGATATGGATAATTTTTTCCTCCCACCTGTTGTTAGGAGCAAATAGGGAGTGAGCTATTGCGCTTCCTCCCCAGCTGCTAACGACGGGAGACTTGCTTATGGTCGTGCGCTGGAAGCTAATTAAAACCAGTGACAATGGTAATTGGGTAAGGATGCTTGAGGATAAGTATGACCTCATGTCTAAAATGGTAATGAGGCCTATTGAAGTCCCCACCGAAAAGAGAAACGAAAGAGGGAACAGAGGCAAAGGTGGTGCGAGAGGAGCGGGCGCAGGCGGGGACAATACCTGGTAGCCAGAGCGCCAGGAGGGACGGGTGGCACAGAGATGTTGGGCTTTTAAATATCCTTTTTAAATTGCACCGGTGTGGGAAAACGCATTGGCGGAGGAAAGCTGCGGTGAGCTCACGGTGCTGGGGTGCCATGCTCCGGCTCGTACTGGCACGGCACCCGGTTTCGTCTCCACAACTGGGGTGTAGGAGCCAGGGGCAGCCCTGACGCCGGCGTTTGTTGGTTTGCAGGGTGGCGTAGCAGGGCTCGGGATGCCACCGTGCTCAGTGGGGACCTGCACGCTGTGCTGACTCCCCTCGCTGCAGAGGACACCCCGGGGGACGCCGGGGGTTGGGCGCTCCCCATCCTGGCTCTGGATGTGCACTGCATCGCTTTGGGTAAGCTCAGCCTGGGGCTGCCAGACCCCTTCCCTACGGCCTGCTGACAGAGGGGGAGATCCGGCTTCTTCTTCTCACTGGAGGAAGCCGACCCTTATCCTTCCAGGAGGGGCGAAGGCACCGCTGGATGACGGCTGAGGATGTGCTATGGAGCCGGGATTCAACTGCTCTGAGCTCTGTGATGGCAGCTCCAGTTTTGGCAGCCAGGAGCAGCATCGGCGGGTGCTGCAGGAGCTCTGCACTGTCTCGGTGGTACGTACGGAGGCGGGGGGGAGCGCGCCAGGGCATGAGGTTTGCTCCGCAGAAGTGAATTTGGGCGGAGGGATGGAGAAGGGGGGCAGAGGGGCACAGCCACCAAGCAATCCCGGTCCGGCCAGAGGTTGCACGCTGTCACCTCCTGGGATGGCCTCCAAGACAAGCCCTGCCCAGATGACACCCAGCAGTTAGGCAGAAGGTGAGGAAGCAGCCACGACAGCCAAGTCGTGTCAAGCAGCCCTCCTGTGTGCTGGCCAGCATGACAGCCTCTTAGGAGTGGCCTGGGATGGCCTCCTCTGCCCTTGACCTCTCCCATCCCCTGGAACTTCAAAGTGCTTTTTGAATATGAATACAGGAGGATTTAATTAAAAGTCACCATCCATAATAAATGGGACCTCCCCCACCACCACTAAGTCAGTAGAAATGACACCGGGATGCACTTGGCTGCAGCTGGCTCTGCGTGAGGCTGCTGGGTGGACAAGTGAGGCTTGGCCCGCTCAGCTCTCCATCACATCCTGCACGACCACAGGCCTTTAATTAGAAGACTGTAAGCTGCTTGGCTCCTCTGGCTCTGGCAGCTGCCTTACAATTAATATTCCCCCTGCTAGGGCCAGGATTCACTCCGCTCAGCGGTAAACGAAGCGCTTCATCAACTTCAAGTAGCATCAACATCCAGGGAAACAGTGGTCCGGGGAGGGGGGGGTGGTTGTTGGGAAAGGAGAGCTGGAGACCACAGGGGTGTTTCTGGTCCCTGGGTTGTTGGTGGGAAGAGGGTGCAGTAACGCTGCTGGCAGCAGCCAGCGGTGGAAAGATACTGCTGATGGATGCAGGTGTGAGGGAAGTGTGGGAGCACCAGGATGCCAAGTCCACCCTGCTCACCCTACTGGCAAAAGCCAGGTGTTACCCTCAGGCTTGACCAGGCAGGCTGCAGAAATAGCACGATGTTACAGCCTCGTACCAGCCCCATCAGCACCTCTGAGCTCCAGGCAGGTGGGAAGATGGCCCCGATTTGTGCTGAATTATGGGGTTTTTGCACAGTGAGGCCTGGTGCGAGGGGTTGGGTGACTGACCTGGTTGACCATCTCCACTGTCTGGTGTGGTCTTCATTTCCCGGAGAGCTAAAAGACCCGCCGGACGATGGAGAGAGGGAAGAGGAGGTGGGGAGCAGTTTGCTGGAGGGAGATGCATATCTCCCCAGGGATTCCCCTCCGCGCTGCAGCAAAGCAGGGCTGAGCTGTGCATGCAGCTGCATCCCAGCATAATGTGGCAGCAGCAGCGTCGGCTCTCAGCTGCCTGTCTTCCGCCTGCAGATTTTTTTTCTACCAACGCTGGAAGCAGAAACAGCTCAGATCTTGAAGGAAGAATTGGGAGTTTGGGGCAGTGGCAGCGGCTGGGAAAATAGTCTTCTGCTGTAGAAATTGCTTGCAGGTGAACTGGAATACCTGAAAAAGGACTTTTAAAAAAAAAAAAAAAAAAGATTTATCAGTAACATGGGCACATGGTATGTGTGAATGAACCCACACGTGCACACCCACTTAAAAATGTTGGAGTATTTTAGATGTGCAGTGGAAATAGGTTTCTTGTTTCATGTAGGATCATTTTGTCCATCCTATGTTGATAGGGAGATAGCAGAGAATTTTTTCAAATGGAGATTTAAAACCATAAGGTCGCCTGTATGCAAGGAGAGAGGTGCTTCCATCATACTCGCTTTGGGAGTGTCCCTCAAAAGCCAGTTCTCAGCTGATGTCTACCCAGGACCAAGCTAGTTTCCAGCCAGCTGGGAGACGGGTGGAGCCTGGCTCGGTGTGTCGCTACCTAACGCGTCTGAAAAACGCTGTCCCACTCCCTTTTCTGTGTTTTCTGCGCCAACTGGCAGCTCTGCTGCTGGCTCCCCGTCACCTCAGCTGGCAGGTTGGTTATCTGCTGCGTGTAGGGGTAAGGGTGGGGATGGCTAGCCAAGGATGCCCTACCTAACTTTCCAAAAGCGTGTGTTGCAAACCGGGGTACCACGAGGTCCTTCTCCAGAGGTTTCTTTCCAGAGAAAGACAGTGGGGAACCGTTGCCCATATTCCTCTCTCCCATGACCAGGGCTGCCTGAGGTTTGAGAGTCACTCGTATGGCTTCATTATGTATTTGTCTAGTTGCCTGTAAGAAGAGGGCTCCTGTATTGCCCTCTCTTCCTGTGCGCTCAGCAAGTGGCAGCGTACGTGTCCTGTCTACATACATCTCCCTTAGCCCTGGCAGCGGGTCTTGGTCAAGCGCCAGGGTGTCTGAGAAAGGTTGGGAGATGTGGTTTGGAGTCCCTTCTGGCTGAGCGGGAGCACGCGTGGGAGTGACCATGCCAGCGACATCCTCTTCCTTCTTATCCCTTTTGCCTCCCCCAGACATCTTCTGACCGCAGTGGGAAGAGCTCCCCGTCCTTCTCTGCTGCTCTCCTGGGAGTTGTGTGGTCATTCCTGACTGGAGGAGTCCTGCTAGCGCTCTTCTTTCTTGTCTTCACAATTCGCTTCAGGAAAAACAGGTAAGGGCTTCCCCCTTCTGCCTGTGAGAGTTCCCCTGCCCTGGGGCAGAGAGGTCAGGCTCCTTCAGGGCCAGACCCTGAGCTGATGGCCAGCTAAGGACCAGGAGGGTAAAGCCTGAAGGAACAGCACGGGGCAAGCAAGGGCAACGCCAGGGATATTGCAGCTTTCTCCATCATGCCCAGTGTTGATCACAGTCCTTCTTGGACTGTTCCCATCTTCCACAAGTCAGGGAGCTGTGAACAAGACAGAGCATGGATGCCCTCCGGCGTAGCAGAGGCAGCAGTGCATGGCCTCATCCCAAAGGTGCTATTCAATAAAACCATTAACAGGAGTGAGCAGAAAGAGAGCCGGTCTCGTTCTCCGCTCCACAGTCTTGAGAGCATCACTTTGAGCAGCGTAGCCCCATGAGCAAAGCCATCGTGTTCCCCACAGTGCACACACATCCTTCCTGTTTTTGGGCCACTCACGGTTTGAAGATATTGCTAACCAGTTTTGATCTTGGTGGTTGTCCGTACTGGTGGGGAGCATGATCTCCATTGGTGAGAGAAGCTGGTGGTGGAGCACAGGCTTTCCTTGGTGCTGTTCAGGCTGCACGAAGGATGTAAAAAGTCCTGCTCCCCTGAATGCCCCATAAATCAAGCAGAAGACTCA
This sequence comes from Larus michahellis, assembly GCF_964199755.1. NCBI lineage: Eukaryota > Metazoa > Chordata > Aves > Charadriiformes > Laridae > Larus > Larus michahellis. Next base: position 94,040,792 of record NC_133896.1, read on the forward strand.
GCGATTCCTCGTAGCTCAAACTGCCTCAGCCAGTGCTTATCCTTCCTCAGCAGTTCTGGATGTCTCACCTGCCTCCTTGCCACCTTCTCCTCAGCTTCGTTGGTCCCTTGGTCTCTCAACTGCTTCCCCCTCCCCCAGAGATAAATCCCTCTCCCAAGCTTCACCTGGCAAAGCCTTTGTGCTCCTCCAGATGCCGTTGTTTTGTACAGGGAGGTGCATCTGTGTGCAGCCCAGGCTGCGGCTGTTTCAGCGCTCTGGTTGTGTTAAGGAACACATAACGCTTCTTATAAGCACCGTGCAGTCGGGAGCGTCCTGCTCGTAAAGGTTCATCTTCAGCCCCATGCCTGTGGCGGTGCAGGAGCTGCATGCCCTGCATCCCTCTCTCAAGCGCTTGATTTACTGAAGCAGAGTGGTGTTGAGTTCGGTGGCCACCTTAGTTGATTATCAAGTTATTTAGGTAAGATATTCTCAGAGCAAGCTGTAATGAATGTGCGTTATTTATTTGCACTGCAGCAAATAAATACTGGTCTGCCGACTGAAGCTGGGAGGGCAAAGGAGACCTTTCTCCGCCTGCAGCTGGGAGGGTGAGCTGATGGATATCTTTCCCCAGGGGCTGAGGCATGGCAAGGAAGGCAGGGAAGGAGAGAGCCAGGTTGAATCCCAGGCTCTGCGCCTGCGGGGCAGCAAGCCAGGACGGAGCTCAGGGGTAGAGAAATACAATGACTTAGCAGCAGGTTGAAGGGACGGAGCTACACAGTGTGGGGGGGGGGGGTGGCAGGAGCTACAGCTTTCGCTTGATGGGCTTGCTGGAGAAGGGTGACAGGGCGGGAGAGATCGGTGGGTCGATTCTCCCCTCCCTGAATACAGTTGCAGGGTTATGAGCGATGGGATGAAATTACAGAGGGGGAGCCGTAACCTGAGCACTGCTGGCAGCTTCCTGATGTCCAGACTGTGCTGAGGGTGGAAGTGTCTCCTCAAAGGAAGGAGGAGTAGGAAGAGCTTTTTCCTGGAGGCATTTGTAGCTGCTGTAACCCAAAGCTTACTGCTGGGGACGGCCACCGCGTGCTGCATTAATGAGGTTTTCCACTCTGCCCCTTCACAACAGAGGACAAGAGGAAGATGTTGGCCTTGAACCCAGGGGTCTGAGCTGGGTGCTGAGCTGTGTTCCACCTGCATGACCGTGGGGCATCGCTTCCCCTGGCTCTGTGCTGATGAGGGGACGTGTGGCCACAGCACGTGCTGGCCGCAACCGCAGCAGCTTTGCGTGCCTGGCATGGGCACTGGTAGCAGAGAGACCCAGCTACAGTGACCCTTGTCTGCTTTGCCCCTAAAGCCCACAGCTTGCCACAGTTTTGTCCATAAAGACGCCGCCTGACGCTGCCTCAGGGACGCTTTTCTGCGCCGCAGGCACATGCAGGGGGTAGGGGTGCTGTGCGGCCAGCCTGGCACCCGGCCGTTTTGGGAAGAAGGGATCTTGCTGTCCCACAGGGGCGTCAGGGTAGGGCAAAATGAATACTTTAAGGATAGTGAAGCACTCCAGCAATACAGGGGAGGGGATGCAGTATGCACCATGGAGCAATGGCTGAGCTTTTGGAGGAGCTGTGAACAGCAGGGGCTGGGGAGGACACAAGGCAGTGTCTCAGCATCCCTTATGGCCACCGTCATCCCTGTAAGGGCACCTTGCCCCTGTGCTGCCAGGTCGTGACTCTCAGTAACTGTCGCCGCCTTCCCTGCTTTGTTTCCTGGAGGATCGTGAAGATGTCCAGCCCCAATCTGAACATTGTGACCCTGCTGGGCAGTGGCTTGACTTACACTAGTGCTTACCTCTTTGGGATTCAGGAGCAGAGCCTGCCGTCCGGAGACTCGGTAGAAAAACTTATTCAGGTGAGCGGGGTGGGGTGGGGTGGTGTTTGCTGGGACAGGTGCCTACGCACGCAGACACGGGCATGTATAAGCATGCACAGGTGCTGCGAGGCTGAAGGGGAGTTTTTTGGCTGCAAAGCAAATGATCATCAACGCGCCGACCTGTGTGATGAACCCTCCGTGTCCTGGCCCAGGGCAGCCGCCCTGCCAGACTGGGGACTGGGCACGGACCCGGGTGGGGGAGTGGGACGTGGGAGACAGACAGCACACCCTGCCGTCCTGCTCAGCCGCCGGGCTGAGGATAATTAACGGAGGTGCCAGCGAGTGATTTATTGGTGCCGAGCCCCTCCGTGCCCCTGCTGCTTGCAAGCTGCCTGGCTCTCCGTGCCTGCTCCTCCCATGCGAGCCGCTCAGGGTGAGGAGGAGAAGGCAGGCAGCAGGCATGCCTGCAGAGGAACACACGACTTCTAATTTATTTTGCCCCGCAGTCAGCTTTCTGGTGTCTGATATGACCCTTCAGAAGATTGTAGACACATCTTTATCACATCCGTGGGTGGGCAGGCAGGGGATGTCCCTGTGAGCCCCCCGGCCGTCCCTTCAGCCCCCTTGCTATTTCCCCCCCCCGGCAGGTACGGCTCTGCCTGCTGTGCGTGGGGACCTCCCTGGTCTTCGGTCCCGTCCTGGGGAAAAGCTGGCGGCTCTACAAGGTGTTCACCCAGCGGGTGCCGGACAAGCGAGTGGTGAGTACACAGTACCGGGGGGAGAGGGGGGACGACGACAAACTCCCCAAGGTGGGTGAACACCAGCAAGTCCCAAACCAGTGCGGGATGGCAGATAAAACTGGCACATGACAGGGATGGGTGACACCGTCACAGGTCTGGTTTCACACCTAGCCGGGCATGGGATCCTCATTTATTCCTGCGCAATGAGGCAGGAGATTTTCCACTCTACGAGGCAAGCGGGTGCCCTGCCAGGACGCCTGTTCCCCAGTGGAGTCCCAGCCCCATCACCAAGCAAGGTCTTGTTCTCATTTTATACTGGCCACACGCCTTCGTTACACTGCATGCCAGTGTGTATGTCCAGGTCTGGGATGATTGGTTTTGCAGGATGAAAACAAACCAGGTATCCTCAAAGTTGTCTGATGTATGGCCACCTTCAGATGCATCTTGAAGGGAGGGAGGGAACTCCTCTGCAGCACTGAAGGAAGGGGATACAGCAGCTGAGAGGAAAATGGGAGCCACCTATAGACATTTCTGCATGTAATGCTGCTCTTCCAGCTTTCAGCAGCCCCTTTCCAATGGTGAAAAAAGTAGGTCTCAGAGGAAAGGTGAGAGATGAGAGGATTTGTAGAGGAACCGGGTACCAGCAAGGACTCCCATTCCTGAGGAACTGTTAAATTTGCAAAATGATAGTCCCGCCAGCTTCCCCCCCCACACACACACACTTTTTGTCTCTGCTTGTGATACGGGCATGAGGGGTGATACTCTTGTTCTGGAAGAGCTGTTTTCTGTCTTAGCTAGCCACACCATCGGGGAGGGTTTATACCTGGCCCCAAGCCTGATTAGGTCTCCAAGAGTGTGGGAGCTGGAGACAGAGATCCTGTGGCCAACTCGGTCGTAGGTGAGCCACTGGACTCCGCTCTGGGAGAAGTATTAGGATGGAAATGTCACTTGGAAGAAACAACCAGAAAGAGACCCAAGGGGATGGAGGTTATTGGTGTCCATTTGCCCCCCATGGTAACACTTCTTGTGTGTTTGCAGATTATCAAAGACCTCCAGTTGCTGGCGATGGTGGCAGCGCTGGTGCTGGCGGACGCTGTGTTGCTCTTGACGTGGGTATTCTCTGATCCAGTCCAGTGTTTCCGAAGCCTCAGCATCTCACTGCGGGTAAAGGGATGAGGAGGGGTGGTGGAGGGTTGCACTGTGTCCTGTCTGATCTCTGTGGACAAAGTTGGTGGATGTGTCAGGTGTTTGGAGGTGCTGTTTAAAAAAAAAAAAGAAGAAAAACAAGGCAGAAAGCCTTCTGAGTGCTCTGGGTTGGGTTTATGTCTGGTCTACTACAGAGATGACAGTCTGCTGCAAAATTTCTAGTTCTGTGCAGGTCACCTGGGTGACCCAGGAGAGGTGCATGGCATCTGCAGATGCTTTAGAGAAAGGTTTAACCGACAGCAGAGTGCCAAAATCTTCCTTGCTTTAACCCTCTGCCTGTGGCAGCACCGGCGTTGGCCTTTCCTTTTAGGAGTTTACAGAGGAGACCTGCTCAAATGCCTACAGCTGTGTGCCCATCGGTCCGTGCCTGCTCCCGGGCCGGGGCAGCAGCCTTCACTTCTGCCTTCCCCTTGCCTCCTAGGCGACGGAGAAAGGCATGACCTGCTCGGTGAGCCGGGTGCAGTCCTGCGCATCTCTTTATTCTGAGCTTTGGCTCGTGCTCATTTTAGGGTTTAAGGTACGTAACCTCTTTATCGATTCTTGCACTGTCTCTCGCCTCTTCCCAGCCTCTCAGCCTGAACTGTTTAGCAGCATTTGTAGTTTTGCTGCCTTCCCAAGCTACATGCCTGTTGCAGATTTTGGTTACTCCTGCTCATCTTGAAAGCCCTCCCTTCTCCAGTCCTTCCCATGTTGATGTTTTCTTGCATTCCCTTGTAAAAGCCTTGTTAGCCGCTCTTCGCCTGCCTCACCGTCTCTTCTACGTGCACCGTGCGCACACTGACTCTGTAGTTCTCTCCCTGCAACCTCCCACGCCTCATCTATCTGCCTTCTTACAACTCGTGTCTTACTGTTTCCTAACGCACACTTTCTCCGTAAAGCCTCAGATGCACGACGTGGCTCAGCCCCCGAGTCCTCTGACTCCAAATCAAGGAGGTGCTGGTGACAAGTGCTTGGTGCCTACTTTTACAGGATGTCTATCAGCTTAATTATACCACTGAGGTACACTTTCACTGGTGTAGCTTTGCACGTGGCCGTTCTTATTCCAGAAGAGTTAGTTATACTGATGTAACTATGTGGGTATAATTATCGCTGTAATTATCTGTGGTCTCATGTGTCTCTGGGTTGGCAGAGGCTGGACGCATTTCAGAAAGCTGTTGTTGATGAAGCTTGTGAGATCACAGCCTTTCTTTGGGAATGGCTCCATCTCTGCGTGCAGTACAGGCAGTTCCTTTCTGACTCACTGTAATATTATACCCATTGACCGTCTACCCAAAATCATAGGAAAAAGAGCAGAGAGAGACCTCACAACACAGCCAAGTCCTCCTCCCTCCTACACTTCATTCTAAAGACATTAGTCTAGCCTGTCCTTCAAAGTCCTTTGGTGCTAGGGATTGCCCAGTTCCCTGGGCTTTCAGTGCTGTGTCTCCACCTCTGATTTTGTCCACAGTTTGTGTTAAGGTTTAGACAGGTAATGCTTTTGCCTACAGCTTCTACAAACTGCTTTTTGCAATAAAACATCCCCGTTACCGGTCCCAGGTACTCTTCATTAATGTTGCGTTGAACCTGACCCTGATCCTGTCTACCTACTGAGGGTCATGAAGTTCGTTCTTTAGTGGTTTCTCTGAAGTTAATCTGGGTGTACACTAATGTGAGAGTAGGCTCTATCTCTGCGTGTATGTAACACTCCTTATCTTCCACGGCATTAATGTGCTCAGCCCCTTGTGAAGCTGCTCAGTGTATTATCCTGGTTTTACTGGCACAGAGCAATGAACAGAAATGACTTGCCAAGGACATGCCTGGAATTAGGAACAAAGTCCTCTGCTCAAGATTAAAACAAACAAACAAACAAACAAAAAACTTAGTCCTGTGCTTACTGAAAGTCCTAGTTTACTAGACAGTAGTGCTGTTGTCTGTGTCCCAGGTAGACTATATGAATTTTAAATGGGACTCTGGTGCTGGTTTTTTTTTTTCTTGCTCAGGGATTAGGAGTTGGCTTGCCTTTGGGTCGTGTATTTGGAGGTGCCCTGTGGTGAACGTGGTTATGATCCAGTGCAGATCCTACAAAGCAGGGTCGGGCATCAGCCTAGTTCCCGGCGAGGCAGGTCTCACTGTTACAACCCCCTCCTTGAGAATTCGTGGTGCTCTGAAGTTGGGAGTCTCACCAAAGACCAGGGACATGAACTTCTCTTGTCTGTAAGAGGGTCCCTCCGGACCTTAACCCTGGCAACGGCCATCACGGTCATCAAGCAGCCATACCACGGAGGTGTCCAGAAGGGTCTACAGAACATCTGCACCACAGGTCAGAAAGCACTTCTTGATGCCGAAAAGAGAATTTAATGTCTCTTAGTTGCCAACAGTTGTGCTTACTGAGTAGCAGAGGAATAATGTAGGAGTTGTATTCCCTGTATTCTGGGTCCTCGCAGGAGCAGGGATTTTGTTAGATGGTATTTCCAAGAGATCCTGAAGAAGGCAGACCATGCCTGTGCTATAGGGGTAGGCAAAAAATACTTGGTGTTTCCTGCCAGTGTGCCCTGGGGAAGGAGGGCTTCAGCCTGCCGCGTAGGTTTAATCCTGAGCACACTGGAAAGATGCACACGTTGGGACACTTAAGGGGCAGCACGGTGAGGAAGCCTGCTCTGAAACAACTGACCTGCTCTGGAGGAGGGACGGCCTCTGTGTACAGAGCACTTCTCCAGCCCCTTTCACTGCTGCTAGAGTCAGGCAGGAAATGGTGAAGGGAAGGGAGAAGAATTGCACCTGGTAGTTTCCTGGATTTCTATTTAAAGAGGCACCAAGTATATCCTCTTCCCTCCAGTCTAAACCTCCACTTCTTCTGCCTTGCTTTTTCCTTCTGAATCTCCTTCCTGCTCCTTCAGAGGTATGTCCTTGCTCCTTGATGGCATCCCACCGCTGCATCCCTGCAGGGACCTCCGTCTCTTGTCTGTTCATCCTTGCTGCTCCTGCTCCAGGCTGCCCAACGGGAGGTTTTCACGTCTTGCCTCTCCCAGCCTTTCCCTGTTCCGTGGCATCACCTGCTGACCTGACCCTCAGCTCCTCGGGACCCCCAGGGCCCACCGCCGCCTTCGCTCCTGCCTTCCCTCCCCAGCCCCACTTCTGACCTGCAGCAGCCTGCTGGGCGTTTGCTGCGGTGTCACCACCATGTGCTGAAGGTCTGCATTATAGATCAAAGAGCATTAATTAGGATTGCGCTGACTGTATCTGAGCTCACCGGGCTCGGTACGAGGTGGGGGTTGATGCCATCAGGCTGTAATTTTCCACACTCTGGAAACCTCTTTTTTCTGCTTCCAGAGTATCCTCCTGCTGTATGGGACCTACTTGGCCGGTCTGACCGACAACGTCAGCTCCCCGCCAGTCAACCAGTCCTTGACGCTCATCGTGGGGGTCAACCTTGTTTTCCTGGCTGCTGGCACTGTCTGCTTAGTTCACCGTTTCTTCCGCACTTGGCACAACTTGCTGTTTGGTTTTACCTCTGGAGGCATCTTCGTGTGTACAACCACGATCAACTGCTTCATATTTGTCCCACAGGTATGCTGCCACCTCCGTCCCACCACCTGGTCGGAACATTTTTGGAGTTTAACAATAGCAGCTGTGGGGGCCAAAGCACTTAGTTTCTTGCTTCTTTTGCCAAAAATTTGGGCTCACCTGCACAGCTCGTCCTCCAATCCCAAAGGCTCTGCTTCCCCAAGCAGGTCCCCTGAGTCTCCAAGGAGTGTAGGCACATTGCAGAGCTGCTGCTCAGTAGCCCTCCTGCAAGACCATGCTGTGGATGGCAACCACACAGGGGGCATGCGTGGAGGCGAGGTGGCTGCTGCTCTCCTCCTCCTCCACATGAGTGATGGGATTGGTCATTTATGCAGTTGTCCTCTCCTCATACCCCACATACCCACTCCCACCAAGGGTTTCTGCCCACGGCAGGGATGGAGGTGGGCTCTGGCAATCCAGATGACCTCGCCAGGGTTGGCAGTCCCCAGGGGAGGCTGTCCTCCTCTGTGCTCCTGGAGGAGGAAGCTGGGCTTTGCTGCAGGCGAGGGGGAGGACACAGAGATATTTTGAGGAAGCCTTTTGTGGTAAGTCAAGGCTCTTCTGCTTCCCGTGTCCTCGAGGAGCAGCCTGGTGTGTCTGGCCACATTAGTGGGAAAAATGCTCCCATTGTTACAGGGAGAGGAAACAGTTGTTTACTCAGTGTTATGTTTGGGCTCAAGGAAATGAGGTGAGAAAGGGAGGAAGAGGTGAAGCTGAAGAAAGAGCAGATCTGTGCAAGAGAGGGCTCAGGGGATCTCACTAACATGCATAAATATCTATGGGGGTGCAGCAGGGAGGGGGGAACCAGGCTCTTCTCAGTGGTGTCCACTGACAGGACAGGGGACAATGAGCACAAACTGAAACACAGGAAATTCTGTTTAAACATCAGAAAAAGGAAGGTGATGGGGGGAGTTCTGTGAAAAGTTCTAAAGCCCTGGAGCAGGTTTCCCAGAGAGGTTATGGGGTCTCCATGCTTGGAGAGATTCAGGATCCAGCTGGACATGGTCCTGCGCAGCCTGGTGCTTGAGCAGGGCAGTTGGACTAGATGATCTCCAGAGGTCCCTTCCTACCTCAGTTGGTGCAGTATAACTGCAGAGTCCCACCTCGCTAGATGACGAGCCCATGGGAGCAGGTTCCAAACCTCCTGTGACAAGCACAAAGCCTGCTGGCGATGCTCTGCCAAGCGCGAGCTCTCTTGGAGCGAAGGTGGAGGAGCCGATGAGCTGTATTTGCGTTCTGCCTGTACCATTTTTTCCTGCTGTAGCTTGGGGGCCTTGAACATTTTATTTAACTTGGATCTTTTAATTCATCAACTTGTTTTTCCTAATGGGCTTGCTCTTCTGTTGCTCATCCGAGATCGATGAGCAGCTGGAGCTGGGCTGCGCGAGGCTTCCGTGCAGAAACGAGATGAGAAAACGGGTACTGAGCGCTGCTGTTTTTTCAGCTTGTCGCTGTCGATTTGGGGATAGAGAGGCGTGTGTGACACTGTCTTTTGTCTGTCACAGAGTCGAGGAGCCGGGGGAGAAGGGGCTTTTACAGCGCTCTTAGAGGTTGCAGTGCAGGCAGGCACCCACCCTCTCTGTGTTAAAAGCTGGAGCCGGGGACAGGGTAGGGCTCAGATGGGTGGGAGGCTCCAAGCGACGCCGCTGCAGCCCCTCGCCCAGCCATCTCTCGCTGCCCGTCTCTGCTGCTCCGTCACACCCTGCCTTTGTCTCCCCTTCTCTGTCCCTTTGTCTTCCTTCGCGCTCGAGCTGCGCCGGCCTCCCGCCGCCTCGGCAGGGGCTGTGCGTACCGCGCCGATAACGCCCTCCTCTGCTTCCCCAGCTCAGGCAGTGGAAAGCCTTTGAAGAAGAAAGCCAAACCGTGAGCCACATGGCAAAATATTTCACCAGCCCGAGCCGGAGCTGCCGCTCAGTGTACAGCGAGGAGCAGCTCTACCAGCTGATAGGGGAGAAAAACTCCATGAAGCGGCTGCTCACCGAGGTACGGGGCTCTGACGCTCCCCCCACTTGGCCGCGCTGGCTTCTCCCCTTCCCTTTTGTGGGCTGAAGGCTTTGCAAGGTGAGAAGCCCTTCCTTACACCCCGGTCCACACTGGTGCTCACCTTCCAGCCTCTTCCCTCCGGACAGGGAAGAGCCGCTTTGTTTTGTCACATCACTCTGCACCCCAAAGTGCTGAAAATCAGGCATGATCCAGAGGGTTTAAAAAAAAAACATGGAGGGAGAAGAGCAGGAGAGCCTGGTTTCCACATCCCAGTCAAACATGGTTAATTTAGTGGGGAGATGCTCCATCTCAGGAAACCCCCCCAGCCTCCTGCTCCCTCACCTACACTGCATGGGCAGGAGCACCCCGGCTCAGAGAGCCGCCTGTCCCAGTGCCCCCCTTCCCATACCCACATTTGGGGGGCTCTGGGGACTCCATGGGGGAGGAGATCACACATGGTGCCAGTCTGGCTCTCGCCGGCCTGCTGCTGTGCTGCCTCAGAGCACCCCTCCACGCAGAGAGGTATTTTCTGGCAGCGCCTGCTTCCAAATCAGCGGCGTTTTCGTACCCTCCGCCCGCCCCGCGCTTGACAAAACGTATTTTGTTTTGACGCAGAAAAATGCCGTGATCGCAAGCCTGCAGGAGCAAGTGAGCAGTGCCAAGGAGAAGCTGATGAGGCTGATGTCTGCAGAGGGCGGCTGTGACCCCCAGGCGCCGGCGGCTGCTCCCTGCACCCGGCGCACGGGGCGGCGCGGGGATGTGCCGGGGGACTGCTGCCCCCCGGATCCGGAGCAGGATGGGTGGCAGACTCCCCGCTTGCCAGGTACATCCCCTCTTTGCGGTGATGCTCAGGAACTCTGGAAACATGAGACCCCGGAGCACATGCGGCCAGGAAAGCCTGTTTGCTCTCAGAACCTGCTTTTTGACATGGGGGACAGCCTGGAATGTGGCACAAAAGATACCCAGGAGCATGGGATGCCATCGGGGCAAGGCCAGCCTCCGGAGCTGCTGCCAGACAATGACATCTCAGCTGGCCTGGCCTGGGAGTCGTCCCCCAAAGTCAGCTACGTGAGCAGCGAGAAGCTGCGGGAAATCTTGCAAGAGCTGAGCCTGGATGGCAAAACCTACAGCCCGGCCTTATCCGGGGGACCCCCACGTGCCAGCCAGGGACCCCACGGTGAGCAGGGAGGAACCTGGGGAGCCCAGGAGGGCTACCCAGGCTTCCACACGCCCCTCAGCCCCTACCTGGCCAGACGGCGGCGGAGGATCCCTCTGCCTGCCACCTCCACCTGCGTCCCTGGGCATATGTCCCCTCATGCCGGCCGTGGGGTGAAGGAGGCAGGCGCCTGGGGCCATGGGGAGTTGGCACGTATCTCCCTGGGGAGGGAAGGGGAGACAGCTGGTGGAGGGCTCCTTCACCCACCAGCACCGTCCCCTCCCGCTGTCCCTGGCGAGGTCTGCCCCCAGCCCGAGGGATGGCCAGGACGGCCGGAGTCCAAGGGTGCTTCCCCATGCCTCCCGGGGGAGCACCGGCCACGGGGTGCCCTGAGGGGACCCACTGAGCCCTCCCTGCGCTCGCTGTACTACTACCCGGACTCTGACTCCAGCAGCAGCAGCTCCGAGGAAATGTTCCACGGCTGCCACCGGCCCTGCTGTGAGGTCTGCTTCCAGAGCCCACATGGCTCCCTGGGCAGCAGTAGCACAGACACAGACACGGACACGGACACAGAGCCCAGCAGGGGCATGGGCCACTGGACAGAGCACCACAGCGGGCTCCAACCTGTGGTGAACTTCAAAGAAGATCTGAAGCCCACCTTTGTGTGACTTCAAGCACCCCTGCCCCAAAGGCCTGTGCCCTCCGTCCTCAAAATGGCACGCGTCCCTCCGAGGGATGTGTCTTGTTCTGGCAACTCGGGGCTGGGAATAAACCTTGCCCCGCTGTGGGTCGCAGTGTCAGCCCCAGCCTGGTCAGTGGTGACTGCACACTGTGTTCGGCTGAGAGGGGGTTGGCAGCACTCGGGGAGGTGGCGGTGGTTTTGTCCCGGCTACTCTGGGCAGCTGCCTGCACCCCCACAGACACCCAGCATGTCTGTCTGTCCCGGTGCTGGCAGCTGGAAGACTGGGGCTGGGTGGCCTGCGAGAGCCCAACCTTCATCATCTCAGAGGGCTTTCTCTGTGAGAGCTGGGTGATTGGCACCGGTGGGGAGCAGCACCATGTCTCAGAAACACACGTGGCTTCTTGCACACAGCGGACAGACAGACAGACAGACAGAGGACTCCTCCCCCTGGGGCTGCCGATGCTGAGCCTCCCACCAGCATCACACCCAGCTGGAGATGGGAGGCAGACAGGTGCCAGAAGAAGTTGCAGGCTGCCCCACGCCTGGGGTGCTGCGTGCGGGGGAGACTTTCCGGGATTTGGGTTTTTTTGGTAGCATCTGAGTGAGAAAATGGGAGTCCAAAGGTGACGTCCCTGGAGATGTCTTGTCTTCGTGTTTCGTGTAGTTCAGTTGCACGGTTGTAGGTGAGACTCAGGTCAGAGCTGAAGGGAAAGACACGCTAGCAATCGGAGGATCTGAAAAGGTTTTTCTTTTCCTTTTTTGCCTTGTTTTTTTTTCTGGGGCTTGTGCCCTTATGTATGTCTTTGTATGGATGATGTAGTCTGGAATGAGGCTTGTTTAAATTAATACGGTCTGTTTAATTTTTATCTTAGAAATATCAAGAACCGTAAATCCAGTGTGCCTGGTTTTGGGGGGTTATTTGTGAAGGCATTTCAGTGTATCATTGCCTCCACAGGAGAAGTTCAGGATGCTGAGACCTGACTCCCAGTGCATAAAAAAAAAAAACATGGAGAAAGGCTTTGTTAAAAGGGCAAGTGACAGCGGAATCCCAAATTGAACAATGCAGATGCACTTTAGCACTGCCATCTCCATCACCCTTTATGATGGTGAAATCCCTCATTGCTGTGTCTCTTCACTGGTGTCACCTTTTTTTAATCATCGCTTCTGCGGTTTTCCAAGCCTGCTGAATTTCTGGGCCGAATCACCAAACCCAATAATCTTATGGCAACAATATTCCCATAGCCCCTCGCCACTTCTGAAATGGAAACACCCCAGAGGGTAATCCCCAAATTTTTTTTTTTTTTTGGTCACCTTTTGCTAACAGAAACCAGTTTCCTTTGGTTTTCCATTCACAGCTGTCTGAGCACTTACGGCTCTGGCCTGCATGAAATGCATTGATGGGGGGTTCCCTACCTCTGCGGGGCAAATCCCCAGTGCGGGGCTAGAGACAGAGAAGCCCAGGCAGGGTGCGAGTGTGGAGAATCTCCTGCGGTCCCAGCAGAGGGGAAGGCTGCCAGCGCAGCCCTTGCTGGCGTGGAGGGCTGAACAAAGCCAGAGGTGGGTAGGAGCAGGGCGGGGGGCTGTTAGAAAAGCACGCCGCAGGGTTCCCCATCCACAGCACTATCTCGGACACCCCCAAAAAGCAGTTTTTATCATCTGAATCCAACCCGTGCCTCGCGTAGAGCCAGAGAACGCGGTACCCCAGGGGAGCGGGAGCACTCTGTGAGCGTGCAGCGGCCGGTGTTTTTATTTATAACTTATAACCACCTTTTATTCGGCAGTCGGCAAAGCCGGGATGGCGGCGAGGAGACCCCCGGGCTGCTCAGCCCCGGGCGGGGGCCTCCGGTCGCCCTTTCCCCGGTGCAGGGTGGTGCCGGTGGGGCTCGGGTGGCTCCTTGCCCGCCGCCTCGCCAGCCGCGGGGCTGGGGAAAAGCCGGCTGCAGTTTTGCAGCGCTCGCAGCAGGGGCTGCTGCTGCCACATCGGGTGCAGGAGCAAACCTCGAGTGCCCCCAGGCAGCGCATCCCACGGCATCCCCACGCTGGGACAACGCGTGGGACAGGGAGGTGGCCGGGACGCTCTACGGACCCTATCAAATATGGGGCAAAGCCACTTTTCCAAATCGGGGCTGGTTTCTCCCACCTCTAAGGACGTCTAGAGTAGCACTTTGCTCTGGAGCCAGGAAATATTGCAGAATGGTCAATTCTGATCAACCATGAAGCCACCTGGAAGCAGCTGATATAAAAATTAACTTAAAATCCACTAGCAAATGCAGAAAAATCCGCCAGAGGACTTTGAACCTATGGTTTGTTTGCAAATTCACTGGAATTTGGGGCAGTTGCTTTTCTGTCTGGTGACCAATAGCCACCAACTAAAAACTGCATGTCATGTGGATGCACCTATTAAGAAGGCCAGTAGCACCCTGGCTTGGATCAGAAATAGTGTGGCCAGCGGGACTAGGGAAGTGATTGTCCCCCTATACTTGGCACTGGTGAGGCCGCACCTCGAATACTGTGTTCAGTTTTGGGCCCCACACCACAAGAAAGACATTGAGGTGCTGGAAGATGTCCAAAGAAGAGCAACAAAGCTGATGAAGGGTCTAGAGATCAAATCTTTTGAGGAGTGGCTGAGGGAGCTGGGGTTGTTTAGCCTGGAGAAAAGGAGGCTGAGGGGAGACCTTATCGCTCTCTACAACTACCTGAAAGGAAGTTGTAGAGAGGTGGGGGTCGGTCTCTTCTCTCAAATAACAGGTGATAGGACAAGAGGAAATGGCCTCAAGTTGCACCAAGGGAGGTTTGGACTAGATGATAGGAAGAATATCTTCACTGAAAGGGTTATCAAGCATTGGAACAGGCTGCCCAGGGAAGTGGTTGAGTCACCATCCCTGGAGGTATTAAAAGACGTGTAGACATGGCACTTAGTGTCAGTGATAGGTTTCTGGTTGGACTCAACCTAAATGATTTTATGATTCTACTTTCTACACACAGAGAGAAGGCCGACGCAGTTCATATGTGCACATGCACACATAAAAACTCACTGGTGCTTTTGATGACTTCCAAATCTGGCCTCCCCCTGTATCTAGCAAGGAATACATATTTGATTCAGGTGGAAAAGAGTCAAAGCACCATGTGACATTTTGGGCTGCCTGAATAGATAGGACAGAGCATGATGGTGGGCTGCCTTTCAGTGCCATTACTGTTACGGGATCTTTGCACCAGGCATTGCACAGGCACACAGAGGAGCCTTCGTGCTGCTTAACTTCAGGCACATGACTTAGGCACTAAATTTGACATTTGGTTCCCTCGCAGCTCTGCGTTCAGTCCTTGGATGAAGAGGCCTTGTCTCTCCCCATTAGCCATTGAAAGCATCTTAATTAGGGCTTTGCCCTGAACCCAAGGCTTCTGAGCAGATGTAGAGGCTGTGGTGCACGTTCTGTGAAGGCGGAGAGGTAGACCAGGAGAGCTGAGAAGGTGGCTTGTGGCAGCAGGACTGGGAGTGCCCTGCTTTATAAATATTTTTCTTGCTACTGATGATGGATATTGCCTAAAGAGAGCCGTGGTATCAATATCCCATGTGAGCAATTCCTTCTCCAATATATCTGCTGTCTAAATCTGTTCCCCTTAGGAAAGGCTGTGCCTCTTTGCAGTTCAAGGCAGAAACTTTCATCTTACAGAAATTGAAATGAAAGGTAAGTGACTGGAAGGAGGTTCCCCCGCCTGCTCCCACGTGAGTGCTAGGTGCCAAATTCGCCATCCCTACAAATGTCCTCACAGAACTTCAGAGCACATGAGAAACTGCTGCTACCCAGAAGCTGCAGAGCAGCCCTTGGCAATCCATCCCATACACCTTATCCCACCACCCTGTCCCCATCCAAGCTGTATCTGCCAGCAGAGAGGTTGCCTCTTCCTATGACACGTGGGGCAGCCACAGCAGTTAATTCCTACAAGGTCCTCTGAATGTTTTTAGCTTTCTGAGCTGTGTTTCCAAGCCATGCTTCCCCTGGTAGCGGTGCACCTCTGCATGCTCTGTGACTCCTGTGGCTGTCTGCAAACCATACAAAGAGATGACAAGTCCACCTCAGCCAGCATCCTTGAGCCCTGCTACGCACAGGAGATGCTCCACAGAGCGGAGTCTTTCCCTGCCCATGGGCCCATTTACAGATCTGTTCTTCTGTTTAAAACCTCTGCCCCTTCCGCCCGCTCCCCCTGAGCCCAGTGATACACCGACACCTCTGTGCCCTTTCCTTGCTGATGGCTGCTTAGGAAGGGTCCTGTAGGAGATGTCTCATACAACTCTGGTGGGAGATGTCTCTATGCCTGCTTGCTGGCCCTTGGCAAGAGCCAGGAAGGCAGGCAGCCTTGAGGCTCTGTTGCCGCAGCCGCCTGCCATCACTTAGTCTGCCTCTGTCGCCCTGTCAGCTTGCGACTGTTTAGGAAATAACAAAATTGATCTCAATTGTGATTCAGCTGCCTGGTTTAAAAAAAAATAAAAGGGAAAAAAAAAAAAAAGAGCTTTGTTAGCCACAGCAGAGGGGGATTAAGCCAGGCTCTCTGGGAGAAGAGTGCTGACCGTTGGCATGGAAGTTTCCCACTGCCTTGTGTTGGCGTTAGCAGCTGGGCTCTGCAGGGAACCTCTCGCTCTGAGCTTTGGTACCAGGGGCAGTTGTTAGAAATAACGGGTATTCAAAAGTACTGCAAGATGGAGAACTCATGGGTATCCTTGGCCCAGAGTGGCCAAACTCTGAGACCCATGAAGATGGTGGCTGTACAGTGGTGCCACATCTGTGCAGGAACATTCCTGCGACAAAGTGGGGAGCAGCGGGGAGGGGGGCCCTAGGTCTCCAAGTAGCCTGGGCTGCAAGTTTTGAGGAGGTTAGGGAGCACCCACATCTGTACATGACCTCCACAGGTCCAGAAGAAACTCCAGAAAAGTCTACCTCAAGTCCAACAGCCATGAGGGCTGTGGAGAAGCTCTCTCCTCCTACGCAATGTTACTCTCCTGAGCCCAGAAACCATCCCTGTCTCTCATCCAGTTTTTCACAGGTGACTTCTACTTGGCCTCTTGGGGTGGTGGGAGAATTGTGGGTGTTTTAGCAGTTGATGTTAATTGCAGGAACTTTCTACTACATTATTTGGTCATGCCCTGTGGAAACGATCCCTGCAGGCACCTGGCTGAGTGAGTGCATGGGGTACCTCCACGCGGTCCCAAGCACTGAGGTTTTTTCCCACATTAAAATTGTGTATTGAAGCTGCTGGAGCGTGTTCACCTCAGAGCATGTACCTCTCTCAGTGTTTACGGTGAGGTCTCTTACTTTCGTGCCCACGCCACCACCTTTCCCCCGTGTAGAGGAGCCTGTAGCTGAGCTGGTTTTCTTCTAACCCAGGCATCCGTAGCTTTATCCTTTGTGCTGCCAGAGTACAATCATTTACGTAAGGATTTTTATTTTTTTTTTTTTTGTCCTGGAGGTTCTTGCAGACAGGATGGGTGCAAGGGACTTTGTCCTGCCAGGCAGCTATATAAAGCACTCGGTGATTCAGCATTTACTAGCATTTACTGTGCCCTACACAGATTCCTCTGTTATCATACCAACAGGAATGCGGGGCTAGAAGGGATCTCCTAGTCATCATCATGTTCCCCAGCTATGACAAGCACTGAGTCATAAAGTCCCTCTTGTTAATTTATCACAGTCCATCTTAAGAGTCATCGGGAATTTTCTTGGCAGGTTATTCCAGAACCTCACTCCAACAGAAGGAAACTTGTTTCTGATTTGCAGCCCACATTTTTTCATAGCCTATTTTTATCTACTTGTTCTCATGCCAATGCTGTCTTCTAGTTAGTAGCTGTTCTTCCTTCTTGTTCTCTAACCTACTCTCTTATGTGCCGATAAAGAACGTGGCTGTTTCTTCCCAGGATCCCTGGTTTACTCAGAGAAAAGACTGTCTATTTTTAGTTGCCTCTAGCAGCTCGTACCTGCCCCTCCTTCAGTCTGCAGGGAGGCGTTGATGGAGAGCCCCGGTTTCATGGCTACCAGGTCATACTCTTCCCATTGCAGCAATGTTGGGATGGCTGTATACGCTGCTCCCTGCCTCCAGTTGCAGAGGAGCCTGTAAAGAGTTTGGCAAGTTGCTAGAACAGGATCACGCTCATCTTTTGAAAAGCACACAAGAAGAATACTCATTGGTAGTTAGGGCATCGGAAAGGCGGGCCAGAAGCAGGCAAATTTCCTGTGGGTCAGCAGGACACTTGACATTTTCTCTGCAAGTCTGCAATGGACGTGGGGTTCCCAGCACCAGCGGGTGCTAGGGTTACCAGCAGTATTATAATATACTCACAGAGTAAGGCCTGTCCATCCATGCTTCCTCCCAAGGCTCCTCCTGCAAGTGCTGGGAGGTGCATCTGTGCAGAAACCCTGAAAAGCTTTTTGCTTCTTGCAGCTTCCCATGGCTTAGAAAATCCATAAGGACCCGAGTTCTTTAGGAAGCCCCTGGTACCTCTCAAGGGGCGCAGAGGATGGGAAAATGAAGGCACACGCTGCGCAGTGTCCCGATGACATGATCCAACACAGGGATGGCTTGGACATTTTTTTGGACAAGGTGAATATAACTAGCAGGGCACCCTTCTGGAGTTGTGTGCTGGTTTCCAGGCAATTACATCTCGTATCTAACCCAAATGAGTCGGGCAATATTTCAAACCAAAGAGAACTGCAGGAATAATATTAGCTGATGCAATCACACCTTGAATTTACAGCAGTGCTAGGCAGATCCATGAACAGTGGGACACCCTGTACGTGATTACAGCAAATTCAAGCCCTTGTTCAAAAGCAGCTGGGTTTTGGATGTCAGTGTTTTATTTTAACAGTCCCCCAAATACAGGTGCTGGAGAAAGACTTCCTTTCCTCTGACAGGTGAATCTTTCATTTGATGGCGGATTACCCTTTTGCAAATATCAGCTCATTTTCTTGCTATTACAGCCTTTTTCATACCAGTGACAAAGACATATTTAGTGCTCTTCTGCTTCTACAATCCATTCTTCACAGCTCTCTGATGGCCAGGTCTTTTTCCTAGTTCTCCTGATACCCGGTATCAGCCTGCTGCAGTCAATGGGGGAGGCAGGCTCTCCTGTTCCTGGAAGCCCGGCATTACTGAGTACCTGCTGTGCCTCAGTACGACAGCTTTGGGCTAAATTCCACCGTCTGAATGGAAAAAAGCTCTCAGCCCCCACTGCCTTCAGCAACAGCTGCTTGAGGGCGTCTGAATTTAGCCTTTAGAGCAAATAAACGTAACAACAACGAGTACCTGAGGATGACATGGGGTCTAATGTACTCAAGGAGAAGACTTGGGAGTCAAAAGCCTTGTCTCTTCTACTGGCTCTTGTGCTCATCTCAAGGAGAAAAAACACCGTCTCTTTTCTCTCTCACTGTCAGCTGTCATTCAAGTGAACACAAGGCCATCTCCCTGAGATCCATCAAGGTTCCTTCACTATATGGGTACTTCACCAGGAAGGCCTGAGAGACAGATTGACCCATCAAAGAACAAGAAAATGAGAGCTGATGCTCCCAGCTGGGCCCTGGTTTTAACTTCCTCAGCCAGCAAGTCTTGGACCTCAGTGAGAATCCCAAACACTCTCTGGAAAAAGTGAGTGAGAGGCCAGGGAAGGTGGGGAAGGAGTTCAGGCAACAAACTGGGGTATCAACAGTGGGGACCAATGTTTTTGCTGTTGAGTAATCAGCAGTTGCTGTATGTAGGTAGTTTGTTCACAGCAGCTGGTTTTAGTGAATCAAATAATATTTCTGCGTTTATGCGTATATTTGTGCCCTTACGTGAAGGGGAAACATCCCAGTTTCTCAGGATCACCCCACCATCCGGAATAATTGGAATTTGACAATCATAGATTACAAAGAGCCAAGAACCCTGCTCCCCATCAGTAATCCAAGCATCTGCTGAAGCAAGTATGAGATTCCTACCACTAAGTGGAGATTTTTCTAGATAACGGCAGCGTTAGAAACAACCCCACGAGCACGTGGGGTACGTCTGGTAAAGTGCTTAAATAAAGCAAAACCTCTTGCAGCTTTTCCCTGGGAAAAATAAGTGCCCTGCTACACAATCAGACCTGGGGCAGCAGGGGGGCCACAGTCCTACAGGGAGAGACGACGTCTCTGTGCTGGATACAGCAGGGGGCTATGTATTTTGCAGAATTGGGCTATCCTCCCCCTGATCCAGACAGCACCAATCTTGCAGCAGCAGCAGGAGGTGAAGTAGGTTTTGCGGTGACCACCTACCTTCCGGTACAGCTGGAAATCTAGGAACAATATAGTTTCAAACATTATTCATCGGGTTGCAAGATTGGTGCCAAGCTCTGTGCAGCTAACAGCTGAGCAACGAAGATTTGGTCCCTCCTTTTACAGGATTATTATAAAATAATTTCCTTTTGTGACCAGTTTAGGCTGTTCTAATGCACAGTCATAAATGAGACACCGACTTTTAAAAATCTTCCTACCCTTAGGGTGGCAGATGAAAGAGCAGGTCATAGCTTTGTTCTGCCGCAACATGTCTGGAAGTGTTGAGAGACATGCTTTCATTACAGGGAAATTTCCACTGTCTCATTGGGTTTTGCAAGTTTGCAACCTACCTGTAGAGTATAAAGGAAATGCTGGGCTGACCAACACAGATATGAGACATTGATTTGCTCATGCCATTTAGGCAGCAATAGCTGTCCTACTGATAGCTGTGTCCATGGAAAAGAGTACAGCGACTTCCACCTGTAACGTAAACCTTGTGGCATTTTCCAGCAACTTGGCAAGCATGCCCAAGCCTGGGATAACATCAATTCATCTAATAAACCGAAATATTGTCTTTGCAAAACAAAGTGGTCAGTGTAAGAGAAGTCCATGACACTGTGCTGGAAAGGATGTTGCTCAGACTAATTCAGCTGCTCAAGCAGATTGCTCCTTTAACACTGCCTATGACTTAAGTCCCCAGTTTAATACCACTGTTTAATGACTCTGCAGTAACCGATGGAATCAATTAATTCAGGGGATGTTCAAAATAACGAGGAGTTTGTCCTGCAGCAAAAAGATCTCCAATGAAGAGTAAAATGTTAGCGGCCCAAAGTATGCAGCAATTAGCAGATTTTGATAACTGGTGAGAATGGAAAGGAGAAAAACAAAAGTGAAAGAAAGTGAAATATTTTATAATTGTATTATCTAACAGTTAACATTCCTATGCATAGGGATGCATAATATCCCCTGCATATTAAGGACACACAGTATTTCCCATAAACATATCTTGGAGTCACTTGCGTATCATCTTCTTAAAGCTTAAGCATTATACAAAAATTTTCAGGCTGAGCATTCTGGAAAGTTAAAATGAAAGTGATTCAGCGGGTCATTTCCAAGAACAAGGCTAACAAAAACGCATTTTTTTCTCCCATTTCAAGCATGCCTGTTGGTTTTTTGTCTGAGACATTTTATCTCCGTCACATCATACAGTTTGGAACTCTAGTTTGTATCAGTCTTGACAAAACCCATCCAAACTGGACCAGACTTTATGACTTCGAAAAATCACAGGCCACACAGATCTGTGGAGGCTTCCTAGCATATAGCAGCCAAAAAGCTGTCGGCAAATCACCTCTGGAAACTCCACCCTGACTGAGTACGCTCCATCTCCTTGCCGCTGCTAGAGCACCCTGCACCTGGGCTGTCCACAGGTGGTGGCCAAGCCCATCCCACCTGCGAGTCATTGCAGTTACCATTGTGGGATGGTGCACTGAGCTGAGAGCAAAGTGGGGTCTCTCTCAGAAAGGTGATGACCACCCTGCTGGCAATGAAGCAGCATGACAGAAGAAGTGGTCCTGAAAGCCAGTTGTGGGAAGAAAGAGGTAAATCTAGTTGAAGAACCTGTTGTGACTGAGGCTGAAATAGCTGGGGAGGCGGTAGTAGAAGAGGGAAAGATGGTGTGAGCAGGGCAGAGGAGGGCGCTTCATTTTCTGAATCAACAAAGAATAGGAATGAGGATAAAGAAGGGTTAAACCACCAAGGTTTCAGGGTGTGAGAGAAGCTGTTGGGCAAAAATAAGGCAAGGGAGTAGGGGAAAGAGCACAGGTGAAAAAATGTGTGATGGCAGGACAAGCCATGTAACTAGGAGTGTTAGGGGGACAGAGGTAGGGAATGGGTGTGACTTGAGGTGGCGTCATGGTTAGAGGACAAGAGAGGGGAGAGGAGAGAACCTGACTTGACAATGGTGGGGCAAGGAGCAGAGGACGTAGCGAAGGAGCTGTTTGTTTTCAAGGGTCTGGAAAAAATAGGACTGGAGAGAACATGGATGGAAGCAAGCAAAAAGCTGCTGGTGGCACATGTTGCCTTCCAGAGTTTGTGAGGGAACCCAGGTGTCCTGAGACTCTCATCTCATCTGCTGGCAGCATGTGGATTTGAAAGGCAAGCCTCTGATGCTGGCCACCAGCACAGAGATCTCTTCCTACTGCCAACCTTACCTTCATTAGTTTGAGAGGGCACAGTCACCTGGGTTGTCTCTGCCAGTCCCTGGAGGAGGTCTCTGTGGTGGTTCTGTTACAAGGTTGTTAATGAACCTCGTGGATATGCATATTATGGCATCCTTGCTAGGTTGAGCTGGCTTTAAAACAAACCGACCAGGATCTTAAAAGGCAGCACACTGTAATCCATGCCAAAAAGGCTCTGAAATGAAGCATTCAGAATTTAGGGAAGGCTGGAATTAAAATGAGTTGTGCAAACTTAATTTGGCTTAATTTTGGCATGTATGACTTTGTGGAAAACACGCCTGGAAGGGACCTCAAGGAGCCATCTGGGGACTCCAGTCTATCTTTTTTCCCCCAAGGCAGACCCAATTATTCCTAGACCATTCTAGACAAATGTTACTCTAATCTTCTCTTGCAAGACAGACGTTAATGACATGATCACATACTTGTTCTTAATGGGATCCTGCCTCAGTGCATAAAATATACCACAGCCGTACTGTGGAGGAGACTGGGAACACAGCTGGAGAAAGGACAGGCTCATAGTTCAGCTTGGGGACTGCTGCCCTGGAGAACTGCCTCTGCTTCAGAGTTCCTGGGTGGTCATTTAAATCAGACTTCTCCCAGGCGGTCATTAATTGTGTTTTCTCCATTTTCTGGGTGCTCAGCTTGAAAATACTGCCTCTGATTTAATTGTCCCTGCTTGGTGCCCTGTTTTGACACGGTGTTAGGGCTTTAATTTTACCACCACCACCACACAAACCGCCCAGCCCAAGTTAGATTGGTTGCCACAGACTGGGAAATAAAACTGAAATTCTTATGCACCGTGCTCAGCACTGGCTGTCGTAAGCCACTCATCTCCCACTTCTCATCTGACCCTGCCCTGTGCGCCCTGTCAGCCTCCATCTCCCCACACCTTGCTTATTCTGCTGGAAGCACATGCACAGAACCTCACAGTCATGAATGACGATTCCCAGTTCCTGTCTTTTGTTTGTTGACAGTTCCTCTGTCTATTTTATTAAGTTCAGGTTTCTCCATAACCACCTCATCCTCAGAGGTATATGCATTCAGTGCAATTAATTAGACCAGTATTGTCTATAATTACCTCAGGGAAAAATCAGCGAAATGCATAAGAACCGACAGCATACAAGACACCAGGAACTGCTGTAGTGGATCACAGATTTTGAAGGATGGAAGGGACCTTTGGAGATCACCTCGTCCACCCCGCCTTGCTCAAGGAGGGTCAGCTAGAGCTTGTTAACTCGGGACCGTGTTCAGTCAGATTTTGTATGTTTCCAGAGATGGAGATTCCATAACCTCTCCGGCCAACCTGCTCCAGTCTTTGACCACCCCCACAGAAAAAGAGTGTTTTCTTGTGTTCAGGTGGAGTTTCACGTGTTTTAAATAGTGCCTACTACTTCTTGTCCTGTCAGTGGGCACCCATCTCCCTCTTCTTCGTTCCCTCCCATCTGGTATTTATACACACTGACAAAATTTCTCCTGAACCTTTTCTTCTCTAGGCTAAATAGTCCCAGTTCTCTGTGTCTTCCCTCACATGAGGGATGCTCCAGTCCCTTAATTATCTTTGTGGCCCTTTGCTGAAGTCACTCTGGTAAGTCTAAGTCTTTCTTGTACTGGGGAGCCCAGAACAGGGCACAGGACTCCAGGTGTGGCCTCACCACTGCTGAGTAGAGGGGTAAGATCACTTCTCTTGACCTGCTGTCAATGCTTTTCCTGATGCAGCCCAGGATGTTGTTGGCTGTCTTTGCTGCGAGGGCACGCTGCTGGCTCATGGCCAGCTTGATGTCCACCAGAACCCTTCAGGTTCTTCTCTGCCCCCAGCAGGTACTGGTGCATGGGGTTATTCCTCCCCAGGTGCAGGACTTTGGATTTTGCTTTGTTGAACTTCGTGAGATTCCTCTCTCCCTAGCCTGTCCAGGTTGCTCTGGACAGCAACACACCATCTGGTTCCTCACAGCTTTGTATAATCTGTAAATTTGCCAAAGGTGTACTCTGCCCCATCATCCAGATCATTAATGAAGATGTTAAACAGTATAAGACCTAGTAACAGGATACAGCAGTAGTGACTGGCCTCTAGCTGGACTTTGTGCCACTGATCACAAGGCTCTGGGTCTGGCCATTCAGCCATTTTTTGATCCACCTCACTGTCCGCTTATCTAACCCATACTTTCTCAGCTTGTCTATGGGGATGCTATGGGAGACGGTGTCAAAAGCCTTACTAAAGTCAAGGCAAACAACTTCTACTGCTCTCCTCTCATTCACCAAGCCAGTTCATCTTGCTGTGGAAGGCTGTCAGGTTTGTTAAGCCTGATTTCCCCTCTGTAAATCCACGCTGACTACACTCGGCCACCTCCTTGTTCTTCATGTATCTGGAAATGGTTTACGCGATTTCTTGCTCCATTGCCTTTTCAGGGATTGCGGTGAGGCTGACCAGAATGTAGTTTTCCAGATCCTTTTCCTTGAAGATAGGAGTGACCTTTGCTTTCTTCCAGGCCTCAGGAACCTATCCTGATCACCATGATCTTTCAAAGAGTGGCCTTGCAATGACATTAGCCAGCTCCCTCAGCACTTTTGGGCCCCGCGCTCAGAGGCCTTGCATTGATGAAGGACACTCTCACCAGTAAGGCTTCCTCCTGGGTCACCTACCCCTGCTTCCACCTTTTGTACATTTTGTTTTTATGTTAGAGTTTAGTCAGGAGCTCCTTTTTCGTCCCTGCCACAGCCCCTGCCACCTTTGCTTGATTTTCTTCTTGTCAGGATGAACCACTCTTGAGCTTCGAGGAGATGATCCTTGATTATCAAACCGCTCAGCCTCTGGTTTCTAGTCCAATACCTTGTTCCTGACTGTGGCCAGGGCAAGATGTTTCAGAGTGTTTTATAAACCTTCCACACTTATAAAACGTCCACATTTAGAGAGTGATTTGAATTAATACAGCACGTTTCATACCCCTTACCAGAAAAAGGAGTTTTAGTACTACCTACTTCAGGTGTCAGTATTATCCAGATACTCACCCATCAGTGATGCCCTGCACCAGTGACTTTCAGAGTCCAGTTAGAAATATAACTGTCTTCCTGTCACGTAGTGGGAGGCTTATTACCCCAGAGCCCGCCTGCTAGGCAGGTCTTTCTGTGGTCCTTCCATAGGCATGGAGAAAAAAGAGGCTGCTCTAGGTGAAGTTTATGAGCAACTCCACTTGAGAACTTCCTGGAGAAGTCCCTCACCTTCCAGTGACTAGAAAAAAACTCCTACTTTAAGTACCCGATGTATACAATAACTTAATTTAAAAATACTTCCTTCTAATGCTTTTGAAAGTGCCACCTTTCCCGTTAATTGCATTGTCCCCTTGCTCCCATGCAGGGAGGCAAAAAGAATATCCTTCTGAACTCAGAATGGCATCATCAGCTTGATATGGCTTAAATCCAGTCCAATTAAAAATAAATAAACGTAGCACTTCCCTTAAATCAGATGTCCTGAAATGACTCCTTTATAAAAAGGCGGCGTTAATCCTACCAGACTCTTTTTTTTTTTTTTTTTTTTCCCCTGCTTGTAGGCTCTTTTCTTAGGGGTCATTTTGGAGTGACGGCTGCTCCAATCACGCTAACCTTGTTTCAGCTCACCCATTTCCTTTCCGTGTCCTTACATGCCTACTCATTGTTGCCTGCGAGTTCGGCTTCGCTCGCCCTTGCTGCTGGCTCCCAGCCCCTCGCAGGCTCCGCGGCGAGGGCTCATCCAAGTCTTGCAGAACAGCATGTGAGCGATAGGCTGGGCGAGATGGGGAGATAAGCGCTGCTGACCATTAGCAAAACAATGGCCTGTATGCTCAGTGCCGTTAAATACATAAAATAAACAAGCAGGGGGGGGAAAAAAAAAAAAAAAACAAACCAAAAACCAGCAGGTTGCTTGTAACAATCACGGTCACAAAATGTTCAGGAGGAAATGAGATTTTTTTATTATTTTTTTTTTTAAGGAATGCAATTGTTTCCATTGATTTCTAGAGCTTTTTGGTGCGTTATGAAAGCTACTGGTTTCTCGTCTCCAGACAGTTAGATCTTGCTGTCAGATCCTGAATCCTGCCTTGTAGAAAGGCTTTTGAATTAGTCTAACAGGCTGAAGCAAAAGCAACACGGGCTGTTAGTCTGATCAAATTAGGAGGTGTGCTCTGTTGTGCAGAGTGTAAAAGATTTTGCCATGTCAAGCAGTCAACAGGGAATTAGGGGAAATAGGCATTTCTAACGGGAAACACCCATGACTTGGGTTTTAAAGACACGATCTCATGTTGTAAAGACACAGTCTTTTCTGTTCTGATTCCTGTGCCTACTTTTAAGCTTTGTGTTTGCAGACCCTCTAGCCTGTCCACATATTTGCTGAATTTTTATATTTGATAACTCAGATTCAATGCCACATTTTCCCAGATGTTGTAGAGATCTGGGAGAGAACTCTCCTTTTAAAAACAGCTGCCTCCATCTCAGGGCAAGGACAGCTGTCAACACCAGATGTACAATGCAAGATGCAGCAACAATTAGTAACCATTTGCAAGCCAAAGTTGGAGGAAGTAGTGTGCGATGGTGATTAGTGAGCAGCCAGGGACAGGGATCATTAAATCAATTAGAGTGCTTGGCAAAAACTCAAGCAGCAAAACGAAAACACTGTTACGTTTTCGGCCACTTCATCATTAACTGCACGTTTTCGCCCAGGTTCTGAGGAGAATCGCCACCTTTAATTCCCGGCTGCAAACTCAAGACCCCCAGATCATAGGTAACACATAGAACAACAGCGCAAGTTCACTGCAGTGGCTGATGCACACAGAGTGACCAAGGTTTCATAGCTCTATTCGTCCATTTTGCTATACGTCGCTGTATATTGCAGAGCAATCCTTACTCCCCGCAGACGTGAGTGTATTATACTTCCCACGGTTTGCCTTGCGGATATCAGGAATGGCTCTAACCCACCAAGCGCTACCATCCCCTTCCTCCCCCAGGGCAGCTGGCTGTCCTGGGGAGACCTGTACCTGTGCAGTTATTTTCAGCCAGGGTGAAAGCAGCTGCGACAGCAAGACCTGGATGAGCATTTCATTGCAGCTAAGGATGGTAATTTTGGTCCGCAGGGAGCAGATCCTGAGGGGGTATCTTATAAATGCTTATAAATGCTTATAAATACTTAAAGGGTGGGTGTCAGGAGGATGGGGCCAGGCTCTTTTCAGTGGTGCCCGGGGACAGGACAAGAGGCAATGGGCACAAACTTGAGCATAGGAAGTTCCACCTAAACACGAGGAGGAACTTCTTTACTTTGAGGGTGGCAGAGCACTGGAACAGGCTGCCCAGAGAGGTGGGGGAGTCTCTGTCTCTGGAGACATTCAAAACCCTCCTGGACATGTTCCTGTGCAACCTGCTCTAGGTGACCCTGCTCTGGCAGGGGAGTTGGACCAGATGATCTCCAGAGGTGCCTTCCAACCCTACCATTCTGTGATTCTGAGCCCTTGTGGCGAGGACAGCATCCCAGGCAGGCCCCACCAGACACATCACTGCTTTCTTTGCTTCTTTGGTGCTGCAGGCATCTGTTCCCAATGGTCTTTTCTCCTTCTCTTGGCACCTTGCACAGTGTGCAATGCTTTCTTTCTGAAAACTTTCTGAAAAGTTCAATAGGAACTAGCGAATCCTCTTCCTGCATTTGTGAGAAAGCGCCGTAAACCTCATTACCCTGGTGCAACATCCCACAGATGCCTGAAGGAGGAAGCGAAGAAAAATCTCCTTTGTTGGCCAATGGGCTTGGCTCCCAGTACAACTTCTAGGTCGCCATGACGGCTTGAAAACCCAGCTCAGGTCTTCTCCCATATATCTACCAAGACCCAGTCGAAGAGTAGTTCTAATGCCCTGTCTCAAGTTAAGGCTTCCTAGCCCTAGAAAATTTTCTTGAATGTGCTGAAGGCCTCAGGGATCAGGCTGGCTTTAACTTTCTTTATTTTGAAAATATCCTCAACAACCAGTTTGGAACAACCAGATTGGGGAAGAAGGGAAATAGCATGGGACATTCGTGTGCCCTTCTACCAATACCGTAGTATAGAGAGAGCCCCAGTAAACTCTGGGGAACAGGGTTGTTTTAATTTCTTGCTGTGAGAATGACCCATCTGCTCCTTGGTATACCCTTTACAGAAACAGACTGACCCGCTGACAGCATGGGAAAATACAAGTAGAAAGCAAATGGATGTCATTCTTGGGCTGCTTGACTGAATCTAATGTCAGGGAGGTGATACACACAGAAGAGACAAAAAATTATCTAGCTTTGAACCCTTTCAAACTCCTGAGGAAACGGGCATAATTTTTGCTTTCCAGAAAACAAATGTCTGGAAGACTTGTCAAAGGCTCATTAGACTGACAGAGCTTCTCTGGCTCTGGACTTTGGTTTTCCAGGGTTATTTATGAAGAAGGTGAGGTCAGACAAACGCTGGAGCAAGGGAAACTGTCCAACTGAACAAGATGTCCTCCTGGCACAGTGGGAAACCTGATGCCTCTTTCAAGAGCCAGTGGATAAGACCAACCTGAAACCTGTGCAGAACATCAGCAGGGATGGCTCCCACAGAAGGATATATTTGCCAGCTTAGTGAGTCACTGATGTTTTCCATGTGTTGCAATGTTGCCATGAACCCGTATGTGGTGTCTCTGCTTGTTTGACTGCGCTGTAAAATTGGGAAACGGAAGTTCTCCATAGGTCTTGTTACATTAAACTGTTCGGACTACTTGGCTCTATCAGGTTTGGCAAACTCACCTGGAGTCTTGCAAGGCCTCGGTGCACCCACTCACACACAGATCAGCAAAACATCAGCTGTTCTCTGAAGCAACTGTCGGTGATGACATATTTTGTGACAGGAAATCATTGCAAAATGCCAGGTTCTCAGGATTAAAAACTTCTGTCCTGCTCAGAAAAAAAAATATTCAACTGGTACGTTCTAAACATAGATTCCTTCGGATTTTGTTCTGGGACAAAAATCAAAACCGCTTTTCAGGATTTATTGTCTAATCATTAACGCCTGGCCAGTCAGTAAATTTGTTACCGTTACAACCTCTGATTTTCCACTGGAAAAAAAGAGAAAAGTTAAAGTTCAACCATAACCATTGAGTTTGCCCACACCAATCAAACAAGAGACAAGCCATTGCAATATCTCACTAAATTGTTCTGCGGATAATTCCCTTGGCAATATTAAGGAATTAGATGCGAGATTGGTAGATCCATTAACATTGTTTTGATTCGCTAGCGTAACAAAGTTCAAAACAGCCTTGGATGATTGCATCCTTATCAGGCTAGCGGAGGGAGCCCTCTCACTGTGGCTTCTGGGGGAATGACCCAGTAAGAGCTGCAAGGTAAGCAGACAGAAAATCTTCCTGCTGATCACCCAAAAAGGAAGCACTGGAGAAAGAAAAAGCAGGAGTTCCCCATGCAGGAACATGTCTGCTGGTGCATGTTGGAGCAGACCTATTCAGCGTCTGATTAAGACGATTGGATTTGAAGTTTACAGTGATATATGAAACGTAAACAGAAAAATGAAACCCCCTAAACAAAACAAAAAAGGCCTCCCCTCCTCCTCTACTGAGCTCCTTAAAGCTTTGTTCTACCCAGAAATAGCACCAATTTTCCAATTCACTGCCACCTTATGGCATTTCAGAGAGATAACACTTCAGTAATTTCTATCGGATGCTTCGTATTTTCAGGCAGCCTCCCTGGGAACTTGGATGTTACAAAAACGCAGCAGCTGTAAAACTGCCCCTTGCATCCACGCTTGGAAAAATATTAATGCCTGAGACACTGGATTATATTTGCTTGTGAAAACTGATCATTAAAACGTCAATTCTATTTATATTTGTAGATTCTAAAGGGAGGACATTTCCTCAGCCAATGGGCCAAAAATAAATATGAACTTTGCAATGTTGTCAAAAGAGAATCTTTCAGTCTAAAAAAGCAACTAGCTCGCTCATGACTCTCCCAAATGACTTTAATTGTCAGGCCATTTTTGAAATTGAGGAATGAAAGCTTAGCAGACACCCTTACCATGTGTTCAGGGTTTTCTGGTAGTAGTCTTAGCTAAGGAAAGAATCTATGAAAAGATTAACAGAAATTGGAGATGCTTTATAGTTTCCCGGCTCTTCAAAAACATAATAATCCTCCTTTAAGCACACTTGTGTGGTTTCCTGGTAGGTGAGAAGACACTACGAGTTAAATGGACAGGCTTTGGAGAGCTGGTTGGTTAATTATTACTTGGAAATGTGGGCAGGATTGCCTAATAGGAAATAGAGCAGCTGGGATTTTTGTAATGTGCATTCCCCAAGTGGATGGAGCGGCTTGGTATTCAGAAAAGCGAGATTAGCAGTAACTGAGAGTTTTGGGTTTGGTATGGATTGTTTTGGTACTGAAGAGGAAACTGGGTGATTTTAAGGAAGGGCTATACCATATACAGGAGGACAAGCATGAAGGTGTTTTCCTTGTTCTCTGTACGTGAATGAAGTCGATTTCCCGTTTTTATTATCAGGTTGTAGACTCATTATAAAGCTTTAAGGGACGTTTTTGAAAAGGACACAGTCAGTATAAATTATGCATTGGTCTGTTTTTTATTTACAACTATTACAAGTAACAACAAATGCTAAAGCAAAGAGCTCACCCTCCCTCACCTGCTAGTTTTCAGACCACCAACTTTTTCAAGTAACAAAGCTTGTCTGTCTCTTTTAAGTCGGTTCTCCTGTTCATGTAGTCTTTTGAAAGAACTTCATCAGAAAATAAGAAAATGCAATTTGCGTTGGCATTTTGGAGCCCAAGGCCAAAAAAAAGAATGACTTCAAGCTCATGACTGGAATGTCTGGTGGGGCATTTCAGGTAGAGAAGAGCTGGACACTGCTGAGTTGCGTGTTTGCTTTGTCTTTTTATATAAGATCATTCTTTAGAGAACTCTTCCAATCTGTAGCCCTAATATTTGACAAATAGTCATGGCTGGGGTCAACAGCTCTACCAAAAGTGGAGCGAAAATGTCGTATTCATGGTTGGTGGCTTTTTGAGACTGTGTCTCAACAACGTTCCATACAGTGGTGTCTCAGATGGGGAGGGGCGGAACGATGAGTATGATAGGGTGGTTTTGGGTGGCTGTGGTACCACTCCAATACTGTGATTTCAGACTGCCTCTTTTAGTCCACTCTCAACTGTCGGCTTTCCAGCTGCACAGAGCTGCACAGGTAGCTCATGAAGAATCAAACCTTAAACAATTCGAGGTCCTTTGTAGTAGGGAAAACCATTCATTGTTTGTCAGGCAGGAAAAAAGGTTTCCAGCAAACTGAGCACCCCGGGCCCAGCAAACTGCTGAACAGGACCATTGTGAGAGACTGGGTTTGTTTTCTGCTTTGGAAAACAGCTCTTGTAAAGGATAAATATTAGCTGCCTTTGGCCAGGTCTTTGTTTGCTCACACAGCAATGTTGGTCAGAACAGGCCTGGGAAAAAAAAAAAAAAAAAGGAAAAAAAAAAAGTAAATCTGGCAGTATTTTGGTGCCTTGAAAAGAAAACAGCAGCTCTTAGTTAGATTCTAACACTGGCAAAAAGTCTTCCTGTTCATCCAAGTTATTTTGTTTGTGGTATAAACTATTCTGGCAGGAACACTTTTTTTTTTTAAATGGCATAGGCAAGCAGTGCTCAGTTTTTGCTGAGGTCTGCCGCGCAATTTTACTGAGGTCACAGCAGGGAGCACTCCAGCGCCTGCTTTGCCAGGGCTGAGAACTGATGCCCCCCGGGGGATGCTTCAGAGCCCGGAAGAAGTACGAGCTCTTCCAGAACAGCGCCTGGGACTCCGGCCAAGCCCAATCCACTCGCGGTGGCGCCCAGACATGGATACGAGGCCTTTTAGTGGCTCTGATAGAAACTGTGTTTCCTATCAGGTCTTGCTGATAACAGATGCATGGGGAGAACTCTCTAAGGGTCTTGATTTTTTTTTCTGCCGCCATCGCTCGGCTCAGTTTCTGCAGAATAGGCTTGACCATCATGCCAGCTACCACCACCTCGGCGACTTCCACCATATCCTTACCGTATTTTTTTTTTTTTTTTAAACAAACCACCTCACCACACCGCCCACCGCCCCCTTCCCCACCAACCGCACCACAGGCCTTACAGGGCGACACCACCACACGCAGCTGCCGTGGCAGGTTCGACACCCGTTGCCCTTCACGGCTCCACGCGGGAGTGAAGCCCTGCCCTCGGAACCCAGCGGTTTTAGGCACAAACCCCATTATTTCGGGGCTGCTTTACCCTACGCTGCGACAGGCCTCGGAGCCACCTCCCCTCAGGCGCGAAGGGCGGGCCCGAGGGCACAGGGCGGCAGCCACCGCCCTTCGCGCCGCACTGAGCATGCGCGCTTCCCCCTCCCCTCCGGTGAGGTCATAAAGGTGAGCGGCTGTGCCCCAACGGCCCCGGGCTTCGGGATTGGTCGGCGGCGGAGAGCCGGGTTGCGTCTTCGGGCCGCCTCATCGCCACCAGCCAATCGGAGCGCTCTGACCAGGGGAAAGCCAATGGCGGCCTGTCCCCGTTCTCCGCCTCGGGCTGCGGCTTGAGGCCGTCCCCGGGCGGTGTGACGAGGGGCAGCTCGGCCTCCGATTGGCTCCCCGACTTCGGCTCTCTTCGGGGTCGCCCGGCAATATCCGGAAGAGAGGGCCGCCTTCCCATTGGCTCCCCGACCGCGCTGCTAGGGCGGCGGCGGCGCTTTCCGATTGGGTGTCCGTTGCGCTTCGGGGAGACTCGGCTGTGCCCGTGATTGGCTACGACCCGTTACGGGCGTTTCCGTGCCGACCCCGGGATTGGTCCCGAGGCGGCTCGGGTGTTTCCGTAGGGGGCTCGAGTTGAGGGGGGGGGCCGGCGAGTGCGCCGGGCTCTTCGGCTGGCTATTCACAGAAGGTGCTTAGGGCCGTTCCGCAGCGTAGGGCGGCGACGGGTATAGGCGGCTGCGCGGCTTGGGCGCACGCACAGAGCGCAGCGGCAGGAGCCCGGCACGCAGCGGAGAGGCAGCAGCGGGGACAAAGGGACCGATCGAGCAGAAACGGGGAGGGGGGCCCGGCGGGAGGCAGCCGGCGCCGGGAGGGAGCGGCGGGAGGCTTCAGCCGGGCGGGCGAGTCCCATGTGCCTTGGGCGCCCGGGGAAGCAACAGCAACAACCGCCGCCGCCCGCGCTCTGAAGCCGGTTGAGGAGGATCCGCCGCCGTCATGGCCTGCGCCGCCGCCGCCGGCCGCCACCCGCAGTGCAGCCTCGCCAGCCTGAGCCGCCGCCAGCTGCCCCTGCGGGCGCAATGAGGAGCCGCGCCGGAGCCGCCGCCTCTGCGCTGCACTGAGAAGCTCACAACGAAAGAGAGAGAAACCCAGCGAGCGAGGCCGCCCGGGCCGTCTCACCCCTACTCCGCCCGCCGCGGATCCCACCGCCCCTGCCGGATCCCCTTGCGAGCGGCCGCAACACCTCCTGTCGGCGGATCCGGGAGCTCCGAGATCCCTCCGCCGGGGGAGGAAAAATAGTCCCGTTCCCTGCCGCCTCCCTCAGAGGCGAGGGGGAAGAAGAGGAGAGGGGCGGGGGAAGGAAGAGGAGGAAGAAAAAGAAGAGAAAAAAAAAGAACAAGGAAAAAAAAAAGAGAAACCGGCCGACAGGATCAGAGGAGCCGGGCCGTCAGCCTCCGCCCCATGTGACTGGCGCCCAGGGAGGGGGCAGCGCGGCCTAGCACACCCCCCGCCATCGCGGCCGGGGGCAGGAGCGGGAGCGGCGCCGGGGCGGGGGGGCTGCGGACGGGGCGGAGGCGGCTCTGGGACCCACCACCGGCGCTGCCGGGAAGGATGGTTTTGTGAGGAACGGGCGGCGTGAGGAGGAGGAAAGAAAAGAAGCGGCAGCAGCAGCCGGGCGAAGAGCGCGACAGAGACCGAGAGGGGAGGGGGCTTCCCCGGGGGGTGGGGGGCAGAGGGGGGGGAGCCCGGCGTTTCATGTGGCGCGTCCCGCCCGTCTCCTCCAGCTGAGGGAGCGGCAGGCGGGCCCTCCGAGGCGGAGCGGGGGGGGGGGGTTAAGGCCAGGAAGAGAAAAGAGAGAGGAGAAGAGAGGAGAGGTGGTGATCGGGGCCAGAGCGGGAGACCATGTCCGGGCGGCCCAGGACCACCTCCTTCGCGGAGAGCTGCAAGCCGGTGCAGCAGCCCTCGGCCTTCGGCAGCATGAAAGTTAGCCGTGAGTATCCTGCCGCCCTGCGCGGGGCTGTCCGTCTGTCTGTCTGTCTGGCCCTGACGGGGCTTCCCCCCCCCCGCCCCAACTCCCCCCACCCCCTTTTCCCTGCGCTGAGGCGGCGGGCGGGAGCCCGGCCCCGGCGGAGGCAGCTCCCTTTCTCTGTCCCCTTCCCTCCCTCCCCCTCCATTAACCTTGAATAGGCGCACGCCGCTGCTTCGTTTGGGGCCTGTTGGACCAAAAAAAAAAAAAAAAAAAAAGCCCGTTGGTTTGTCCTCTTCCTCAGCCTCTGATCGCGGCCTTCTGGCTAATTAAAAAGCCTTTCCCCCCCCCCCCCCTCCGCCTCCTTTGTGAAGCGGATTGGGAGCTCCCAAAGCCTGTATTTCCTTCTTGTTTCCCCCCCGCCTCGAAAGGAGGAAACCAATTGCGGGCACGTAGGTACGGCCGTGACATTCACGTTCATTATGTGTTTTTTAAGCACTGCTGGCTCTGAAGGAGAGGGCTTGGAAGATTTTTTTTTTTTTTTTTTTTTTCCATGCACCCGTAGATCGGGTGTGAGCACCTTTTTAGTCCAGCCCATTTAAAAAAAAAAAAAAAAAAAAAGAGGAGGGGGAGGGGGGGCTTACAAAAGGTGTCTCTAATATCCTTCAGGCTCTGGTAAAATGCTCAATAGAGGGGATAAGAAAATGGTTATTTTGACATGTGAGCCTATGGGGTAGTTATTTCAAGCTCGGCAATGCCTTTTCCAGTTTTCTGATCAGAGGAGTATTTTTAAGAATGAGGCCTGTGCTTTATTCTGCACAGGCATGTTGGAAATCGTGTTTAATATGTGCCCATCCTTCATATTCTAGCTTGTGGGATTAGCCGGTTTATGTGAATTAAAAATATGTATTAAATCTGAACAAACGCATGGTGCAAGTGGAAAAAGGCCCTGTTCTTACTCGCTAAATATTAGCTATACGTTTATAATGGGGAATTTTTTAACTCGATTGGAATATGTTCATATTAACGACTAAATGGTTCTTCCAGATTCATATTAATAGCATAGTTTTCAGAGATATGTTCCTTTTTCTTACGGAAGCGCAGGGTGGTATCTTTATGGGACCTGGAATGCTTGATATGCATTAGCCATGCAATTGATGTATTTGATACTTGCATACGGCCACACCTGACATGGCTCTGTGTGTGCATGCGTGCATATATATCATATCATATCATTTTATGCATTTCATTTCATAGCGCTGTAAGATTGTGAGCTTTTTGACAGATCAGGAATTCTGACATTTTTCTGCACTGAAATGTCTTCCACTGCGGTTGAAGCCTTGAAGAGAGCATTGGGCTCAGGGTCTGTAGTCTACCTTGTATCCGCATGATCAGCGTGCCTGCAGCGCTTCAAAAAACATGGGTGCAGTTAACCCATATTAGCAGCATAAGAGCATATGTTTGATCAAGTCCAGCACTAGCATTTATTAAGGATTTTTGATTTGTGTGGAGAAAAACTGTGGGTGACTCCATTTTAATTTATTGATTTACTTTATGCGCGTGTGGAATAGAAAGCAGGTCTTGTTGATCAGTATTTCTGTAGGTGGCCATCTGAACCAAGCTAGACCTAGACCTGTCATGCTCAGCAACTAAATTTGTCTTATTCAAGCTCTCCAGCTTGATTCTTGAAAGGTCATTGATGCTCCTTTCCTGTTTATTTGAGGTCAAAGGCTAGACAGATGCTTGCCTGTGAAGAGGGTGCTAACTGATGCAGACTAACAAGTTTGCAAATATGATTCAATCCCAAGTGTATACCACTGAGGGAGAAACAAAGGCCGTAGCATAAAACACACGCACTTGTGATAACCCCCACAGTCACTCTAGTCATGTGCTTCTGGTCCTTCTGCTCTCTGGAAAAAAATGTCAGAACAAAGCAAGAGAACCACATACAAGGACTCTGTGGGAAATGCAGCTTATATTTTCAGTTAATCCATGTAAGACAGTCCAGGAAGCTAACTTTTTTTTTTCTTTGTAAGAAAAAAATTCCTGGGTGTCCAAAATGGTTATATTTTCTGGCTGTCATGAGTTTTGGTAGCATTTTATGGCATGATGTAGCAAGTTATGGATTACTGGTGTTGAGTGCTTGGAAAAAAAAATTTAAAAAAGCACTTGTGTGGTGAGTTTGCTTGGCTCTTTTATTTTGCTATATATTTACAGACTGATACTTAGTTTCATTCTGAGGCCTTTTGAGTGAAAGCTGGGACAAAGGAGTCCTTGTGAGGTAGGTGAGAATTAATGGATTGGTATCTTCTGAGTTGCTTAGACATCTTTAGTAGCTCTGTCTTGGTGCAGGTATCTTTCCAAGTCATCAGGGAGCAAAACCTGACTTGTTTGATGTTGGCCTTTTTGCTTTTATTTGTAAGCCCAGAGTAGCAGTGAAATTAAATAAAGTCACTCTTGCTCTGATGTCTCTGCAACTATTACTGCTCCTGACTGAGCACTGCAGCAGTTATCTAGGAAGGATGGATCCAAGCAATGAGGAAAGGATTGATAAAGTAGTGGAGAAGGGCTCACCGATTCTTGTGTTACCTGGGAGGAGCAGTACTAGAACTGTATGGTGGTTGCTCTTCTCCCCAAGGTATATGGGGGAGAAAGAGTGAGCAAGAATTTTTCATTTCTTCCCTGCGTAATTTATTAGACTTAATTTCTGTGACTTTGTTCTCAGAAGTTGGTAATAAAGCCTGAGCCTTGAATGAAAGAATGGGAGATTACCAACAGCTGCTTCTCTGTCTGTTGGGAAAGATGACTTCTTGTGCATGCTGCTCTCATTGCTCGGTCATAGACGTTACAAGGGTTTTAACATCTCTGCAAGAGTAGGAACCCTGTGGCTTTCTTGTATCTCTTTCAAGCCATATCAACATCGGGAGTACCTCCTGACATCTATTTTTTGTTTCTCTATTTTTATTTTGGTGGTTTTGAAATCACTCCACCGTTCTTTCCGCCCCACTATGTGGATTTCTACGTTGAAGTGATTCTCAAGTAGGTTGTGCAGGTCCATATTGCTGGGTTTGTAGGCTTTCCCTGGACAAAAAAAGTGCGTGTGCTCCTTGATTTGAGTCTGTTCCTCAACAGGAGGGAGCTGAGCTTCCAGTTTTCCACTTGCTGATACTATCAACCTGCTGGTTACAGCATAAGAGAAGAGGTATGAGCTTGAAGCTTTCTTTGTTTTTCACCTAGTTGTTCTTGCATTGCTTCCAGATGGACATTGTTTCCCAAATGGGACAAAAATAATCCTGAAATATAAAGGGTAGTCATGCAACACATGACCAAAAATATCTGTATAAAAATAGAAGTCTCGAAGTTTGCAGTTTGAGAATTTTCATCTAATGACTATGGAATTGATTTTTTTGTTTGAATTTTTTTTTTTTCCTGAGCTTCTGGAAAATAAGTGTTTGAAGTAACACCAAGTCCTTGTAGACAGCAGTGCTTATTGTAACTGTAGCCAATTATCTTGTTGGTCTGCAGTAAATAATGTCATGGCTAACGCTTGCCATGAAGAGTTTTTTGTTCCATGTGTGAGTGTCGTGGGTCTGTAATTGTTTATGCAGAATTTGTGAACTTGGAGGGTGAGGAAGGCAATTTTATTTGCTTTAGCTAATTCTGATGTTGTACACATACTCTTGGTTGCAAAATCTAAAGGACAATCTTGTAATAATTCATTTTGGACTCTCTAGAAGAATGTTACAGTGGTGCCAAACTTGGTTTTTGTTGAAGTTTTTTGTTTCTTCTTAGACTTACTGATGTTTGTACTGTATAATCTCCCAAAAGCACAATAGCGTGGTAAACCTCTGTTGCTGTGTACTGTTCACACATGGTATTACTGCTGGCATTTGAGCGTGGTGCATCTTTTGTTAGTGTAACACCTCTTTAAGAAGTGGTTCATGAAGGATAAAGTCTGGAGTTTTGTTGCTCTGTTAGTAGCCACTCCATGAGCCAGGAGATAAAAGTTACAGCATTTTAGGTAGCATGTGGCATCTACATTTAGTTTAATACTGTGTGATGTCCAGGTAGGTGTGTAGGAAGAGCCTTGGAAAAGAGCACCCTGGGCAACTTCAGCGAGAAGGAATGAGTGGGGCTGTTGAAACTGGCAAAATGATTGAGATAATGCCACCTTCTGTTTCTCAACCCAGGTAGGGTAGGGCCCTCTCTATTGCTTTGATAGCAGTTTCTGCCTAATTGGTTTCTGAAACTGGAAGCCGCCCATCCTGCTCTCCTTGCTGGAGAGAGTAAGATCACTCCCTTCCAGAAGCCTGCTGAGCGTTATGTGTCTGGCCGTCGCTGATCCTGGCCCCGTCCAGCTTTCTGACTGCTGCCGGGTGAACAGCTTTCTTCGTGCCTAAACTTGAAAAAAAAATTGCACTGACAGGGTCAGCTAATGACCATGTGTGCTACAGTGGAAACTGTCTCATGCTGTAGTGCCCCAAAGTCATGCCTTGCAGTCTGAAAAGGAATAAAACAGCTGTCTGCTGTACTTAATTTGAACACTGACAAACTATTTTCTCTTTATTCATGTCATTAGGGGTACTTGAGCAGAAAAATAATAAAAAAGTGAGGCCTGTCAGTGGAACCTGTCAAATGATTATTTGACTGATTCTTTTATTGTCTGCCACGTCTTGTTTGTTTTCGTTTTGTGGGTTGAGTTTTTTTATTTTTTATTTTATTTTCTTTTAAGACATATTGGGGTTTATTGTGAACCTTTTCTTCTTATCCATCACTGTTCCGCACACTTCCTCTTTGCTACACTGCTTCCTGGAGGTGATCGCCTATTGTATTATCACTTGCTTCACCTTTTGGATCTCTTATGAATATTTTAACCATCTTGTTCACCTGTTTACACAGCTGTGTAAACCCATATGGCTTATGCAGTATGCTCCTTCCCTGTGTGGATGCTGGCTCTGGAAGTTGGTATTGCTTCGTTGCTTCAAGGGCCTTGTAGGTATCCCAAAGCAGTGATGGTTTATGTACTCTGATCTTTTTGATGGGGGATAAGAAAAGAATGAGTTCTTTGGCATATATTGCTGAAGACTACCCTAGAGGCTGAAGGATTTCCCTCTACTGCCCCAAGAGTTCTTTAATTTTGGTGTATTATATCCTTAAGCGCTATTTTAGGTAGAACATTAAGGATTTTCCAACAGTGGTGTCCAGTTTGCTCACTGCAGGTCTTCATAATGTTAACAGTTTTGTGGGCTATTGCTCTTCCCTCACCCCGTGCTCTTTCTTGAACTGGATGGATGGATGATGTGAAGAAGACTCAAAGCCTACAGAGTATCTGTGTTTGCAAAAAGCCTGCAATTAAAGCTTTGTGCTGTGACCATCTCTGGCGTTTTCTGAAACAATACTAAACTTCTTAGTTATTCGAACACGTTAACTAATAATATGCAAGCTGGTTGGAGAACACTTGCAGCCTCTTGGTTCAAGCTGTTGGAGTCTTTTTGTTTTGAATGACTCGATGGGTCCTGTTTTAAATTGGAAAGTCTGTTACCTTTGGGTTTCCAGAAATTTCTGTAGACTTAAAACTTGAACATTTTTCTGGAGTTCTCTCCCTTTTGTTTCTGTAAAAAAAAAAAAAAAAAAATTAACTTTACTCTGAGGACTTTTAGTCACCATAGCTCGTGTGGGAAGTGCTAAAGTGGCTGTCTCCTGCAGAAGCTCTATGGCTGGTGTAGTTAACTTGGCTGATTTCTGAATTTAATGAGCATGAGCCCAGTGCAGCCTTGAAAGATGAGCAAAACTTTTAAAATCAAACAGCTATAAAAAGGAGCGTATTGAAAGTTTAAATGCCTCCCGAAACTGCCCTCCTCATTTTTCTTTGACCTCGGTCCATATGAAATCCAAACTTCTATCTTGTCAGTGCATCCTTCAGTAAGCTGTGCGAGTAGGTGCTCCTTTATGTATGTTGAAAATACATAGTAATAACAGCTTTTATAATCTGGCAGGAGAAGATGCTCCCTCAGACATTAAGGCTCAAACCCATAGAGTGTTGTGTGGGTCAGCCCTCCTCTCTAGGTGCAAAATAGGAACCTCCTTGGCACTTCTCATTTGATGGAGATTGTTGCCAGAGTGCTGCATACTGCCATTGGGGAAGACGCAAGTTTGCAGGCATGATGGTCTATGCCACTTAATGCTTTTGAATTGATTTAAAGTGTAGCCATATATTGAGTGCACTGCAGCAATCTGGTCTCAAGGTGATAAGGTGTGAGACATGGTAGCAAGATACACCTCTGTGAAAAGTAGCTGCAGCATCATAATCACTCTCAGGGAAGGTGTTCCTTGTCAGTGCTGCTGTATCTCGTTAAACAGAAGCCTAAAATGAAGCTCTACCAGAAGCTTTTGCAAACTAGGTTTGGATAACCAATATAGGTAGAACTGCTTTCATCAAATCTTCAGAATCCCTCCTGCCCCTATTGGTACTGGCTTATCATGCCGTAGAGAGAGAGTCAGTTGTCTGGGTGTAGTCCCTGAGACAGTGCATGTTCGACTCGATGAATATGATCTAACAGTGCTGCTGTGTGATATTCTGTCTGTGCGGTGGGAGAGATGAGATGATTTCAAGAGAAATCTGTGTCGGAGACCTTACTGAAAGCATTTCTGTAGCGCCGTCAGAGAATTGTCAAAAATGTGGATGCCCAGAACTCATACTGCTGTGTTTCTAAAAGAAGTGGACAGAGATTTTTTTTTTCTTGTATGATCCGTGCTATCAAAGAATCTTTTTCATTAGGTGCCCTTGCCACAGATGACTTGTCCGTTGTTTGGAAAAGGAAATAAAGCAAAGCAGTTCATTCTGTGCTTTCACCTCTTGCAGACTGGAAGTAGATCTAAGCATTTAAGGCAATTTGTGTTCTCACCCTAGTCTGTCTTATAATGGAATAAAGGAAAGTGGTAAAGTATCTTGTCAGTGTCAAGCACTGAGGGTTTTTTAAATAAAAGTCATACAGCAACAGCTTCTTCTGAAGGGATGGCAACAGTCCTTGCCTAGAGCATTGCCACTTCTCCATAGCAGCAGACGACCCAGTATTTTCTGTTTTAATCTCAAGAGCTGATGCAGTTTTTGGTATCAGTACCAGTGCTTCCTGCACATGCACTTGATGAGTTGATATTAACCGGGTGAAAGTGAGTTTCCAAGTATCTTCCAAGTAATTAATTTCTTCATTATTTGCTAGGTTTCCGTGTCAGTAATGTGGAGTCAATTTAGCTGAAGGAATAGCACTGTGGGGTTGCAGAGGGCCTTGGTGCCTGCCACAGAAAACTATCTTTAGCTTGCTTGTAACTAAGAGCTTACAGCTAATAAAAATATAGTTTCATAATTTCATAATAGATCTGAATATGGCTGAGTGTCTCTTGCTTTGTAGGTTACAATGATCAATGTAGTCATGTTGAAAGTAGTGAACGAATGTTCTGCTGCTATTATAATAAGGTTGAGTTGAATTATTTGGAGATAGCTGCTAGTATTTTTCCTTTGTTTAGGTAGCTTCTGTTGATTTTGAGTCTGGAAAGTGTCTCTTAAACATAATGTGTGACAGAAATGTGTAGCAGTGTAGTTACATTGCTTGATGTGTCTCTTCAGGCAGCTGGATTTGAGGAAATCTGTTAGTAGGCCAAGTGCCTGACAGTAGGTGATCATAATAAGACCTGCTGATCCGAAGAGAAAGTGAAGATGTTCCTGATTGATACCACTGGATAAGTAAATGCTGTAGAGGGTGTATGGGACTTGGGAATACTGTGCTGTTGTGCATGCATAAAGGTAAGTGTTTGAGTGGAGCAGCAAAAGTTGCCGCTGGCTTTTGGATCAGAGCACTTAGAAGGAGAGAAGTTGGGTGTTGGCTCTGAAGTTGTAACCAGAAGGGAAGCAGCAGCTGAATTTTTCCAACCCAGGCAGACTTCTTACAGCCATAACTGTAGAATGTTGTCTGTTTTGACTTTTTTAGTAGGAATATAGTTCTTGTCAGCTACAAGCCCTGTAGTTCAAAGAAGTATCTTTTGTCAGGAATGCAGGCAATTGTTTAATTTTCAGACAGGCCAAGAATATGTTTTGCAGAAAGATAAACTAAAATGTGACTGTTGCTGCAAAGAAGAATTTGATTTTTCTTGCAGTGTAGAAAGAGGAAAGACTATTTAGTCACAGTTGATAGCACCAATCTGTTTGGTTTTCTTGATTCACACCCTCTTGCAAACAGTTACATAGAACCTATATTATTATTTGTATCCCATCTCTCATGTGCTTCATTTGTCTTAAGTGTATATTAAATTAAAAAAAAACTAACACAATGAATTGACCTGTATGAGTGCGTTTCCTTGAGGGAGGAAGGGGACACAAATTCATCAGCCTAAATAAATGAATATTTGGTTGTTGGCCAAGTAAACATGAATCATTTGGCACAGATCTGTATCCCTGTGAATGAAGTCCATAGCCATAAGTGAATTTCCCCACGTTTGTGGGAGGTTGAGTATCAGCATCAGAAATAATGTTTCGTGCCTTGCTGAGAGAATAGAAGCTTTCTGGCAAAGCATACGTTTTGCAGGTGAGTAGATGTAAGGGTTCTGGAATGCTTTTTATATATATGTGTATATACACAATTGCTCAACTGAAACCTACAGAAGCGGAAAGTAACGTTGTCCTTGAGAAGATGATATCTGTTGACCATTTAACTTCTAATCTTCCAGTCTTACTCATGATTGTATCTACTGGCTTGGGAGACACAAGTTTGTATAGTGTAATGCAGTGTAGTAGATGCAAGTTAATGTTTTTTTTGCGTTCCTCAGAGAATAGAGAAACCTTACTAATCAAATTTCAGTTTTAGAGACTTTGAAATAGGTTTACAAAAATTGTTAATTTTGGATTATGTGTTTTAGTAACTACAGCGCACTGCAGAGTTGATTTGAGTCTTGGGGAAATGTTTTAAAGGCCCATGGAAAGCTAGGTGGTTTTTTTTTTTCCGTTTGTCTGTTTTTGGTTTCTAGTGGATCAACTAGTGAAGGTACTAGAGACAAAAGCATGAGGTTTGCGCACAGCGGGAGAACTTTACTATTCCAGAAATTTTGAGCCCGAACTTCAGATGATATCTGTCAGTGGAAGGGCAGGGAGATCTTTGATTGCAGCTCCTGGGAGGGAAGGTACTGGACTTTTTAGATTGAGCTCAACTTTGAGGTTGCTGTTCCTTGATCAGTGCAGTAGGCATGAGTTCGTTTGGGGTTATGTATAGATTTTTATTATGCAAATGACATGGGGATGGCTGTTGAGTGTATTTTTTGAATTCTTTACGTGCCTGAGTAATAAAGCTCACCAGCAAATTCTCTGAATATCATTCAGTTGGAGTGTGTTTTAGAAATCTAGTTGGCTTAACAGAAGATCTTCATAGGGTAATGAATACGACCAAACCTGCAAGTCTCTTCTATTTCATGGTAGACTCAACTTCAATAGACCAAAGCTTCTCTTCGGATGGAGTTACTAGCTTTCAGTGTCCGTGGAAGCTGACAAGGACATGACTGGGACCTGTGACAACAAAAGAATGGCAGCTGTTTTCCCAGGTGGCACATTTGAAATGCCTGTGGGATTTTGCAGACAGGTATAGATGTTTATGATGCAACAAACAACAAGTTCTGTGTCGTGTCAATGCTTTGGCTTTATGCCGTGGCCTGTGGTTTTCTTCTTTTTTTTTTTTTTTTTTTAATAATACACTAGATTATTTTTTCACTGCTAATGTTTGAGTAGTTCATGATTGACTGTAAATTTTGATTATAGTGGGTCAGCTCTAAAAGGGAGTAGTGCAGAGATGTTTATGCTACATCCATAACTCATTATAATACTTCAGAAATAGTCATATTGAGACAAGGACGCTGACCACATTTCAAAATACCTGGTGAAAGCCTAATTTTCATTCTTACC
This sequence comes from Larus michahellis, assembly GCF_964199755.1. NCBI lineage: Eukaryota > Metazoa > Chordata > Aves > Charadriiformes > Laridae > Larus > Larus michahellis. The sequence continues at coordinate 94,084,588 of NC_133896.1, forward strand.
TGGTGGCGTAATTACAAAATGTAAATTTCTTCTAGAGTTACTTTAGAACATGTAGTAGCTACATATACCTATTAATTTATTTGGATGTTGTGGGGGTATTGTTTTGTGTGGGGTTTTTTTTTATTATGTCCTTTGGTTTGTGGTTGGCTTTGGTTTTTTGGTTTTCATTTGTTTTGGGTTGGGCTTTTTTTTTTTTTTAAGAGCAGCTGGAATCGGGAAGGGGTTCCTGGCAGACCAGGTCAAAATCGGTAGACTCCATATGAGAACAAATCATGATAAACTGTTCTCTAGCAGCTCCTTTTACTCTACTACTTTTTTACATGTATTTTTGAGCGTGGAGAGAAACACAGATGTGCATTGTCAGAAATATGATACAGAGGGGAGGAGATGATCTAGGTTTCAGAGATCTGGAATTTAAACCTAGACCATGTGTGAAGGCTTTGCTTTAGAGCTGCTGCTTTAAAGCCTTTACAGACTGCTTTAAAATCTTCTGCCAGATCTGGGTTGACTTAATTACATTTTTGCAGACCGAACTTGGGAGTAATGTTTTAATACTTGAACAATAATTGTTTTGTCAGAAATAGCAAACCTGTTTCTCATTTGACTTCACATGATATGTTCTGTGACTTGGTAATGTCCTATCCCACTAGCATTAACATTTAATTTTGATGCTGCTGAGGGAGCTCTGAAAGAAGCTGCATTGCAACCTAATCGCAGATTCTGTCACTCCAAATGCCTTTTTCCTTTTGAATGTTGTGACTATGGGAGACTTCTCTCCTGGTTGCCGATTTTGCATTTAGGTTGACAGCAAGCCAAGAGCATACTGGTAAGGTGGGAAATAGAATTTCTGACTTTGATGAATTGTCAAGATTTTTGTGTGTATGTGGCTATAGAATTAAGTATTTTTAAAACTCATAAGAGGTTATTTTTCAGGTAAGGACATAGTTGCTGTGTGACTTTGAATGTAAATAGTCTTATTTTAATGAGGTTAAAAGTTGTTGGCATAGGGGGAGACTTGAGACACACTTAGAAGTTTTGCAAGTGTTTGCAGCACTACTTAGTGAACCTATAACAGTCTGTACTGAATGCTGGGATTCAATACTCATGGATTTTTTCAGGATGTTATTGCAAAAAAAACCAAACACCACCACCACCACAACCCCCCAAACCAGTTATAAACCTATACCTGTAGTAGGTGTACATCTGTCCCTTTTTTTCAGGAAATTACAGTCTCTCTGTCACTTCTTTTGACTATGTAGTTCAAGTATTACATTAAACCATTCTTACTCTAGCGTGGCTATGACTAATATATGGAAAAAGCATGGAGATCTGACTATGCTGTTGATATTTCAAGTTAGGTTTCTGCTAATTTAGTATATACTGTCACAGAAATGCTGCGAACCTGTGGCCTCTTCTGTTTTGAATTTTGGGTAGGTTGATTTTGCACCTTAATAATGTGTAAGTACAAAAGTTTATATTTACTTTCAAAGCTGCTCATGGTAATCTTTTTTGAGTATCTGGGAAGACTGGTAATGTGTAGGTTTTAACTTGGTTATTTTGGCTGTTCACGCTTACTGTGCAGCCTAGTGTCTTCTGTACTGTGGCACTTTCACCTCTCCCAGCATTCCTGTGTATTGCTGTGCCTCCAGCAAAGTCCAAAAGTCATGGTGCACTGGGCTTTGCTGCTGCATGGATTCATCTGCAGGGGTGAGCAGCCCTCACCTAGTACTTTGCAGGTATGCCTTGAGTCTGTGTGAATGGAGTAAGCAATTCTGGCAGGGGAAAAACAAAGGGGTAGTAGGAGTGGCATCTCTGTCTAGTGTGCTAGTATGCCAAATATTTTTCTGGGAATATTGGTAGTCCATTAAATTGTAGAACTGATGCAGGGTGTTTATGCAGTAAGGGGAACAAAGTGTCAACACCAAGGACTAGACTGTCTAGAAGACTACTGTATTACAGGGTATTACATTTTTGCTTTGAGACTATAGATGCAGTTTTTTATGACTGCAGTATATTTGAAAGACCTGTTATTTCTAAGTATAGTAGAGAACAAAGGCAAGTATTTCTAAAAATTCAGGTAATGTCCCCGATTTTTTCAAGAAAAATAGTTAACCAAGGGGTGGGGAATTTGTCTGCAGATGAAGAGGAATAATGAGCTTTCATCTGAAGACCGCAGGTGTTACTGAACTCCTGGAGATTTGTTTGTTGAAATCCCTTGAATTGCTCTGGGCATCTCTTGTGCTGTTTTACTTTGATTTCTCATTCTGTCTATGTTGATATGAAACCCACTCGAAAAGCATGCATTGACTGAGGTATTGATTACTTGTCCACTGTTGTTTCTTACCACTTTCTTCAGCCTTACTGTATGGAATTATTCTGTATGTAGAATCAGCTCTGCCATATTTATTACTAGTTTTTGTGCTTGCGTGGGAGGTAAGTCATTAAACATTAAATATACAACTACGTCATAGTATCCTTCCCCCATTTTTAAATGAAAATGCAAAGAGCTAATGCAGTAATACTAGTATTCCACCAGATTTGTAAATTATATGTGAAATGTTCTTTGTAAAATGTACCTCTCTGTGTCCTGAAATAGACTATATAATGTGTAACTCTTCAAATGGTGTGAAAAATGGAGCTGAACTATAGTGACATATTGGAAGTTGGATGATCTGACGTGAGAGTCGGTGCTGCTACTGAAAGTTGAAGAGTGTATTTTCTTCTGTAGAATACAGGAAGGTAGGCTGGTGCAGTTATGAATCACTTCTGCTTCATCTTGGCATGGTATTAAGAAAAAAATATTCCTTTGTGCTAGTAAAAGAGAAATAGCTGAAATCCTCTAGAAGTTATTCAAAACTGCCCTTTTTAAAAAAATACTGTACTGTTCAGATTCTTACAAACTGACCCACCCTGTGGCGGTTCTTTGAAGAAAAGGATATGTAGACCACATAACTGAAACCTCTTAAAAGGAGATCAGCCATGGAACGTGCTGGTAAATGGAGTCAACTGTGTGGCATGAAAGTGCTTGTCTGAAAACACATAATCCACTAAAAACTTCAAATGAGTACTTTTATGGAATGCTGTTAATTTTTTCCTTCAATAACTCAGTCACAGCATCATTTTCATTTTTTTGGGGTTTATGCAGCTGAGAGCTCTTTGTTCCCATAAAATGATATTGGACACAGGCAACAAGATGCAGTGCTGGAGAACAATGTAATTTATCGTTAGGTAAAGCTACTGAATGTGCTTAAAATATATGGCATATGTGTATGTATAATTTAAAGTGTATATCTGTATGCATACCTCCTGTTAATTGCTGTGGTTTTATTCTTTGGGTATTTGCTTACAGCTGCTCTTGAAGACAGGAAAATGCATGAGGCAGTGCCTTGATCTGACCCAGTATGTCTATTATTACAGATGAAATGTCTTTATATTGTCTGTCTTCACCTTCACACTGTTAACTATTTTATATATCCTGGCAGAAACTCAGGCTTTTGTTTGTCTAAGAAGGTCTGCAGCCATTCTAAAATAAATGTTCCTTTGAAGTTAGTGAGTACTTATGGTCAAACCAGAAGGATAGGTAAAGGGAGTTCTGCAGAGTGTTCTTAAAGGTAGTAGTAAGTTTTTTGCATGTGATCTGAGTAAACTTTTCTAGATTGCATTCCTTTCAGAGGTGTTCCAAGGACTAAAGAACATGTGTTCAAAATGATCTTGACAAAGCAGTGGTACCTAAGTAGGCTGAAACTTAGAAGTGGCAGGTGTAGTCTGTTAGTCTTTAGTAAGACTTGTCTGTGCATACAACAGGGTGGGGGATAACTGGGAAGGCTGGAGAAATGCAGAGAAGAATCTGGAGTTAGCTGTTTGCACAGAATCAACTGATGTTGCAGAACTAGCAAATTTTTTACTGAATGAATGAATACTGAATGTAATTCCTGTATTAACAGGAATGTAATGTAAAATACATGACGTTAGCCTTCTCACTTCTTGACATGCTAATAAATCTAAGTTAAAGGGCAGCATCTAGTTTTGGTATTGTGCTGGGAGCAGAGTAGCTGCAGGCAAAGTGGAATGGTTAGAGATCTAGAAAATGTGCTCTAAGGGAAAGCTGAAAGCACTTTGGATGATTTATTTCAGGGACTGAAGGGAGATTTCTTTTGATAATGTTCTCTCAATATGCTAAAGATAGCTGGAAAGAAAAAACTAAGCCGTTGTCTTCTCCGCTGGAGATTTGATAATTTGTGAATTTAAATTGCAGCAAACATGCTTTAAGTTAGTTGAGTCAACTTGTAAGAACAACGAGGGCACTGGAATAAGTTAGGAAGGCTGTCAGATTCCCAGCAGTGGTCGTTGTAAAAATGAAGACGTTTACCAGGTAGTTCATATATAGAAGCTCAGAGAGGTTTTAATTAAGACAGCATGGGGTCCCTTATGCTATTATTTTCTGCCATTCTGGTTATTTCTGCATTGTCTTAGGATGAATTTCAGTTAGAGCACGCTGATCCTGTTCCTTCTCTGCTTGGGATGAAGTAGCCTTGTGCTACTGGCAGCTTGCTGGCAGTTACTGGATGTGAAGATGAGGATCTGTGAAATTGGCCACAGCTTTAATACTTAAAGGCTAGATAGATCATCTTAGAGCGGTTAGCTTCAGTCTGGGTACGTATGCAATGGCTTGTCCTAGCCTTGGCACGTAGCTCTAATTTTGACAGAATCATTGAATAGTTTGGGTTGGAAGGGACCTTTAAAGGTCATCTAGTCCAGCTCCCCCCTGCAATAAGCAGGAACATCTCCAACTAGATCAGGTTGCTCAGAGCCCTGTCCAATCTGAGCTTGAATGTATCCAGGTGCATTTACTGCTTCTTTGGGCAATCTGTTCCAGTGTTTCACCACCCTCAGCATAAAAAATTTCTTCCTTACATCTAGTCTGAAAGAACTTCCTTAGCCTTGGAGTTTAGGTAAATATACTATATTTAGAAAAGCTTAGTATGGTTGGGGAGTCTGTATTTTTTGTTAGAGGTTTACATCAGCTCTGAATTTTGTTTTTTTGACGTAAGTGCTGTTCAGATGAAAGCTTGCTCTAGTTTGGTAGTCTTGTACTGCAGTTGAGAATGACAGACTTTCTTTGGGGGATCTCTAGAGCTTGCTTCATGTGAGTCCTGACAAAAACAATGCTTTCCTTCAATTTTTGATCCTGTGGTTCTTACTTCAACACAAAAGAATTTGGCGCAAGTGAAGAAGTGCTCAGAGCTTCAAACGTAGACCAGGACCATATTGCGGTAGCTGTGTAAGTACCAAGCTTATGACAGGGGGCATCTGCCCAAAAGAACTTACAGTATAAGTAAATTATTTTGGTGTATAATGCCAGTGCGTGAAGAATATTAATTCCTTAATACATAGCTGTCTATTCACAGTGGTCACTTTAGTTTTTATTTAATAAATGGGCAAGTGTCTGAAGACTATGTTTAGAAACCAGATGTTGCATAGAATATGAGCCAAGAAAGTAAGTAAATTCTTGGTCTTGTACATCTATGGAATGTAGACAGATACATTCTTTTTATTTTATTAGTGCTGTGGTTCAAAGGTCAAAGTTTTGATGTGGACTTTGAAAATCAAAGCATTGCCTTTTGTCACTTCTTTATTCTTCAATTTTTTTAGGGATTTTAATTGACTTATACCTAGCTTTTTGACATACAAGTAAGAGGGATGTGTGAAACTGTTGAGTCTACACTTCTCACAGGCAAAACTATAAAAATACTTAAGAGCAAAAATGATCATCTGTACTGGTATGTGGTTTTCCATTTGGTGTGGAAAATTTTACTAGAACTAAACAAATGCTGCTTTTTCTGTGCCTCTCAAAGCTACAGTCTTATTTGGTGTATATGCGAGGTTACTGTGGAAGGCTGGAATCCTTAATTACTGTCAATATAACTTTTAAAATTGTATTTTGGTTTTGTAAAATTCTGTTGATGCCTTCGTTCCATATTCCAAGTGTTTTTTGAATATGCAGTAATAGGTAGATATCAAATTAATTTCTTTTTCCTTCTAATCTGCTGAAATGAGAGAGAAGAAATGGTAACACTGAAGCCTTGTGCCAAAGTCCTTCTAAGGTACAGTAATAGTCCAGAATGCCTTTTATTTGTTCCCTTTTAAGTCTTTGGCTGATGAAAGGATTAGACCGTTAGCTGTAAGAGAAGCTCTTGCTGGAGACTGTCGTACTTCATTTCTAGGCAGTGCTTTGCTTAAGGCTGTACTTAGTGTTTGCTCTGACTTTGACGTGCACAAAATAGTCCATCTCTTAGATGGCTTAGACTGCCGAGGCGTACAGTTCTTTTTTTGTCTGCAGCTGTCCTCTGAATGATGGAAGAGTTTACAACTTAAGTATTGTGGAAAACTTGTTCCTCTTCCATGTTGATAGCTGTGAGAGACTGCGGCGCTTCTGTTGACATTCTTCAACTTCAATGCTATGACGATGACAAGAAGTCACAGAATAATCTGGCATCAGAAACGGCTGCTAGGAAAGAAGTAGAGCCTAGCTGAGTGGTCTTTTTTGCTTATTGGAATCATTCAGATGAATTGAGTTTTCTGAAAATGGATATGGCTTTAAAATAAATAATAACAAAAAAAAAATCCCCTCTCTTCCCTGAGCTTGTTTATGATTTCAGGATGTATTGGATAAGTATGAAACAGTTGGTACGCTAACTGAAATTGTAAGTTAATGCAGTTCTTATTGAAGTAACTTTCTCATGGAGAAGAAAATTTGGAGAGAAATACTCGTTGCTTTTCATCCAGACTTGTCAAAATATTAATAACTTCTCTTCACATATAAATGGTCACATCTCACTTTCTTGCTCCTTTACCTTTGTTGTAGTCAGTATTTGTGCTTGAAACCGCATGGAACCACAGCTCTTGGATGCAGTTGTCTCTGTGAAATGTTGTGTTTATTGTTTGTAATGCCAGAGTTTAGCTGATGTTAGACTCACAGGGTTTTTTGTGGGTTTCAGTTTTATGCAAATATGTTCTACAAATATAAAAATCTTTTTTGAGAGAAAAGAGTAATTGGAATGGCAAACTTGTAAATGGGTCTGGTTTAAAGAACTCAGCGATGCACCTTTCGATTAAAAAAGAAAGCAAGGATAATTTGAAATTTCAGATCCTACTAATGTCTTAAGTTGGGTTTTTTTGGTTTTTCTTTTTTTTAAATGTTTCAGAACTTTTTTGATCCTGGCTTTTGGATCTCTTTAGGAGGTGGTGGTAGGAATATATGCAAATGGACTAAGTTTCCAGATTTGGACTAAAATTGATGTGCAGATCAGTGGTTCCAGCTGGGAAGTTTTTAATTAAGCATGCTAATTAAGTCATGCAGTATACCCAAAAGCACTGCTTGGTTATAGGGGAGAAGAACATTTGCCTGGACTGTGACTGAAGGAGAAATACTTGATTGTACCAACCTTCAGACTCCTGCCAGTAAGAAGTGAATGTGAAGTCTAAAGTCATTCGAGAAAATCTGAGTAACAGCAGTAAAACTTATACTCTTCTCATTTAAGTGCATCTTGCCTTTTCTATTCTTAAAAACTCTTTAATGTGGGACAAATTCTTACTTTGACTAATACAAGAATAGAATAATGTACAGGAATATTTCAGTGGCCATGAATTAAGTGTCTTAGAAATAGCATGCTGTAATGTGGAGGGGTCATATGTTGAAAGCCTATCGTTTGGAAACGTGCAGAGACAAGGTTTTGCACAGGGATGTCGGTATGACTGGGACATCTGAACAACATAGGTGTAAATGTAGTAAGTGATTCTGGGTAGTGAAGACAGGGAAGGGAGCAGAGTTGTGGTTGCTGCTGCTGAGGCTATGTGTGGAGTACTGCACGCTCCTCTGATCACTTGGTCTCCACGAAAGGGGAATTCAGGCTGAAGCATAAGCCAGGATTATCATGGGAAAGGTAAACCTGGAAGTGAAACTGATGATATTTGTCTTAACTTCAGCAAAATAGTCAGGGAAGATGTTGATTGTATTTTTTTTTTTCCTCTGGTAAATACTTGGAGGGCAGAGTGAGCAAACATTAGTTTAATTAAGTACAATGCTTGTGTAAAAGCAAGGACGCTGAAGTTATAAAAGGATGTATTTTCTGTCTTAAATCTTAAATATTTCTATTTTCTCTCCTCCCTACCCAAAGGAAAAGATATTTTTAGAATAGCTTTCCTCAGGAAAAGGTAAGCACCTTAAGGACTTACCTTGGTTGAGTACACACTCAGGATTGTACACAATATAGTTTCCTTCAGTAGGAAGAAGTTAGGCTTGGGAACCTAAGGTATCCTTTCCATTTTTCTGCTTATTATATATTCTGCTTTCTCATGTGAGAAGTTAAAGCTGAGAGGCTTTCATGATTTTAAAACACTGCCAACAAAACCCTCAAAAAACTAACTTCAGCCATGCTGAGAGGGGTGTTCTGGCATATATGGAGACGTCCTTTGTTGTGGCTTGAAGAGAATGCCTTGGTTGCTCTTGTTAAAGAATAGTTATGTGCCTTCATCCAGACCACTAAAGTGGCTGGAATAAAGCTAAAATGAATAAATAGAAACATACTAATTTAGCTGTTCATGAATGCATATGGAACGTTTCTTTGTGGCTAGTAGTAACTAGAACAGCCGTGTAACTTTATCAGATGTTGAGTTGTCTTGACTTGCATTGGGTTTAGGAACTTCTATACCAGCAGACTTGTTTTCCATCTTGTCTTCTGTTAAGATTTGAGACTGGTGCAAAAAAGAATTTTGTCTAGATGGTGACATCGACTTTATTCCTGAATGTTTTCTGTGAGGAGAAAAGTAGTAAAAGAAACTCTGCCCTGTATTGAATTTGTCCCAAGTTTTCTACTATTCGTTAAGTGGCATTAATATTTTTTTGTTGTTGCTTCTAGCATATTAGGAATGTTCACAGACTATTTAGGGGAATCCCATTCTCATTTTAAAGTCCATAACTACAAATGTTCTGATTGTAATCCAAGCTCAGGGACTGAATGAGCGCTACACAATGAGTTATGTTTCACTTGAGGTTTAAATTGCCTTTAGCTGTCACTATTTGTGCAGCCTGGTTTGAAGTTGCATTATTTGACGTTTAGAGGGGAGTTGGTTGTAGTGTCCAGCATGAGAGAATCTTCTAGCTAGTATTAGATGTTAAGATGTAGTGGAAACCAAGTTGATTGGAGAAAACTGTAGACATGCCTTATCTTCTGAAACTTAAGATACAGGTAAATTTCTGTGGAGTTCTTGAGAGGAATGGGGTTATACTGTTAGAACAATCTTCTTTAAGACATCAACATGACAGCTGGGGTGTTTAAATTCAGGGTTTTATAGTATTTATGTATAAAGTGAATATATTGGAGAAGAATGTGGGAGAACTACTTAAAAGTCGTATTTGGTTTTGTTTGGTGCTTGGTTTTGGGGGTTTTTTGATAGGGAGAAAGTGCGTCAGGTTTCGTGCAGAAGATCCTTGATAAAATTATAAGCCTTATAATGAAGGCAGCTAGATAAACTCACTCAAGTTCTGTTTAAGTACAATTTTACCTCTCCATCCAATTTTCTCTTCTGTGGTTTTTTTTTTTTTAATGATAAATTGAGTGCCTCTTCTTGCTTTTAGTGAAACCATTGTATTTTAAATGTGAATAGAAGAGTTCATCCTCTGATCTTTTTGACCTCTTTTCTCAAAGGATTTTATGAGGGGAAAAAAAAAATTGAAAACAAAACTGGTTTTGGTCAGAATGCCACATCTATTTCCACTTACTGTTCTCAACCTTTTCTCGAGAGCTTTTTATTTCAAGATATTAGGCAAAAATCTTGGACAGGTTAAGACTGTTAGTGTTGACTGTGTTTTGACTGTGAAAATTTGTTTTCTAATGCTTCTGAAAGTGAGGAGTTTCGGCATAGTGTATGCCCAAACCCCACTTCATTTTAACAGAGTTAAATCTAATCAAGTAGTTAAATATTAGTACAGTTTGTGCTATATTTCCAAGCATAGGTAGCCCTGATGAGCTTTTATTTGGATCATGACTTTCTGAACTTTTATTTATTTCAGGTCCTGTTGGACTTGGATAAAAGTTCATGGAAGTGTCTGCTTATCATGGTTTATTTATTTTTAATGTACTATTGAGGTGTGCCAGTTTTCTTAAAAGTATCTCTTCTTCCCTCTGTTGACACCCACCATGGCTCTTCTGCATTGCACGTTTTGGCTAAACTCTTCTGTTTGCTTTTTTTTCCTCCAACTGACAACTCTTAAATGGTTAAGTATGTCTTTAAAGGAATCATTACAGGGATATTTTTTTTTTTGTTGTTGCTGTTATGTTCCTTCAGTAACATGGAGTGCATTGTCCTTGGACAGTTGAGCTTTATGCCTTAACCAGTGACAGGGTTACTTGTTGCTGCTGAAACAGAGGCATGTCCCTCATCCTACAGCACCCTACCAGATAAACAGCATTGGGAAGACCTGCCTTCAGCACGCCGAACTCTAGCTGAAGATGTGTGTCTGTTCCATGAAAATAACATGCTTTCTTGTTGCTATCAAGTAGTCCAGAGTGTGCGTGCACTTTGTTTGTAGCAGATAAAATGAAATTGTGATGCTTAAAAATGAAGTACCATTTTAATATGCTCTTTGAGGGCATTTCTGCTGCTCTTGGTTATTGTGAAGCTTTAATGCAGCAGGCACTGAAATTAATTGTATTTACAAACTAACCGCTTGGTCATTTGGAGTCGCTTCCTCAGTATTTGGTAGCTTGAACACTTCAGGGTTTAGAAGAAGTGTGCTCAAGTCTTGGCACAACCCTCAGCAACTTCTTGAAAGCCTGGCAAGTCATGTCTTCTGGCTATGAGGTGTCAGCCTCTTTCCAGTGCTGTCACATACATACAGTTTATAGCTGGAAGTAAACAGGCTTGTACTTCTAAACCCTGGCTTAAAGACTTTTTCGTTTATTGTGGTGGGTTTTTTTTTTGTTTTTTTTATGTGTGGGTTTTTTTTTTTGTGAAACCAAAATACTTAGCCTTTTATGATGTAGAACCATCTGGTTTTGAACTTGAGTATGAGTTACTTCACCAAATCTGCAGGTGGAATCTGAGGTGCTGAGGCATGTAAGTTGCTGCATATATCTAAGGGTGATGTTCTACCTTGTAGTGAGGCCATAAAATAACCACAGTCACAAGAAAGGTGTGAAATGTTGCATGTGAATTTTGTGTGTGGCCAACCATGGCTCTCCTTTGTTTTCTCTAACCGCTAGCACATTTCCTGCTGGTGAGTCCAGAAAGAGGAACTGAGGTTGTTTTACCTGTATCTGTCTTGAGTATGTGAATTCAAATTAAATGTTCCTCTACACTCTAGGAACGGAAATATTTATTTGGGTGGAACTATTTGTTTTTTATAATATTTATACTACCATATTAAATAATATACTTTAATAATGACTATATTATTGTATTACATATGAAATAAATAATATAAAATTGAAATATGATATTTTTATTTGCTGACAAACCAGGCTCTCAATCAGATTTTTATGTAAAAAAATTGTAGTTAATGAAATATAAACTCTAATATTATTGGGTGATATTTTGAAATATAAAATATTAGATAAACATTTTATTTTTTTAATTATTTGCAACAAGAGCTTAATGCTTTCTCTCTGTTGGAAACAGTATAGAGCACATGGACTGCGTGTCCCTCTCCCTCCACATCTTGGCTTTCTTATTTCAATGTGTGTGTGTGTCAAACTCTTCTGTTTTGCCTCCATACTTCCCCCAGCGCACACCCATGTTACAGTTGTTATTTTTGTCTGTGATCCAGGGCTCAGAATTTACTGTTTTGCAGGGAAATACATAGAATTCCTTGAAATATAATGTGTCTGCCATCCATTGTTCTGAATGTGAGGCTGATACTGTGCTTAAATAAAAATGCCTGCTTTCAGAATGTCCCATTTTCCTTTATTCCCAAAGGACGTACAGTTAGATTGCCATCAGATACTATGTGTTGGTCCTTGGCATTCTTCGTGGTCGACTTTAATTTACTTGGAAAAACAGTCATTTTGAAAGTCAGTAAATTATCTACAGTCTCCTATAAAGAGATTTTTTTGTTTGAAATGTTGATGTCTAAAATGATGGCCGTAATTACTGCTCTTGAGCGTGTGAAAGGTTTCAGGTCTTCCAGTATAGCTAGCAAAGAACACAAGTGTATTTGAACTTCGTAATATGTTTTAAACGGCCAAGATAGTTGGGAACTCTGGCTGATGTTGGGTGTTAGGCTTTTCGAGGGCTCTCAGAGGACTCTCTTGCTTTCCTATGTATAATATATCCACTTACAAATTCTCAGAACATGCAGTGTGCTTAGGGAAAGCCACTGTTAATTTGTTGAGACAGCACTAGTTTGTTTACATAGCAGAGTGGTTGAATCCTTGCTTTAACGGTAAAAAATTGGCTATATACTTAAATGTGTGGAATAACAAATGTTGCTTCTCTAAACTTTAAAAATATCTTCAGTATATTTAGCTTGTCCTTAGGAAGCTTTATACCAGCAGTAAACGTGGTGAATTTCTGTTACGTTTGGAATATTGAAATAATGACGCACCTAGTTTTCTACTATGGAAAGAGTTGTGAAAGTATGGATTGATTTTTTTTTTTTTCTAAGAGTTGTTTCTTTCATTGTGGTAACAGCTCTAAAGATATTGCCTTTGGAGTTGTCAGATCATTGCACAATTTTCTTTGAGCCTCTGTATGGCAACCTACATACCAAATTGAATGGTTGATAAAATTTTGACTTCCATTCAAGTTTCTGCCTTGTTGACTCACTGTCTCGCGATTTATTTAATTCTCTCTATGTGGAAGACTGAGGTCAAAAGAAAGTAAAATACATAACTCTTTTTTTTGTGAGTCTTTAATGCAAAACTTAGTTTTCATCTCTAGTGTTGCTGTACAGTAGCTGCAAGCCTTCGGATGACAGTTGAGTCAAATGTGTTGCTCGCTGCCATGGAGCTGGTGGGAATACGCTCTCTTTTGGCAGAAGTTAGTGTTACTTCACTGTTGTAGTACATGTTTTGAGGCTGAAAGTAGAGTTTATAGAAGTTGGAAGTGCTGTAGATAGCAAAACACCTTACAAGCAGTGGAAAGTATTCTCTTTTGAAGAGGCTTTGGTCTCCTGTATTTTTTTTTCATATAAACGTGCTTTACTTCAGCAGTGACAATGTTACTTCATTTCGGTCAAGCCCTGCTACAAGTATGGGAAAAGTGGTTGGACTTGGAGATGTTTAGTCTAAACTAGTTGTTCCTGAATTTGCATTGCTAGATGGGTGAATCTGTGGTTGGCAGAGCGCTGTACACTGGGGAGGTTCCAGCTCCAATAAACATCTGCATGGTTAATCATAAGTTGCCTTGTGGTGGTGGGGGTAACCACTATCCAGTGTTGTGCCTGAGTTTGTGGTACAATCACCTTGTAGTGTTGTGATAGCTTCTTACGTGTTCTAGCTTGGTTTCATTTTATAGATGGGAAACATGGGAGTTTTCAGCTTCCCTGCCTGAGCATGTACATTTCTGATGAGTAAAAGACAGCAAGGTTTTCTGAGATGCTGTGTTTGTACTGCACTTTGTCTTTTCATGGCAAGCTTGTTTTTATATTGGTTTTATATAAATGGTGTAACAAAGGTGAGGGATGTATACGTCTTATTCCAACCCCAAGGCATACTGAAGTTGTTACAATGATCATGTTTAGAATTAAAAGATCAGGTGATGGTCTTTTTTTTTTCCCTACTTTAATTAAAGATAGCTTATTTGACTTTAAACTGCAATATGTTGGGTAAAACTGCATCTTTATTTAAAAGCAGATGTTGGTTCCTTTTCTGCTTTATACTATTTCTTTTTCCTCCATCTGTTCACATGTGCTTCTATAAAACAGAAGATGTAATTTTACCACCTTTTGGGATGTTGGGGTTCAAAGTCCCCTGTTATTACAGTTTGTGTTCTGTGACAGGCAGCCCTGTACATTGCCTTTAGGTGATGGAAAACCATGGTGGTGGAGAAACCTACATCTGCCCTTTTTTTCAGACACTTAAAGTTATGGTGTGCCCTGTATAGTTACAGCTGAATGACCAAATGAACTCATTACTTCTTCAAATCAAAGTCTTAGAAGTTCTTTAACAATTTGTTTATGAAATGAGTAGTTGTTCTGATACGTTTTGACAATGTTCTACTCAACTGCTCAGATAAGTTCTTTTAACTGTGATTATAAAGTCAGCCTTTTCCTTGTGGAGATAAAGCATTTGCATTGACCTTGGTTGATCAGGTCAAAGTATATTGAAGGTTGTGCATACCTAATTTGAAGTAAGAATACCTGTGTGTAATAATGTCTCACTTTAATCTTATCTAATTTACTCTTTCCTCAGTCCTGTGTAGATAAGCCCTTAGGATGATTTTTATATTATATTTTACAAGCTCAGGTAGCTGGTTATGGTGTTAGTATAGACCAGGGAGCAAATGGGACAGGCTGTCATACCTATTCAATATTCCTCACAAGTGAGGAATCCAGAATGAAAGCATTCAGAGTAAATTATGCAATGTATACGGAGATTTTCAAGTCATCAAGTTGGACAAAATGAGTATGGTAAATGAAATGGTTAGGCCTAATGAGATAAGAAGTCAGTGTTCAGTGTGTGTGTGTTGCTACTAGAAGTTAAAGACCAGCAAAGAATTGAAGGTATTACTGGGTGTCCTATTAACCTAATTTCCCTAAAAAATTTACATATTTTTTCCTCTTTTTTTTTTTTTAAATTTTTTCCTTCTTTCTCTCGTCAAATTACCACTAGAGGTGGGGAAAGGGCACTTTCACATTAACGAACTGACATTCATCTGTAACCAAGTAGAGCTGTAGCTGCCTTGAGTTGACCCTGACCGGTGACGTTAGCATGCCTGAGCTCATAGGCACCACCACGCACTTCTAAGAATGCGCCACTGTGGAGTCATTCATAGTTCAGAGTCCTCTCTGTTGAATTTCACATCCTCCTACAAAATGTTTACAGGCAGGAGCAGCAGGGTAAGCAGCCAGAAATAGAAAACCAAATTGTCAGTTCTGTAGATCTTGAACACTTTAACATGTTGGCTTGCTTTTTGTGTGCTTAAAGCAGCAGTCTGTTCTAAATGTAAAGGTTAGGAAATTGCTTGTTCTGCTTGCTGTCCTCTTGATTAGGAGAAACTGGTTTTAGTTTGGGGGGTGTTTTGAGATTTGTTGCTAAAGATTTCCTTCTGGCATTTAGAGCTATTTCCCATCTAGTGGTTTTCAGCTAGATTGTGTGTGAATGTTAATTTCCCAAGCTGTGCGTAGGTTGGTCCCTGCCTGTCTCTGAAGTACTTCTCCCAGAAAAGCATGAGCATTGGTGGGTTAGTGGCTTCGCTGTTGAAGCCTGTTAGATGGCAGCGTCATTGGGAAAATGAAAGTAGTCAGCCCTTGGCAGCTGTGTTTTGAATTCTCCACAGGGGGTGGAATTGAGGTAGATTTATTATGTATCTTATCATGTCAATATAGATAGCTCTGCTTTAGGTTGTTACCAAGTTGTTGCCAAAATTTTTTTTAAATAGCAAAGACCATTGTACTGTGTTACAAGCTATGGTTTGGAAATAATTTCTCATGTCAGAATTATGTTTACCCTGCACCTTTGGCCTCCAGAACCAATATTCTGCCTGTTAAGAAGACGTTTGGGCCTTATTTACAGCTTTAGAAGGTTTTGTAATATTTTTATCTTATCACAGCTTTTATTATGGCCTTTTGTGCATAGATTCTGTGTAGGTAATAGCTGGTGGCAGAGATGCCCACTGGTGTAACAAAAGCACATGTAGGTTGTGGTTATAATTCAGTTTGCAGTCGGAATATCCATAGTACAAATACAGTAGCTACTTCACGTACAAATGCATAGGTGTAAACACAGAGTGACCTTACTCCAAAACATGTAGCTCTTGTTATTGCAAGTTTCCTAAGGGTGTGTTGTCAAGATTTTAAAGCAGGTTGGGTGAGACAGGGTGGGTAAAGAAATGAGGTCAAATGTAGGTGGAAGCAGAGCCCTGGAATGCTTTAAAGCAAAGGTTGAGGAGTTTGCGGACACGTATGGCACAGACTTCTGAGCAGTGGAACTAATGATGCCTCCTTTCTTATGGATTTGTCCAATTTTATTCATTTATATGCTGTAACTCGGTGACCTTGGTTTCCTCCCCTCACAGGCAGAGAAGGCATGGATTTTGACTTGTGTGGAGCAGAGCATGTCTTTGCTGGTGCCTGGTATGTGTATGCTGATCAGTTGGCTTCCTGCTGCCAACCAGTGTAAAAGAGGTGGGGGAGTGTTACCTGGTTTGCTGGTTTGACAGGGGGTCCAGAGTATCTCTGAGACTTCTGCTCTTTCAGACTATCAGACTAGGCTGATAATGGCCAATGAGGTCCACGTCTTTTGGTGCTGAAGAAGAAAAACAGATGGGCAAAACAGTGACCACATACGTCTAATTAGCTCGAGGAACCAGTTTAAAAGCAGTGGTAGCTAAGATAGAGAGAATACAAACCAGAGGGAAATACAGATGAACTTTGCTTATAATTTGTCCCTCTAGGCAAAAGTTTAATTTTTTCACCCAGCATATCAATTTGCAACTCATATTTTAATCCCTGTCGTTAAACTGAGTGCCTTGCAAGTGCTGCCTAACAAACTACCATGGAGCATTACCTCCTAAAGAAACTGTTGGCCAGAGAGACTTGTCCACTATGTGAGACTTTCAGTTCAGTCTCCATGTCTATTCCAGTTTTAGTCTTGCTCTACTTCAGTCACAGGACACTCTTTCATTAATAGCAGAAAGACAAGGGTTGGCTTGTCACAGTACTCCTGTATTATGATGCCTTGTGTGAAATGAATGCTAAACAAGGGCTTAGTTGCAGAGCTCTTGCAGGCTTTAGCTGTGTCAGTACTGGCAGGGAACAGAATACAGAGCACAGGGTGAAGAGCATCAGCAGTGTCTTACAGGTGAAGGAAGCGTGGGAGCTGGGAGGTCCAGGTTGAGTTGCTGCTGCCTGCTGCTGCTGTCCTGAGACCTTGAGCAAGCTGTGTATGATTGGCTGCCATTATGCCAGCTCTGCGTTTTTAAGAAGCAGTGCTTATTCTGTTAAAAGCTTTGGAGTAGTGGCATTGTGACAGTATAGTGAAATTTTCTATTATCACATGCAGTTCTTATTCCACATGGAAGTAGCTATACCAATGTAAAAATGCCTATATAACCTTGTTACTGTGTCCATGGTAGTGTTTTTATGCTGCTGCTGGTGTAGGCAGATACTGCTTTGTGCAGTGCCCCGGCTCAGAATTGTGGTTTGTGGCCTTTTCCTATTTTACCAGATATTCTGAAAGCTGTTACAGATTGTAAAGCTCTTGTGTATTACAGCAGTAGGGACCCAAGAGTATGGACACTTGAACAATCATTGCAGGTCAAGTGAGTGAAACTCTACTTTCTGATAGTTGCATGTGTGTTCATTCAGAGCCTATATGAGGAAAATAAACTACAATGAAACTACCTCAGGGTGACTGTGCAGATGGAAAGCTGTAGTGTACTAATTATTCCATGGTAAATTCAATCATGTATTTTCTACGCTGTGGCTTGTTTGCATGTCCATGTTCTGAGGGAAAGAGGCACAGTCCACCTGAGATTATTCCTTTCTAAGGCTTTGGGAAGGGAAGTGTAGCAGCAGATTAGAAGTGTTTTACACATAAGGATGTAGTTTTGGTGGTAGCAAGTGTGGGGGCAGGGAAAGGGTCTCTTGTAGCTAGACAGCAACAGGACACTGTAGCACTGCTAATACCTCCCAGGCTATACTGCTTTCTGGGGCCGTGCTCAGATTCCTCCCTTTGAGCACAGAGGTATTGGTTGCAACATGCATAGCTGTATAGGACTCCTCTGCACAGCCAAAGGAGTGCCACCAAGGGTTGCTTAAAATATATACACATCTACTTTTTCTAAAGGTCATCATGTAGCTGGCAAATAGTTAATAAATAATATGAATGTGGTAACAAATTTTTTCTGTTTTGGTCTTTTTAATTAGGCACTGAGGCACTGTAACCCGATATGCATTGTTTTATACAGTTTGAAGTAATTTAGGTAGGAAGAGGTAGGGCAGCTTCATCTCAGTACTTCTGGGAGGTGCTGACTAAACATCCTCTTCCTCCTCTTGCTCCTGGTTCCCTGCTGAGTACAATTACTTCATTTTCTGTGTCTGTGGTCTCCTCCCCTACTCTCTCACACGTTTGTTAGTTTTAATCTGTTTATGAAAGAGAAGAAATCTTTTGAGTGTACTTCTGAGAAGTTTGGTTGATTTCCTTTCAAGCTGAAGGTCCTACCTACTCAGATTTGCCAATAGAAAGCATCTGAATTGAAAGCCTGATTGCTCAGTCCCTTTTATCTGTTCCATGTTTTCAGTCTTGCCATACATGGTGATTTTATTTTATTTTTTTGAGGCAGGAGGGTGCTTTTTGGGATTGTGATTGCTGTGAACTGGAGTGTGCAAAAACCATGAATAAAGCTGTCCCCCAAAGATGAGATTATGGAACTTTTTGCCTTCCTATTTTCACATATGATACCCACTTCCTTGTCTAAATGACCCTTTCTTACCAGTTGAGTGGAAGTAATTTCATTTATGTACTTTAAAACTTTAGTAAAGGATGTGGCACTTTACTTTTCTTCTTTTCCTTTTGTAACCACCCTTCCATTTTCCTTTTTGGCAAACTTAATCTCTCTCTTTTTTTTCTTTCATTGTTCTCTGCCTGCCTTCCACAAAACACGTTCTTCTTTCCCTCTCAGGGTGGATAACACTCTTTCCTTTATTCACTCTTCAGGTACCATGTGCTTCTGTGGCTTCTCTGCTTTCCATCGTTGACTTGTGGTCTTGCACATCATGTCATGTTGATACTAATGAAGTTTCCTTTCTTGTTTCTATTTGTAAAGTGTGTGGGATGCCGTTCTTCCAGAGCAGTCCGTTTTGTGATACGATGGCTGTAATTTCTGTTTTTATTGCTACTTGTTTACCACTGCAAGTAAAGATTATGAGAAATGGTGTCTATACTGACTTGAGGATGAGTCATACTCACACCTAACATCAAGACAGTTTTTCATCACTTGATGTAATGAATTTTGGTCTTAGTATCTGTAACAAAACACCTGATGTGAAACTTCTGATGAAGTCAGTTCTGATGAGCCAGAGCCCACAGGAATCAGTGAATTATAATGGAATAAGTTACAACAACAAAATAATTAGCTATTTCTCTCTGTCAGCACCTTGCTCACAAGACAGGAGAGAGCCAGCAGGTTATTCTTCTCAGCCTTTATTTTTTTTGAAAAGTGACCAAGTAAGTGGGTGCCCTCAAGAGGGCATTGGAATTAGAAGACTGTCTTGCCTTAATGTTTTTCTACTCATAGAGTTCACACCTCCGGTGTATTTTAGGCCTAGAAATCCCTTTTCTAACAGAAGTACTCAGGTCGGAGCTTATTTGAATTTGCCCCTAAAAGTAAGTCTTCTAAATCAATGAAATTCTGTAACAGATATTGAATCATTTTCCCCATTTTTCTGTTTGATGATTAAAAATAATAGTAGCAGTAACTTGTATGTGAGGTCAAGAATTGCCCTTATATGTTTTGGAGCCCTTTGAAGTAAATGTTATATTTTTGTATATAGATATATCCTTTTTTGTATATAGATATATCCTTGTGTAGTGTGCACATCCATACACATGTATCTGGCAAGGCCTTGATTTTTCCATGGAAGTCCTAGTTTCTAATCTAATTTGATGCTTCTTTTGAATTTAATTTCTTGGGAGTGCATTTAGCTGTTATTTCAACAAAATGTTGTTGTTGCTATCAAAATGGGGTCTACTACTGGTCGTATTCCTACCACTTCATATATGTGGTCTTGATGGAGCTTACATGACCACACAGTGAGCTGGTTGAACTTGCGTAGTCATCAGAAAATTAACTCAACTTGAGAGTAAACAGTTTTCTGCCTGGGTAGTGAGTTGAATTGGCTTATTTTTGTAGTTATGATGACAAGGGATGGGATGGACTGTATGGCTGGGGGCAAGGGGGGGCAGAAAGGTGTGTCCCTTTTGATGACAGTAAAGTATTAAGTATTAGGTCACCTTGTCTAACCACACCCGTAACAACATAGTTAAAGACTAAAGGCGCTTGCGTGTTTGTCCTGGACAGCTGGCAGACATCCTTCCTTAAGTAGCAGTTTCCTTCCTTAGGTGGAAACCTGCAGTCAGATTTTCAGATGCAGGTCTGTGTGCAGACGGCTGGCCTTATAAAGTGGAGAGAGTAGGTTGAAACTTTCTGTGCTTAGAACTAAGGTTTATCGTGACAGTGGCTGGAAACACTACTGAAACAGTTTTTCACTGTTGGGTTCCTACTGATAGTTAACTGGGAAAAAAACCTGAGACAGCAGAGGCTGTTTTTTTTGTGAAAGTGTATGGTTATGACTTGAAAACAGCAAGGTTTCAGCTTCATTCAGTTAACAACACTTTTTTCTTTTTTTTTTTTTATATGCTCTTGCCTTTCCTACCTCCTTCACAAACAGAAACGTGTAAAGGGTGGGGTGCTTGTCTCAGGTACTTATGAAGCCTGTGCTTGGATTGCAGATTGTGTCAAATATAAGGAAAGGAGGAGAATGGGAGATGGGTGTACCTGTTAAAGAAATACTGTCAGTACTTAAAGATCTTTGTTGGCCTCACCATTGCTTTTTAAGATAATGGAATAGGTAAACAAGCTTCAGACAAGCCCTGCTATGTGGGGAGCTGTACTTGGCAGCTTGTTACTTGTACCTAGAGTTTTCTTGGAAAAAGAGCTATTCTGGTATTCCAGTTGACTTATTGAGTGTAGAAACTTCTGCTCAGGTTTTGTATTTAGGGATTATCTTAAATACAGACATGATGTCTAGTCAGATACTGCTGTCTGTATATCTTACATAAGAAAAATATGCGATTAATATTTTATGTATACTTGTGACTAGTTTAAAGGTGAAATTAACAGCATTTAAAAATTTTATAGACTTTTGGTGCAGCAATATTAATTCTTTTTATAACAGTGCAAATAGCTCCTGGTGCTGATGACTCTTTTTTTTTTTTTTTTTTTTAGTAGAGGAAGTGGGTTTGTTGTTCATAGGGATTTGGGATTTCCAGCTTTTCCTTTGCAAGATGGACACCTAACCTAGTGGAGATCAGTTGTAAGTTAGCATTTAGAGTAATTGTATGCACATGAGGTGTTCACTTCATCAGCTGAAACTTGTATTTAAAGGGAGGAATTAAGAAACCTGCCTTTAGTAAAGCTCATATTCTTCAGCCTGTGCTAGTAGTGTTCTTAGCACTTCTTGTAACTACACTTGGCTTTGAAAAATCGGTTGAAAAAAGCCAATTTATGAAATTAAACAAGCAGTTCAAAAAATTATGCACTATCAGTTCTGCTGTTTGCCGTCATGGAAGTAAATAGCTTCTCCTTTCCAAATTGGCATTTGGAGATGTGGGAATCCAATTAAAAGTGTGAAGTTGTCTTAGTTTAGAGACAAGTGTGAAAGTTAAGTGTTTTTCTGTAAGTAGTAGTGTTTGTTCCATGTGAGTAGCTGGAGAGTTTCTCAGTGCAAGGTAATACTCTTTCGTAGCAGTCTCTTGATGCTGCTCACATAAAACTTCCAGCATGAAATCAGTTAATTTGACTGAGGGTTCTGCACTGCTTGGGCACAGGTCTGAGCACTCCCCTCACACTGTTTCTGCTAGTTTCTGCTTCCAGCCAAGAAGTTTAAAAGGCTTTTTGACAAACATTCTCCTGATACTCTTAAGTGTGTAAAATACACATTTGGATATTTTTACATAATGTTGAATGCTGTGATGAGTGGAAAGGATACCTGCAGTTGTGATATGACATGTGGTGTTTGAGCCTGTTTTTCTAAAACCTCATCTGTATTATAAAGACATATTAAACAGTCATGTGAATTACAGGACAAAGTGAAAAGTGTGTATGAGTACAGAGGTACTTTAGGTAAATAGTTCTAGAATTTAGTGTCGCTTTGGGGAGAAGGTAATGTGTTTTGCTATACAAGAATAACAAATGTTTTGAGTTGTGCTCAGTCTGCCTCTTATGTAGAGAAATAGTTTACTCAATGCTTACTAGTCTATCCTTTCAAAAAGCATATATGCTGAAGGCAATCAAAACAACATTTGAAAGCTGCTATAATTGCCTCCATAAACTTTGGATTAGGAGCTTTTAAGTGTCCTTTGGGTTCTAGAAACTTTACAAGCAGTTGCTTAATCTTTGAAGGAAGAGTAAGTTGCAAAAAAAGGTGTTCTCTTGAGCAGTAAACACATGCAAATACTAAAGTGATGCAGTGGGTGATGTACCTGGAAATACCACCGTTATGAGAGGACACCAGTCTCACCAGTATGAATGAGTTGTTGGCTGCCAGGTTGTTTGCTTTTGGAGGTTGGGAGTACCTTTTAAAATGTAGCCAGAGGCTAAAATTGAGTCCAGCTCTTTTATGTGAGCTGGATTTGAATGTAATGGCAGGCTAATAGTTAGTTTTATGTAAGCAGTTTCTGGCTAGCTAGCTGCTGGCCCCCTCTCTGATCCTTGCATCAGACTGGCTACTGCAGGTATGGTTTGTTATCTCTGGCTCTTGTCTTTCAGGAGTGCCAGACCAGGTGAGGGGGCTTGCACATGTATTTGTGTGTGTTCAAGGCTGAGCTGTTATCAGGGTGGGGTGTAAGTGAGACAGTTCTCATTAGCAGGGGTTGCTCAGCTACCTGGGATTGAGCCTCTTCAGCCACCCTTTCATTTTTCCTCTGTAGTGCTCTCTAGTTTGGGGACTGATTTTCCACACCCCAGCCTTAGGTGAGACGAATTTAAATTCGGGGAGAATTTAAAGCCTAAAATGAGTAATTGGTGTCCCCATGCCACAGGCTATTTATGATTGCTTGATGAATTTTCAGTAAAGCGGGCTAGACGTTCAGTAACTCTTCGAGGAAAAGGATCATTGTTGGTTGCACACCTGTGTGCAGAAGTATGGGAGCATGAGTTGTAATCGGCCCTTTCCCAGCTGCTGGATAAACACTACGTAGTCCAGCATGTGGTTGTGCATGTATCTGGATAGTGATGATTTGCACACAAATTCAGTTTTGCTTTTAATCACAGGGAGGCTGTATAGCTACAAGGGTGGCTGAGGTAATGCCAGTGACTTTGTCGCTCACCTCTTGAGACAGGTTCAAACAGATAATTGGGTATGATGAGAAATATTCCTCCCATTTGAGGGAATTGAAGGGGCAAACTAGTGGTTGTTACCACAGTTCGGAGTCACGGACAAGGAAGAAGCTGAAAGGAGCAAAATAAATCTGAAGGGGCAACAGGAGTTAACAGTGAAAGGATATGGGAGTACAAATTAGGGAAGAGATATAACCAAACTAGGTAAAATAAGGTTCTTACAGATGGAAGTAACTGGTCTGGAACACTGTACAAGTACGCTTGAAAAATTAACTTTAGTTTAAGTTCCGTAACTCCACCACATTTGTGAAGTGAACTTTTTAGAAGAATTTGAACTTGTGCATGCCCTCTGAGTAAACCAAAATGTGCTGAGCTCTAGTTGGCTATGTTTTGCATTAAAACAAACAAAAACTGCCTGTTGTACCTAATTTTGTAATTGTCAACTGTTCGCAAACAGTGCTGCCCAGAATTACAACACTCCCCTAGCTTGAGATGGGAGAAAGAAGTTTTTGTCCTTAGGGTTATGCTGCTTCATATTCCCCAGGGTTCCTGCTTAACCATAACATGAGAAATGTGGGTTGCTTTTAAGGAGAGATGAGTTTATTGTATGATCAAGTGACTCTAGGCTCCATAAAAAGAATACTACCTATTCAAGGTAGAAGTAATAAAGATATGGCTTGTAGCCTTTTTAACTTTGAGGAATTTTATTATCTTTTTTTTAGCTGTTAGTTAATTGACATAAACTCAGTGTTCGCGTTACTTCCTGAACCTCTCTGCTGTTCTGTTGTCTCGGTCCAATATAATGATAAATAATTGTATTATTTGTATTATATGAAATGAATTCTTAGTTGTTTCCTTTCTGGTTTTATTGGTTTGTTTTCTGTTTGGAAAAGCCCCCAGATCGCCAGTTCCAAAAGTGCCCCAAACAATACTGTAAGCTTTACTAAAATAAGGACTCTGTAGATAGACTGCCACACAACTAAAATGACCATGGAAACCCTTCCTTCTCAGTTCCTCAAGTTCAATATGTGAAGGTAGAAATACTGCAGAAATAGGTTATCTTACTGTTTTCTGTTTGCTGGCAAATAACTGGAAGACTTACTTGTTGGTTCCCCGTGTTGTAGAACAAAATATTGTTTTATTTGGAGTTTAATATTTTTGATAGTCCATCTCAATTCATTAGAAAAAGTACTTGATTTAAGTGTTGGAGGTAATCAGAAGAGTTATGCTGTTAAACTGTTAAAGAGTATATGTTCAGGCATAAGTAAAACAGGACAAAACAAGAGCTGAAGTCATGCAAGCAGAAGATGTAAGTGGCCTCTGGGAAAGGGTTCAGCAACTTTAGTGTTGAGATATTGTAAACATTTTTGGGAAGCTGCTTATATTTTAAGAACAAAAATGTGCAGCAGGTGTAGAAAAGCATTAACAAGTCAGCCTTTAGTATATGGAAAATTCTGTGCTAATGTAATACTGAGTTATATACTTAAAATGGCTAGGATATACTGCAAAAACCACGGTCCTAACATTGTCCTCCACTCATCCACCAACACACTGAGGTTTTAACAGCCTGTGAATCTGAAGAACTGCATAAGTTGTAAAGCAAACAAAAATGCATAATTTTTTCATGGTGCTTTTATTGTGACCAGTGATACAGATTGAAATTGTATGCATTTAATGACTACAAATTGGACTTTGAACAGTGTATTCTTTTCATTGTTGTCTTCTGCAACATGGCTATTCCATCCGCATCCTTGTGAAGGACTTGGGAAGTTTGTGTCCTGCTCCGTGAGTCTCTTAATACGGCTGAAGTTCTTCTTATGCTTGGATTTGAAATACTGTTCCAAAAAGTTTTAAATCTAAATTCTGCAGCAGGGAGTTGGGACATAACAAACGAAAGTGATAGCACTTAATATATCTTACTTTTAGCGGAGTGTCATTTACAATTTTTCTTTTATAGGGTCAACTTGACTTTTTCTTATTTTTGGTTTGGTGTTTTTTGGGTTTGTTTCGAACCCAAGTGCAAGCTGAGAAAACACATTTAAAAGTATATTTGTCTTAGCTATGTGTACTGCAATATTGTTGACTTTTAAGATACCTTAGTTTAAATACATGGGCAGAAACTGACTAATAATTTAAAAAAAAATGCTCTTCTTGAATTCACTTGAATTTGTTAGTAAAACAAAACTTGTTGCTTTTATACCTGCTTGTTGCAAGCTGTGTGGATGTGTTCTTAACTGCTTAAAATGACAATTGAAATGTTTAAATGGGGATGAAGCCATTGGTCTTTTCAGTGCTCTTTTTATAGTGCTTAGGGTGTTCACACTGCTGTATACATGATTGATCAAGTACCATCGTGCATAAGTATGCTTCAGGTGGTTCTTTGGTTATAGTCCTTCAGGCTGTGTTCTTCTCTTTGTTAACACTTAAATGGGTCATTTTCTTCACTGGGATTTGAAGACATGGAAAAGCCCCAAATCATCATTCTTACAGTTCCTCTATTGTTGCTATGGATGCTGGTTCCTCACAGCTTGCAAATGGAGCGAGAGAGGCCATGGTGTTGCAGGAGGTTCTGCTGGTGGCCAGTTTGGTCTCTCCATAGTCTCCCAGGGCCCTGGAAGGTGTTACTGAGCCGAAATTGCAGCGGGGCTCGGGGTGCTGATTCAAGGCAAGAATTGCATTGGTTCCCTTGTTCCCACATGCACCGCTGTTGTCGTATCCAATGTGGCTGGTTGGAGGAGATCCCAGTTCAAGGTCTGTCTGTGTTGCCAGGTCTCAGCTCAGTCCAGCGCTCCTGAACTTGCCTCAACTGTGATGCAGACTGAGCACTGGATAAAAGAGTTTTATTCTATGCAGCTCCTGTCTCAAGGTAAGAAGAGGTTGTGTGCTGTAGGCCTATTTTACAAGTTGTCCATCATAATCTCGCATAGTATCAAAAGCTGTTTCCAGACCATCTTGTAAGGAACAAGAGACCAAAGCAATATTAAGATGTACAAATGCTTAACGTTACCTTGTGTCTTTTGAAGAAACTTCTGTGGCTGAGATACTGGGCAGTGACTCAGTCATTTTAAGCCTGTTTTTCTGTCCCTCCTAGTTTAAGATTTGCCTGGAGAGGACGGGCCTTCATGGAAAAATAGATGTTGCCTTTTAAAGGTGTGTTTTACGCAAGGTGAAATTCCCTTGAGATGACATCAAGGAACTGTAACTATGGTTGGTCATGCAGCTGGGGGCAGGCAGCCCACTTCTAACCTGGGCTGCCCTTGCTGACATTGAAGCTTTCAGAGATGGAGCCTGTGGCACATGATGTGTAGCTGTTTTGGAAGCAAGCTTTTCTTGACTCTCAGTGCCTGGAGTAATGTGTAATTGAGATAGCTAAGCTTGTCTTCTTTCTGTTCTTTCTCCTCCATCCCGAAAGCC
Organism: Larus michahellis; assembly: GCF_964199755.1. Lineage (NCBI taxonomy): Eukaryota > Metazoa > Chordata > Aves > Charadriiformes > Laridae > Larus > Larus michahellis. Next base: position 94,111,282 of record NC_133896.1, read on the forward strand.
AAGCTCTTCGCCACATCTAACTAAACCATTTATACTTTTCTTCTCCAAAGTGGGTCATCTTGTAAGAGTATACTGGAAATTAGATCATTAAATTGTATTTTACGAAGTTTTCCTGGTATTAAGTCAGTTTGAAATATTCCATGTTAACATTTTCTTCTCCAGTTTTCATTTAGAAGGCAAGAAATACCATACTAGATCAGGTCAGTCGTTTGTGTAGCCAAGTATGTGGTCTTCAACAGTGGCAGTGATACTGCTATTTAGGGAGAACGTGAGAGCATGGCCACTCTGTGACTCACTGTCCCCCTACTGTTCTAGCATTCAGTGATCAGACTGGCAGCATTGCAGGCTACATCCTTGTCTGTTCCCTTTTGTATCTGCTCACCATCCTGAGGTAACAGATTCCCAAAGTTCCTTGCCAGCAACGTTTATCTTATCTATTGCCATGAGGTTTTTGTAAGCTTTGAATACGTTAAACCCTCCTGCCCCTCATCATCTTGCATCCAAACTGAAGAGCCCCAGCCTCTTCAGTCTTTTCTTCCAAGGCAGCTGCTCTTTCTCCTTAATTCTTTAATTGTCCTTTTCTATACCTTTTTGAACTCTGCTCTGCCGTGCTTGTATGCCGTTCTTGTCTCCACATCTGGGTTCTTAAGATTGCAGTGCACTAAGTCTTTACATAGCAGCAGAATTACTTTCTGCCTTGTTCTCGGTTCCTTCCTGTTGATGTCCAATATCTAGATGACATTTTCAGTGAATGTTGCACACTGGGCCAGTAATTTCAGAGGACTGTCAATGATGACTCCAGGATCACTTTTTTGAATGGTAAACTCCAGCTATAAATTCAGCATGCAAGCACAACTTACATTTATTTTTTTTTTCTCATATGCATTGTGTTAGATCTGTCTGCATTGAAGCTTATCTACCACACTTGGCTTATTCAGTTTACTGAGGTCCTTCCAGAGTTCCTAGTCAGTGCCATTGCAGCTGGCTGACCTAAAAAAGCTTAGCTTTATTTGCAGACTTGGAGAATTTTACTGTGCACTTCTATCCAGGTCACTGAAGATGTTGAATAGAATGAGTCCTAGCAGTGCTGCCAGGTCAGCTCCACTATTAACTCTTCTCCATAGTGGGAAGTTGACTATTAAGTCTTACCCTTGCTTCCTAGTCTTTAGCCAGCTTTCTGCCCATAAATGGGCCTTTCCTCTATAACCAAGCAACTTGACTTCTTGCCATAGGCTGTTAAAGAAGCAGCCTGGGCTTTTTGAAAGTCCAAGTATGTGTTTTCCTTGGATCCCTTTTACCTGTTTGCTTGCAGGGTTTCTCTTTGCCAGAGCCATGTTCAACTAATCCCAGCAGGTTGTTTGCTATGCCCTTGTATCTGCAGTCTTGCCGTGGATGGAGATCACATTTAGCAGTCTGTAGCTCTTAAGATTCCCACTGGAGTCTTTATTTTTTTGAGAGCCCATGAGGCCAATTATGGAAAAACTTGAAAGAAACCTACAAGTAACGAGAAGTTTCCTCTCCTGACCCAGTGTGCCCAAAAGCACAGGTTTCAGTAATGTGAAGTGAAAACTCTATTATAAACTAGAGCAGCCCTGCAGACTTTTAGTGTACTATGTTATATGGTATATTAGACCCAAATTAGGCACGTGGCTTCATGTAAATGTGTATATGGCTTATGGTTTTGTTAATACTGCATAAATGTTTGGTTGTTGTTTTGTTTGTGTTTTTTTTTTTTAAAAAAACCAAACACTGATCTGCTTTCAGCACTTGGGTTAAAGGTAAGTGTTCTGATAGTGCAGTTCCTTGTGTTAAGACTGACAAACCTCTTACCCCTTGCTTTGCTCTTTTTTTTTTTGAGTACAGATTTGCATTAGTTTTCCTAGTGGCAAGGCTGGTTTCATTTTCCTGACCTGTTCAGTCCCCAACGCTAGTTCCTTCTACAACTGTGCTGTGAACTCAGTCAGTGAGATGATCCAGACTTTCAAGTGTATGTTTTTTATTAAAAAACATAGCTTGGTTTCCTTCCCAGATTACTTCATTGATGTTTATAGCATAGCCACACAAACAGTTTCATCAGTATGATTTAGTGCGTGATGAATTATGGTAGTAGGGAGAGGAATAAGATGCAACGGTGTGTGGGAGACTTCTTAATCTGATTTAGCTACCAGAGAAAAGCAGTGTGCAACTACACATTCAACTGTATGTAAAACCAGTAAGTTAGGAGTCCTAGCTGTAGTTTTAATACAAAAATATTTTGCAATTGCGGCTACTGTAATGATTGTGATATTAATTGCATGAAGCTCACTACTGCCTTTGTGGTACAGCTTTAAGTGCAAATATGTAATATGCAGTAAATGCTGACTTCTGGCCATAGGGTATAGTAACAGAATATTGCACTCCTGCAGCACTGCTTTGATCTAGAAAGACTTGTGTTGGTTATAGTAAGTCATAATTGAATCCTGATAAAAAATAAGATAAGCAAATTGATAAAAAATAAGGTAGCAAATTGGTTTTCTGTTTGAAATGTCCTTTATGTTACATTTAGATTGTCCCTGTTCATAGTAAAAGTGAAATAACGGAAAGTAAGAGAACATGTGCACGTAAAACTGAAATACATCAAATCAGCGTGTGCCTACATACTTGTAAGGGGCGTTCTAGTGCTGAAACAGAGCCATCACGTTGAAGATGGGAATGATGACTGTAAAACCCTGGAACTCAACTTGGCTGTTGGAAGCGTACAAGCATCTGTATGTTAAACAATTCTTGTCATAAGGGAAAAATCCTGTTAAATATTTTGTTTCTCATAATCAGACAGGCTTAGGGTGTTTTTTTAGGTGGTTAGGGTGTTTTGGTTTTTGTTTTTTGAAAGATGGATTGTCTGAGTTAATATTTTGTGTTCAACGTGGCTACAGGTTTTTCTCTTAATCTGAGTATATTTTGCAGATGGTGTTGCATTGGTCTGTCCTGTGTGGCTTCTGTGGGAGACATAGTGGGAGGATGGATTGTGAAATAGAAAGGAGTAACTTACAACTATTAAACCTAAAGTATGCAAACTACTAAACCTAAACTATTAAATCTAACGTATGTAGCTAATTTATTTCTTATGCTTAAAACCACCGAAGCGGTATTTTCAGGATGCCTTTTTTTAATTGTGTGAAAACCTGCTAATGCTGAACCGGTTAATTCTGGTAACAGAGGTTTTACCTAGTGATATTTCTTAGATCAGTGTGAAGAGGTAGATGCTTGATGTTTTCTTCGCAGTCAGTTTGCAAAGCCTATATTTAGGGAGCACGTTCTTATCTTAGCCATCTTTCTTCTTAAATATATCAAGGAAATAAAGAACTTCGTGGTTTTGAGAAATTACGGTGTAGTTAATTTGACAGTGCTCTTCTTGTTGCATAAGCAACTCTCTGCTTCCAAGTCTTAAAGGTCATAGGTCCCTGTAATGACAAAGAACGTTTTCTCCTCAGGATACTGTTTCTAATGCTGTAATAAAACGCTGTGGCTTTCCACTCTTCAGGCATAATTTTGTGTCTGAATTCTTTGGTGATGGAGACCTTCTGAAGTGCTTGGAATTATGGAGGAAACCAATCTGCATTCATCCCGTACAAGCATGATGCCTCCTGTCCATTTCTTCATCTGATTCTAACTTCTGGGGAGTAATTCTGCTGCCTTGGCAAATGAAGTAATGGTAAAGGTGGATCCCTCATTGGGATGCATGGTGATCATTAAACTAAAGCACTGGTCTTTCAGTAATTTCAGTATTGCCATAATGTTTGGTGTTGGAAAGGGGATGAGTTTGAGTTTGTATATTTCTCAACTGTCTAATTTTGATGAACCCATTCATTAACCTTTTCTAACCCCTCAATACATACAGAAGTATCTAAAGGTTTTTCCTTTGTTCTTTCACTTGCAATACCAGCAGCATGTATTACTTTCGGTAGTTTGTATCTGCTGTATCAGCTGTCAGACTCTTTGGATGTGACAAACTGAAAGGGGCAATAATTGAATTAAAAAGTAGATCATATTGTCAGGTCATGTTACTGAGGAAATAAGTGTTTTGAAAAAATTATCAATAATTCCAAAATTGTGTACTAACTCAAATGCACTTCACTGTTTCAAGGAAAATACTGGTAAAAGAGCTGTTTCTTCTTAATTGCACACTGAACTGTAGTGCTGCTTGATTTATCAAGGATCTAAAGTGAAATATTAGATGTTTCCTTACATGCTAAGTATAAAGGAAAACAAAATCCTGGGTTCATTTTGTGGCAGATAAAGGACAGTTACTGATTTGATTGTTAGAAAAACATGTTTATTCAGAAGAATGTTTTTACTAAAGGAAGAAAAAAGAGTATGTTTTGTAATAACTTGATCTAAACTGAAACATGAGCAAATTTTTCTGCTTTTTCATTGTTCTTTGTATAGCTTTTTAGGATGATGAGTCTTGTCTTGCCTTTGCCGAAATCCTTCTGTGATAAGTTTGGTTTATGCATTCATTATCACTGCTACAGTGCCAGGCTGTAATGTCTTAATATAATTTCACTGTAGGTCTGTGGGTGAGTGGCTGCTACTGTGGAAAATAAATTCTATTCAGGACTTTGCTTTCTGTCTGAGCCAAAATGCAAGCATTTAAGCATATTCTGTGTGCTCCTTTCCAGTCTGTCTTTAGTGAGAATTACTTCTCGGCTCTTTTAAGTCAACATTAGTTGATCTTTATCTTACAATGTGGTATTCTCCTGTTCCCAAACTCACGCTAAGTGTTTCTGATCTTACTTTATTTTGTCTGTTTAAAGATGTCAGTCAATTCTACGTTATATTGTTTCTGGCCAATGCCAAGAGGAGAGATGACTTTCTGAACAAGGTGAAGATTAACCCGATGTTAATCCGGTGCCTGGATGCCGCCTAGTATGCTCATGTCTTGGCTGTCCTGGAGTTTGAACAGAATTGTCACTACTTGCTACTATAAGTGTATAGATGAAATTTCAGCTTCATACCAGATAGTCCTGAGAGTGATATGCTTTGAAGATGTCACATCTTCTGCCTGTTCAGAAATGCTTGGTTGGCTTATTGCATGTAGTATCTTCAGATCTTGGGTTGAGTTTGCAAAGTCAGAAAGAGAAATCCAGAGATACTGCCTCTGGCTTGGGAAGTTCCCAAGCCACCTGTAGCTGGGGGCTGGGAGAGTGTGCTGGGATACCTGTCCCTGCAAGCTTGTCCTGTTCTATGCTCTTCCTTAAACACTATAATAGATGGTAAAATCGGATAGATGAACCTGTGCTTTGTCTTTTATGTGCTTCTTGTATCTTGATAGATATAATATTTTAATATCTTTACTCTATCTGAACCTTTCTAATAAAGGACTTGTATTCTTCAAAGTGCTTTATTTGTTTATTTTAGTTACTGTCTTCTGAGCTAGGTAAATAAACCCCTCTGCAGAAGAACATTAGGCTGCTCCTCGGTCGTTTCTCTCCCCTGAGATGGGTATCTGTATTATTGCATTGAAAGTAGTCTTCTTACCTGGACCAAGATAAAGCATGGCCATTATTCTCCAGTCATAGCAGCAGTAAAGAAGTAACAGGCTCCATTATCTCCTAGAAATGGAAATCTTTTGTATGTACCCACAGTCTTGGCTTCATAATGCCTGGTTTATCTTGCTCAGATTCCTAGGATGGTATATGTAAGAAGAGAAGAAAGAGCTAGCAGTGTTGAGACCTCAGAATCTATTTTCTCTTCCCTCAAAGACGATCAAGCTTCTAATTAAGAAAATTTGCTGTACTGCTGGCAAGAAAGCCTCAGGCGCTTTCAAACCTATATGGGTTTGGGACAGCAGGTCTTGAAAAACCTCCACTTCTGGATAGGTGTGCAACTTTTGCAGACATATGTGATATATATGTGTAACTTCTCAAAATTTGCTCTCATGAGTTTTTAGGCTTATCTTCCACTTAGTAGCACTTATTTTCTGCTTCGTCATATCTTCAAAAGTGATACTCTTTTTGTCTGGCATGGAAACTGGCTGAACTAGGGAAAGGTCTGTTTTTGCTAGTTACTTTTTCTTCTTGCCTGCATAATTGACAGGAAGTTTTGTTAAAACAGTGCTGCTCTCCTCTCCCTGTTTCTGTATACCTGTCTCTATTTTAGGATTTCAAGCTTCAGCAGTCTTCCTTAAAGAACAATTACAGGAACAGTTTTGAGAATTTCAGCTATATGTGTAGAGATTGTCCCCAAAAGCCTCAGTCTGCTCATGTGCTGGCAGAAGAGAATTGAATCCCCAGATGTCTGGGCTCATTCTTACGAGGAGAAATATTCCTTTTGTTCATGTTTTTTTTGGTGGAGAAAACTGATTCCCATTGTGTAGGATTTTGTTTTAGTGAAATCTCTATATTGTTATAAAATACTTTGAAACGTCTTCTGTAGTTTGAATTACATTATTGTCCTTTCACTGGGGGGGGGAAATCCTACTGAGGTAGGTGTATTGTTTCTAAGAGGGGAAAACTAAACAAACTTACTAATAGGCTTAAGAAGCCTTAGGAGAAAATAATACTTTTTGTTAGCGAAAGTTCACATTTTAAGGCAGGATAGTTACTGTGCAATATAAATGCCTGTACTTATGTAATATAACACTTTTTTTTTTTTTTAAAACCATTGTTGAAGTATTATTCGCCTCTTTGACAGTCTGACCCTGTGTTGTGCTTTGAGAAAGCAGTGGATGCAAGCCTACAGTTTGGTGACTGCCTCAGCCTGCCCTGGACACAGGCTGTCATCAAGCGGATGGCTCTGGCCTTATTGCCTGCTCCTCTCCCCTTCCTCTGCCAGCCCAAGCGCTCGCATTGCTGTGGTGTGAATCACAGCAGTTTTGTCCTTCCAGAAGCAGTTCTGATCCAGCTCACTCACTGATAGTAGTTGTTCGATACCTGGTACCAGGGCAAAGCAGCGTCAGGGCACAAGGAGGGATGGGAGGACTAGCACTGCCCTTCTGAAGGCAGCCTCCTTCACAGGCTGCATCTCCATTGTGGCGTTGAGTTAAAGGGTGTGATTTTATGCTACACTTATCTGCGTGGCTTATCTGGGAGTATAGGCAGTAAGGAACGGTCTCGTTCTCCATTCTTCACTGTGTCAGATCTAAGAGCTGCCTGTCTTCAAGATGCGTTGGTTCAACTTGCTGATTTGAGGCTTGTTTTATTTTGGAGATGGATTATTTTGTCAGATCACTGAGTTAAACTGACTCATCCTCAGGCTACAAAATTGCCAAGTTTGCTGCGGCAGGAGCATGAAGGGTAGAAATAAGACCATCCTTTTGGGCAGTAGCACCCACTTTGGTCAGATTATGTATAAAGTGAAAATGAGCTGTAATTTCTCTGGTTACCTTAAATAGTTTTAGAGATGTCCAACACTTAGTTCTCTTGCTCTTCTTGTCCTACTATTTTTATTACTTTAAAAAAAAATAATCAAGACTTGCCAATGATGAAAAGCTTACGCATCTAGCTTCTAAAATGCTGCCTCATCTGTAATAAGAGCTCCTTTACCAAGATAGCTGTTCCTGCCATGGAGAATATCTGCGTTGCATTGATGGCATGCCTATAGTTTCTTAATGTTAATTGAGATAATGCTCTCCTTGAATTCAAAGCCATCTTTAACCTAAACTGACTTGTTCCATTTCTGTGCTTTTCTGTGGTGTAATCTAAAGCAGTATCGTGGGACAGATGCAGAGGTTTTGCAGTCTCCTAGAGCTGGTCTGCATTCTGCAGTATGAATAGGACAGTGCAGTGCAACTTGATATTTTTTTTTTTTTAATTTTTATTTATTTATTCTGCAGTAGTGGCTGTAATGCCCCTTTCACTCTTATAATAGCGTTCAACCACAGGTCACAGTTCAACACAGGGATTCAGATTAGCTACTACTCATTTTACTTTTTGACTTTTTTTTTTTTGCCACCTGAGGTGGATGTTGGTTCTGAACAGCTGGCAATTTTCTTACTCCTCCCCCAGCGTTAAAAGATAGGCATCAACTGAATGCCTTTTCATAACTAGCTTCATTTGTCTTTCTCTTTGGATTTTGGCTGCTGTATCAGATTGCAGACAATCTGTTTCTTGCCATGATTTCACTCTCAGTCTAATTCACTCTGTAGGCTGGTCTCTGGGTCTGTGATGCTGTTTCCTGGTCTTCCAGGGAATAGCATGACAAGCACATACTGCATTCCTGTCCTGCATTCAGTGAAGTTAGAGAGTAAAAAAACATCACAAAGTAGAATCCTCTGACATCATGGAGAGCAGAAAAGTGTAGCAGAACCCAGGGCTCTGGCTGGGGAGAGAGCTTGGTCCTCTGCCCTCCCAGGAATACTCTGCAGGTTCATTACATCTGGGTTTTCAAGGCCACCTGTGGTATTGATAAATACAGAAATTGCGTTTTTATTAAACAAAACATTTAAGGTTTGAGGGTGGAGCACTGTGACAAAGATGGGATGCTGTGGCAGATAACTGCAGCAGTGTAATAGAAGGGACCCAGCCAAGGAGACTTCAGCAGATACGGAACTACACGCTTCTTGCCTTCTTCCTCCACGGCTCCACGCTCTGGCAGGGGTTGCAGAGGCCGCAGGGAACTGCCTGGAGGCTGTGGCCGCCCCGGGCTGTCTGTGGTAGTGGTGACAGCAAGAACTTTGTGCGCTTGGAGAACTCGTTTGGGGGCTGTCTCTGTCCAGTGTTAATCTGATAATAGTCCTGCTCCACATTCTCTTCTCTCCTTGAGTCTCTGCTCTTGCTTCTGCTGTTGTCCGCTTTTTCTCCTTTTAGCGTAGTTCTGATGTTGTTCTTGGGTTTTTTTGAGTTTGGGGTATTGTGGGTTTTTTGTTCCTGTCTCTTTGCTGTTCGTAACCTTCACTATTTTTCTTTTCTTTTTTTTTTTTAGCCTTTTTCCCTTCAGATCTTTTCTTCATTTCTTCCTTCCTTCTCAAATAACTCTGGCGCTTGCCTGAAACAACCGGCCATTATACCATTTCCTCTGCGGGCTGTACCGTCTCGGCCTAGGTCGGTCTGTCTGTCTGCTCCTTAGGCTGGGCTGCTGGCGCCCTGGGGCAGGAGCTGTCTCTTATTCCCGGTGCTGTGCCTAGCACAGTGGGGTCCCATTCACGCTTCATACTTAAGCACTGCTGTAGCAAGCACAATTGAAAGATTCCTTATTTAAACCCCAGTAGAAGAATGGAGACTCCCTGTAAGATGTATTAAGATGCTCTTAATTCGTGCAAGTGTGTCTTGGTGGCTTGCAATTACTTGCAGGTGGCTGTTCTGTGGGTTTTGCTTAATGGTGCGGTCTTGTGCATTAGAGACCTTTTAGTGGATGCAGAGAGATAATGAAAAGGAAAAAAAACAGTGATGATCTCTGTTTTCAGGGATCAGAGATGTACTTGGCTAGGTGACATATGTACATTTAAATGGATGCAAAAACTATACCAAATGCAGTTAAAACTGAGTCAGGGAAGCCTCCAGCAAGTAGACGGCCTCTACTTAAGCGATTTACAAGAAACTACTTTAGCAAAAGGTTTACAGGTCATACCAGGTATTTTGGTGGGAAGATTGTAGGCCTTCTAGGAGTTCCCCAAATGCGCTGTTTATCATTTTTCAGTCTTGGTGGGGTTGGAAGTTTTGGAATCTCTGACAGTGCTCTTGAAGTGGGCGTGTCAGTAGGTGCCCAATGGTGGATTCACTGTAGCAGCCTCACTAGAAGATGCTGACAGACTCATTGAGGGTCAACTGTTGAATGGCACGAACAAGTGGGTAAATACAATCTGTTTGTAACTTGGGGTTCTCCAGTGCCCTGTCAGGGCTCAGTTACAGGGGTTTTATAAGTTATTACGTGTCAGCTGAACTGCTATAGTTGTCTTTGGCAAATGTTTGCTAAATCATGTTCCTGATGATGTAAGAGGGAGGAACAACTAAAGGAAGCTTCAAATAAGAAATCTTAGTACTGTATGGGCTGAATTTCTTACTAGCAATTAACTCAGAGCTATGTAGCAAAGGGGGATACTGTTGAGGTCGCAGTCTCATGTTAAAACGATGTTGTCATACTGTTTCTACTCACTCCCTATCTCTGTCCTTGTCTCTTGTGCTGCGTTTAATCTGTAAGCTCTTTGGGGCAGGAATGACCTGACCTGAAATTATAAAAACAAATGCTGTTATGATCACTTTGGTACTCGCTTCCTAATTTGTGGAATCACCTTATCTATATTTAAAGTTGATTTATATAGCTAAATAACTTTGGTGGGGTGGGTTCATCTGCGTGTGGGTGGGGAGAGAGGAGACCAGAAAGAGTGCCTACTAAAAATAACTTGTTAAGGAGCATGAGACTGCTTATGAAACCCCACTGGCAGCCAGTGTTTAGATTACCTTAATTGTATGTTTCTGTATTTTTTCCAAAGCAGAAATTTAAGTGTAAGCATTCTGGTGGATATTTTGTTTAGTCACAGAAGAAAATGTCTTTAGTGCTGCTCCCTAAGATAATAGGGCAGGGTGTTCCCCCCACCTCGGTGTTAACTGCAGCTTGAGAAAGCTCTCCTGCTTAGAAATTTATCGTGTCGGTCTATGTTTGCCATGACAGAAAGAGTACTCAAAGCAAGCTACGTGTTGCTGCGAGAGATGATTAATGCAATTCTTAAATGTGCCTCTCAAAGGTGTGGGCACCACCTTATGCAGGTGTAGGAAGGAAGGGTTTAGTAAAATGAATCTTCTCTTCAGATGCTGCAAGTAAACATCCCTTTTGGATTCAGCTGATTGGTTTATAAGTCAATGGGATGGTAACCTGCTGGGATTTGGCAGTGGCCAATTTAAGCAGATAGCTGTTGGAATCCTATCTGCCACAGCTGGACCCAGAGGAGGTCATCTGATGGCCAACGTGATAGGCATCCGGGCAAGATCAACAGGTCTCTTCCCATCCTTTCTTGTATTTTTGTTTTGTTTTTAAAATTGTTCAGAGGCAAGCTTATGCTGGAGTAAAGTAGCACAACTGCATGGTCAATATTGTGCTGTGCTTGCTTTGACTTCCTTAATTAAGATCTACAAACCTGTAGAAAGTCAATGCGTTAGAGCTTCATGTGACGGTGTAGTGGACATTTTAACAAGCCTATCATGTGAATGTTCCAGGACCTGTTAGTTAAAGGCTTGTTCATAGTCTTTAGTATTAAGCTTTCAAAGAGAGTGTATTGAATGCCCCATCCAAAAATCTGTGATTACCTCTAAGGGAGATTGAAAGCTCCAGTAGCATTTGGAATGACTGAACTGAGATGCAGTAAATCCAGATGCTGTTTCTTTACTTAAATTTTAGGGTTATTTTCCAACAGATAAATAATAGGGGAAAAAAAAAGTCCCTGCATCTTGATGTAATTTTATATGTTTATTATATCAAATATAGACATAGGAGACACCTCTCACACTTTCCTGAAAATATATTTAGTTTCTCTTTCCTTGTGACATACTGACCTCCAAAAGGCACGAAGACAGAGGTTACTTGAGTTACAGACTATTTCATTATTCTAATAAAGCTATGTTGCCTTTCTGAGCTGTTACTGCTTATTTGGTAGTGATGTTATAGTAGTTTTACAATAGCAGTGATGGACTTCTGTCTAGTGTTTACCTTTTACTTCGTTTTCCAGTTGTCTCCTGCATAGGTTTAGCACTTAGTACTTTGAATTTGTATTTGCCATTTTAGAAGCTGTTAAGCAAAATGTAGATGTACCAACAGTTTTTAGGGGTTACAGGTTTTGTTTCCTGGAAGGTTTTGAAATTGATTGACATCTAAAAAAACATTACTATTGTTTGGTGCAAGTGGAATGATTTTTTTTTTTCTCTTTTTTCTTCTTTCCTTTGTGTCCAGCTAGAGGTGAAGGCAACTTTGATTTCAGGGTGGACTGTTGCAAAAGTGTTTTACTCTAGTGGTCTTTGGCTTGGCAGTTGTTGCTGAAATTTGTCCTGATTATTTGTCGCTGTATTGAACCAAACAGAAGTGAAATGACACGTAATTAATGGTGACTATTATTTGATCAGTAACATTAAAGCCAAAGAATGACTGCTTCACCTTTTCATCATTTATCACTTCACTATGTTTTTGTTTAAATTGAACATAGATTTTGTCTGTTGCAGAAAGCAGCATATTTGGTGTTGAGCTATGACACCATGGCATTAGTATTGAGTAGAAAAAAATGGTTTATGTAGATATTGACTTCCTAAGACCCAGAGAGTCATTATGTTAATCCTTTGCAGGCTTTCTTATTTCAAGCCTAGCAGTTAGGGTTCCAGCTGTATTGTATGCTTTAGAAAAGATTCCAATCTAAAATAAAAATCTATGTTGCAAATATCACCTTAACTTGCAGACTTTTTAAGGAAAAAAACCAAAACATTTCCTTATTAATTTTGTCCACCCACAGTTCTGTCCCAAACTTTTGCAATTTCTGTTTCTAGTCATTGCAGTATTTTCTCCATCTGCAGATCAGAGCCCTCTCTGAAACGTCTGTTCTTTAAATGGGTAGCTTTTAGATATAATTCTCCAGCTTTCTCTCTTTGACTTAAATTTTTTGAGCTCTTAAAGTCTCACTCAAAGTAATGTATTTTTCTGACCTTATAATGTCTGTGGTTTCTTTTTGATTCTCTAGTGTTTTAAATCATCACTCCTGAATTTTAGCTATCAAGGGTGAGCACACTATTCCAAGTAGCTGTTGCATGGATGCCAAATAGGAAAGAGAACTTTTTTTTTTTTCCTTCCTGGCTGATGTTCCTCTGCTTATATATCTAAGGATTGCTTTAGGTCTCAGTAGCAATGTAGTGCTTAGGCACTCCTGTCCATGCCAGGATGCCTTGCAAGTCAGAGTTGACGACTGCACTCTTTGAGGTGGGTTTACTTGGTTTGACTCTATAGCCTATCACCTTGGATCCCTCTGCTTAGTTTGTGCTTGGGTTACAAAGGGAGGCCATCTGCTTTTTCATTGATTTTTACCCTGTATGTAACTCTCTAAACCTTGTGTCTGAGAACATCATAGCTTTTCTTTCAGGTTCTTGATAAAAGCATTAAGTGTGAGGCCAAAAATTAATGCTGCTGGGGCCTCCTACTGTATTTTGTTATATCGTAGTTGTGTTGAAACTTATGGGCTAATATATTATAATTTGATTAATAGTCATGTTTCTTTCTGTATATGTGTTTCTTCATTAATTCAGGATGTGATAGCAAGTCAGAAACCCTGCAGAAGTCACAGTGCTTTTGCATCAATGCTTTCCCCACCCACCCCGCCTTTTCCCAGTGAACCTGTAATCCCATTAACAAAGTGGAGTCCAGCAATCCAGTTTCTATAAACCACCTTACAATTCTTTATTCATTATCAAAGTAGCTGGTATGCTACTTAATCTGAAATGATTGTCAAATTTACAGGCTAATATGGATCATCCCATCCACCTTTGAATTTCTCCAAGTGTTCTGATTCCTTTCAAAAATCAACTTCACTTCTCAGACTTTTTAGCTAGCTTTTCCAAAATCCTTGGATACAAGTTGTGAGATTCTTCTGATCTTAAGTAATGTCTGATGGCTGCTCTTTTATTACAATATTCAGTTACAGTCAAGAAGTCAGATGACATTTCCTGTGCTAAATCAAGTGTGTGCGTGTATATATATATTTAGTGAATGCTTCTGCCTTCTCTGGGTGATGACTGGCACAATTACAGGTTTTTGTTCAATGCTTGACCTGAACTATTTTTGAAATTTCAAGGACTCCTTTGTTAGGGGTAAACTTAAAAACCAAAAACGCATTGTAATTTGTTAGACTCCTTTCTTCGATTCCCTGAGTCTTTCTGGTCTGATCCTTGAATGTTCATTTCTATCTTCTACCGTCTCCCACTAGGTAACATTCATGCAGTTCACTGATGAAGAAAGGAAGCTGTCTAGTAAACCAGTTCATAGATACCATTTTGATACTTTCTCCCCTGTACTGGCTTATAATTATTAGCTTTTTGTGAAACTGACCTTTTAAAAATGTTGTAGGGAAAATAATTAGAAAAACATCATCTAGGACTGTGATTTTTTTCTGCTGACAGTGTATTGCCTCAAGCATGTGTTGCTCACACTGAAGACTCTCAGAGCAGCTGATGACCTCCTTCTTCCTTCACATGTCATGAACGGATATCTAAGAAGCCAGGTGGTTTATTTCATAGCCTAGTCTGATGGTCGGCATCAGATCCTAGCAGATAACTCTTTTTGTGCTTTCTATTAAGACATTTGTTTCATCAAGTATTCAGAAATTTTGACCTTCTTAATTATCAATGACTGAAAAAAGCCAGTGCAGTTCTGATAGACTTCCATCCCCTTCTGGTCACTTATTTCTCTATAGGTAGCTGTGTCAGCTGCTGGTTGTAACCTATTCAAGTTGGCAGGGGCTAGATCCAGCAGTGTAGAGTTTCCACGGAAGTGACTTGTTGACTGTATTGAACATTAAGCAAAATAAGATGAAAGACAGTGGAGAAGCCTTAGACTTGGGAAGAGGAGAAGTAGTCAATATTGACTTAATATTGAGCTGTATCTTAATAGGGAGATGACACTAAGAAATAAAACAGATCAGTGTAGATATTTGAATTAAGTGGAGGCAAGACTGCTGCATGACCTCAGACGTTGTAGAGAGTGTGTTGTAGGTCTGTGAGGTTTTCTTTTAGGACTTAAAAACAACCTAAGTAACATCTAATGGGAGGACCTGTGCTCATGCCAGTGAGGAGGAGTGTAGCAATTGGAGGAAGGAAGCAAGAGGAGATAGGTAAAGTGAAAAGGAGGAGTTTGTAGACAGTGCAAAGGATTGACGTTGCATTTAAAGTAGGAAGAAAGCAGCTGTAAACATCCTACTAATTCATTGTTTCTTCCCTTCAACTTCAAAACATAAAAAGAGAGGAAGAGGGTGTATATGTAGTGGAAAGAAAAAAGAATCATAGATCTCTGTCTATATGTGCATTAACGTGTGTTTGTACTGCTCAGTCAGAAGCTAAACAGCTGAAGGGATGTAGTGCAGACATACTTCTGGACTTTCTCTAGGCCCATTCAGTAGAAAGCATGGGGGGGCGTTCTGATCGATAGTGAAGGACGTCTTCCATGGTCTCTGAGGGCTGAAATGGATTTTATTGCCTGACAGCTATGTTTAGGCACTGGTAAAAAGTATAACTGCAGTACGCTTGTAGGATGGTCAGCTCTGAGCTAGTGGTAGGAGTCTGCAGCTGGTGGGATATTTATGTGACGAAATGGTTGTCCAGCAGCAGAATCCCTTGTCTCACCATATTATTTTTTTTTTGGATGCATGCCTTTTGTTCCTAAGCCATTTCATTAAAATAATACTGTTCTATACTAATTTTCTTTTAATTTTTGATTTATATAAACAAAAGACTCGATTATATTCAGCTGCTTTTTTTTTTTTTTTTGAGTGTACAAAATTGAATTAGCACTCAGCTTGAAAAGGGTAAGTGGCCACTGGCATTAGGTAAAATGATGACATGAGCCATTCTAAGTTATATCAAGATGCTGGAAAACATTAGAGTTTGAGCAAGAGTTAGAGCTTGCACTGATGCTCTAATAAACTGTAGCCTCCTAAGTGGAGTATATTCTTTTCTTCCCACAAAGTGATGAGTATTCTCTGCTTTCAAACCATTGACTTTAATGCTTGTGATTTGTCCCATGTGGTCATCATGTGCTAAAGGTGGAAAGTGAGCTAGAAAGATCAGAGCATTTGGGAATTATACTGTCTGGATTTTGGTTTCAGTTGCACATCAGACTTCTGGAATAACCTCTTCATCAAAAAACACCCCAAATACCACATCATAGACGTTAAACATCAAAACAGCATGGGGAAATGCTTTAAGGGTTTGCATGAAAGGTACTAAGTGCAAATACAAGTGTACTGCAGAATGATAGCTATTTATTTTTACTTCTGCTCCTGTCCTGGATGTTAAAAACAGTCAGATGGATCTGCTTTCTTGTTACAGTAAAGCTAGGTCATACTGCCATCGGCACCAGAAGGCAGCTTCTTTTGGACAAATGCTAGTGACTCTTCTGATGTGAGCTGTGCTGCAAGAGCTGTTTAGTATTTTGGTGTTTGGTCCCTCCTTCCTTCCATAGTTTTTCAATTTAGTGTTTTGGTTCTATTGTAGACGTACAATTGAAGGTGTCAAGAGTATTGTGTTTGACAGTGCCTGCTTAGCCACTGGGGCCGCTAAGTTGGACAGTCCGGAACAAAATAAGAGGTGAAGGGGATGAGAACTGTCTAGGCTTCTCGTTAGGACTTGCTCTGATATAGTGCTTCTTGGTGTTTGCTGTTACGAGTCTCAATTTGGAGGTAGTGCAGATGGCTGGAAAAGGGTGTTTGCTCTCTGCTATCTTTTGTCATGCTGAGGCTAAACCCGGAATTTCCCAGAGCTGTTTAGTTAACTCTTTTATGTGCTGTTTGGCTGGCAAGTCAACTCTGGCTGTCCAGACAATAAAAACTGGGATAACATTCTGAACTCTATAGGGTCTTCTGAACAGTACATACATCTGTGTAGTGGAATGAGTGGCAAAACAGGCTTGGGGCTCTTGGATGCTGCTGCGTTACATATTATTTGTATATTTTGAAAAGCAGTGAGTTGTTTTTACGCTTCAGGATCAAAGGTGCAAGGTGAATTTTACCCCTGCAATCCCTCAGGTTCAACTATTCTGTAATAGAATATAACTGAAACTCTTAACAGGCTTATGTTTTGAAAGGTTGGCGTCCTTATGGTGTCTTTTGTGGATGGGTTTGCAAAAGCTGTTGTTTATTAAAAGAAGGAAACTGGGAGAAACATCTAGGAGGCTCAATGCTCTGTAACATTCTGGTAAAGAAACATAGTAATTCTTGCTGTAGCTAATCAAAGTGTTGGGGCTTACCAAGTTTAGTTAGGAGCTCTTTTTTTCATAGACTTAAAAGGAAAATGTGTAAAGCTGACTGGTTTCTCATTTGAGCTCTGGAGAAGTTGCCCGGGTCACTGCAGTGCCACATTGGGAAGAACCACCTCATGTGGCCTGAAATTCAGGGTTTGCTCTTGCAGTGAAGGAGACCCCTAAGTGAACTGTAGCTCTGAAGAGTGTCCTTAGAGCAGATCTGTTGATACCAAGTACTTCAAATCTCAACCAGTATTGCTAGGGACTTTTTTTTTTTAACATCTAAGACTTCAGTAGTCTTGATTTTTGGGAAAGCAGGAAACAAACCTCATTAATGGTGATCTTGAAACTGTGGTCTTGAGAGCAAGGCCAAAAAACCCCAAAACCAAAAAAACCCCCAAAAGTGGGGAAGTAGATGATTACCTTCTAAATGATGACAATTGTTGCAGTAAGGTAGATGTCACCTATTTATATGTGCTGAGTTAGAATGCTAATCACAAAATAGCCAGGCAAATAAAATGCTGGGCTGCTGTCAGAATTGCACTTTCAACTTGTTTACCAAAAAAAGGGGTTGGTTCTTTTCCTGGCTTCCTTCCACTTATTTCTTACAGTTATCACAGAGGAGGGTGAATTTTCCATGCAGCTTTAGTCTGCTTTCATTTGTGCTCCTTTCTGTCCCTCTGAGCAGACATTAATTTTTTCTTTCTGTTTTTACTTTTTTTTGGTTGTTTCTCTGTTTGGTTTTTTTCTTCAAATGTGTAAATCTGCATCTCATCTTCTGGTGAATATTTTGGGGAAGGGCTATACCTGCTGCGTATTGTTTGCTAAGTAATTGGCACCCTTAGCACTAATGTGCTGTATTTTTAATTTGTTCATTTGTTTCACGGAGCAGTTGGATGCATAAAAGGAAAAAAAATTTAAGAACCTAAAAGATAGCATAAGAAATGAGTGACAGTTAATGTGGATCTTTCAGGGTAAATCATCCCAAGCCGGCCTACTTTTCTTCTGGATCTTAGAAGTACAGAAGTAGAGTGGATGTGTGTATCTTGGCTCTGAAGTTTTCAAATTAATTTTCTCATGAGAAACCTAGGAAAACAATGGACTACTGGAAATCCCTTAAAATGCATACAGAGTGGTCTGGTTATTTTGTTTGAGCATAAGAAGAGGTTCAAGATAAAATTAGGATAAGATGTTTAATGGGATTTTGAAGAGCCTTTAACCAGTCTCACAGGATCCACTGTTTTTCACCAATTTGTTAGATAAACTTCACGTAGCATCATGAAATGTGTCTCTTTCTGGTGGTGACTGTGCTTGAAGGATATGACAAGCTGGCAAAAGAGCGTTAAGTAACCTTGGATGTGGTTCAGTCAGGCCAAATGCAGAATATTAGGCTTTGATAAGAGTAATCAGGTGTGTAAGTGGAAAGTGGATGAGGATTGGACGGGCAGCAGCTCTGCAGAGGAGAGTTTGGTACACAAACTGATCATGAGTCAACCAGGTTGCAGCATTGCACAAGCTGCAAACATTGTGCTGGGCTCTACAAACAAGTGTGTCGCAAGTCGGACATGAGAAGTCACCAGCACGCTGGGCAGAGCTGGGGTAAGCTTCCTACGCAGGGTCTAGTTTTGGATATTATTCCTGGGAGGTTTTTAGATTTTAGAGAGGTCCCCTAAAGAGAAATAGCTTCTCCATCGTGGTAACTTTTTATGCAACAGCCCATCAGATATTTGAAGGGCAGTGAGGGGAAAGAGGACAGGGGAGAGCTGCACCATTTTTCATGCCTTCTGGGAGCAGAACAAGAAGCGATTTGCCTAAACTGCACTAAAGGTGATCTGAGCTACCAGTTAGAAAAATCTTTCTAAACGCATGAGTAGTGAAGGACCGGAAGAGACTCCCTGGGGAAGCTGTGGAAGGAAGGTTTCTTAATAAGCAGACGCGACGAGCATCTCTTGAATGCAGATTCTGTACAGTTGCAGAGTAACTGCTGTGGAACAGCAGATTCTGTTTTTTCTTACAGTCCTATTTGATTCTGTAACCCAAGCCATCCTAACTGAAGGGCAATAAATGCACAGTGTGTGCTTGCAAAATGCCTAAAACTTTGCTCCTATTACAAACAAAGTCAGACTTTGAACAAGGGGATGCACCACTGGTGATAAGACTAGGTAATAGTGGTGTTGTCTTTTGATGGGAAAGTGGCGGAGAAAGTGCATGTGCGGTGGCTGTGGACTGCTGAAACCCACAGCTGCTGCGTCTGCATCAAAGCTCATTCACCTGCGCAGCATCCACTGCGATCTTGCATCCTGAGTGCATGTTCTGGTTTCCGTCTGCATTCTGGTTCACGTTGAGATGTGAGCTAAGTATGTGCCACCGTCATTCTTCTCCCTCTTCCTCCCCCTGACCCAATGAGTGCCTCCCTTCTTTGCAAGGAAGTCCAGGCATGGAATGAGAGAGGAGCAGGACTGTGCCGTACGATGCAGCCTAGGTTTCACTTCAGGTGCACGCAGCCAGCTTTCACAAAGGTTTTGCTTCCTAATGCATGCAAGCTGGAGCTTTACATGTAGGTGGGTTTGTAACAAACTCTGTCAGTGCTTCTGGGTTTTGTGGCCAAATGTATGCCCTGTAAAGGACGGAGTGCTGCTCTGCAGCCTGTACTGGCAGTTTGGTTTATTCAGTTACAGGAAAATGTAGGGAAATGCCTCATTTTGGTAATACAAATAACACTATGTTTAATACCGCTTATGTTAATCAGGTGTAGAAATAAGTACTTGTCTTCATCATGCATCATATTTTATTGCTGAGCTGTTTGCTTCTGAAGAGGGAATATTTTTTGCTAGCAATGATCTAGATGAAAAACTGTAACCAGTTAATATATTTCAGTAAAAAATAGGCTTAGTGTTTTCTTTGCATTTTGTCAGTGTCTTTTTATTTTTCTTTGTAATAGTGAAATACACATGCCAGTTTAAATCTTTGCCTTACCCTCTCGTGTTTCTGTCTTGTTGGTCATTTTGTTTACACCTGTATTTTGATTACTTGTGTATCTCTTGCTTCCTAGGAGACAAGGATGGCAGCAAAGTGACTACAGTAGTGGCAACTCCTGGACAAGGTCCAGATCGACCACAAGAAGTTAGCTACACAGACACCAAGGTGATTGGAAATGGATCTTTTGGTGTTGTGTATCAAGCCAAACTCTGTGATTCAGGAGAGCTTGTCGCCATCAAGAAAGTCCTGCAGGATAAAAGATTCAAGGTGAGCCTATGGATAAATTCAGATTATTTTAATGAGTGTTATCTCATTTTCCATGTCTTTGATGGCAATGTTTTTGATTTTTTTAAAATTTATTTTCATTGGCGCATAAAAATGCACATGAAAAATTTCCAGGACTAAAGATTAAACAGATGGTTTAAGATGAAGGGATATAGTTTAACTTGAAAATAAGTGAGTCACTGTTGTTATGATTATTTGGATTAGTGCAAAACAGGAAGCTAAAAATCCTGATTTGACGTTGTGGTGTTGCTTCCACATTGCAGACTAGATTTTTCAGACAATAAGCTTGTGGAAACAAGGGAAAAGCTTGTCTTATGCTTACTTTTTTCTGGCATAGACTCTTTTCCAGTCATGAATAATTAAGCTGCTGGAAGGAACAGAAGCCTTTGGCCTTTGTTCTTGGTTGTTGCACCTACAAAGTGGAAGGCTGTATTTGAGTAAACGGGAAAGTCCCCAGGCGAAGTAAGAAGATAACAAATACTGAGCCCAGGGCAGCTTGGACTGAAGGCGATTTACTTCCCTTTGTTATCTGATTTATAAATGTGATCTATTCTTGTGGTTTTAATAGACTGATATTTCTTTATTCTAAACCAGTAGCCTTCCAAAAAGTTGTATTTTTATCTGGTGATATTTAAACCAAATAAAACTTAAGGACCATCAGCAACCTCATCACTGCTGTGTCTCTGCTTGGTACTTGGCGTGCTTGACTGTTTTCCCTTACAGTAAAGTGGCCTGCAGCTAAACTTGTGCAAGGAGTGAATGATAGTAAAGGTACTGGTTTTAGCGTCTGAAATCAGTGGTGTGGGTTTTAGCATCTGAATGCCACAGCTTTCATGACTATAGAAGCATACAGACAATAAATAGAGAAAGTGGCATGGTCTAGGTACAAAAACTTTGAGCTTAAAAATAGGAAAGTGAAGTCTATTTAAGGAAAATTATCAATTTGAAACTTCTTTTTTACAATTTGTTACTTACTGTTAGTTTTAGAAATACTTCTAAAGGCTATCGAATGACATCTTATCATCTCAGTTTTTTCATTTTTTCAGTAAGACTTGATGCACATCTGGCTTCACTGGTTATGTTTATAATTTGTGTCCTGTTTTGGTAGCAAAATCGTTCTTTTGAAATGTTTTGAAGGAGCTGGCATATGCCTTTTCCTTGAGTCTTGAAATTGATGCTGTCATCACCACAGGCATCAGCGTATCACAGATGCACTAGATTAAGAATGGAAAAGGAAAGATGTTTAAATTAGTGTAATCATGCAGCATTGTTTAACTTCTAATTGAGAGAGGCGTGTAAGGTTCTTACATTGTTGTTACATCTGAGTTATTTCTGGATTGTATTATGTGTTGAAGGCAATTAGTACTGGGGAAGTATGCAATATGATGTAAGAGTAGATTATTTTAGAAGAATGGAGAAGGTAGAGGAATAACAGAAGCTCTTAACCTAGTCATGGTTAAAAGAGCTTTTTGTTCTCTTCCCATTGCACAGGGGGAAGGGCCAGGATGTTTCCTTTACCATGCGTGCTTGGTGGATATCAGCTAGTGCTTTGGACTTTTATTTCTTAGTCTCATGGCTTTGAGGTTGTGTAGGGTGTCAAAATGAAAACTTGGCCAAGCGTTTTAGTTCCTTCCTGTTAGATACTAATAGTTTGTGATGCCTTCAGGTTTTTTTTATAAATCTATATTGAGCATCTATAATAAAATGTAGGCCTTTGATTGTTCTTGTTTAAGTAGTTGATTCAGTGGCATTTTATTATCTGAGTATGTATCTTTATATTTTGGAGTGTTTCTTTAAGTGATTTAAAAAAACATGACATCTTTTGAATATTAGCCTTTTTGTTTAAGGAAAAAAAGCTGAACTAAAAAGCTAAGTAGGGTGTTTCCCGTTTGGACTCTGAACTAATTGCCTACATATGATGACATAAGCTGAGAACATCCAGTTCCTGGAGACTTTAATACCCCTAAACTAGGTGGAAATAATGGTAAGTGCATGTGTAGATTTACAGATTGATAGCATTAATTTAAAAATACTTTCTTTAACTTCATAATTTGCATGGGTCACATCTGCAGTGGTACCCAAGTTATGCATTTTTTCATGTTCTTATCCCAAACTTGTATCCCAAATGCACAACATCATCTACCTTTGGTCTCAGCTCCCTGGTTTTTCCCGTCATTCATCAGTTTAGTCCTCCCTTTCTTTTCACATTCTGATCTGGAAGTGTATGTTCTGTTGGCAGGAGGTGTAAATTCCTGCAGGCTGGATGAAAGCCTCTGCCTGGACGGATTTGGAAGCTAGAGACATGTATCTTATATCAAGAATAGCATACAATTACTTCAGAGTATGCTGCTCTTTGTGAATGTCTGATCTAGGTTGTAGATACTGGACTAGATACTTTATCAGTTAAACAGGGGACTTTGAGTGTCTGTTGGTCGTATAGTTTGATTACAGCGTAGGAACAGGCCAGCTCTTCTATTCAGAGAGCTGAGCTATAGTGTGCAGCCCAGCTGGGTTGCTGCCACCCCCACGTGACTGCCTGAGTCCAGATCTAAGCCCTGGTGAGTGGAGTTCCTTAAGAAATCTGCCACTTCTTCCCTCTCATTAATGTACATCTCTGCTTCGGCAACGATGAGGAAAACCCTATTGTAGGCAGCCAAAGATGGCAGTAGCTTGTTTGCTTTAAATCAACTTTACCAACTTCTGAGGGAAGAGAAGGGAGCACTTTAGGAATACCTGTCTGCGCAGGTCCCAGTGGTGGAGAAGCAACAAGAGGAAAGCAGTGCATGGAAGTTGCTTCCTGAAGCACAGATGATCAACAAAATTTTCAGCTGTATGCTTCAAGCTAGTGCCTGCTTGTCTTTACATCCTGATGGATTTATCTTGGTACATGCAGGATAATTCCTTTGTTGTGATTTAGCTCTTAAAAAAATGCTCTTAGGAAAGCCAGCAGGAAGTCTTGAAACTTAAAGGGCATGATTCAGAAGCTTTAGGAAGTCCTAACAGAGTGCAACTTCTGAGTTCCTTCTGCATTTTGTGAATGTGGAGGGAGTTTGTTGTGAAGACCTGGAAAATGCACGACAGTTGCCAATTTTTAGATCTCTGTCAGGAAGTTCAGATATTTTTATCTGGGTTTAAAGCTAGCTTGAAAACTGGAATTATCAGAGGGCAGTTGTCTTTTTTCTTTTTCCATTTTCCATTACTATGACAAGTTTCTCGGCAGCCTCCACTGAAGTGGAAGCAGGATTGGTCTATGCCAGAACCAAGTGAGTGTAAAATCTTTGCTAAAGAGTGGAATATTGCAGTTTCTGTGGTGGTAAAGATAGCTTGTAGTGCTCCTACTTCTTTCGGTGCCCTTGTTGCACTGTAATGGTTCTTTAGCTTAGCGGTGCAGTTCCTGCATGGCTGTGTTTTAAACAGGGTCTCTGAAAGTGCTCTGGATTTTAAAATGAGTATGGCTAGAGTTCAGTGTAACCTAGAGCAGTAGTATTGGTGCACTAGGGATAGAGACAAATGGCTGAGGGGAACAAATAAAATAAAATAGAGATTTATGCTTCATTTTGGCTTGCACTACTTCTGCCTTCATTAAGCTAGATCTCCATATTAAGCGTGAGGAATTAAGTAATTTTGGAAAATTACGTGATATTTAGGTGAGTAGTTCACAAACTACATGCTGTTTATTGTTAATCTGTGGGACTGTTGAATTTGTCTCTAATCAGTATGGAGGGTCAGATTTTCTTTGGGTTTTTTTCAGTTAAAAGTTTAACAAGGCTGAGAGATGTTTTCTCTTCAAAAAGTGGTGGTGTAAGACAGCTGTTCACAAGCTTTTGGAGCCAATATCCATCCAAATGGCAAAATTTCATAAAGACTTAAGTTCCGGTTTTCACAGATGTATACTGTGTTTCTGCCACAGGTGTGTAATAATAGGACTTCATGCAAAGCATCAATAAAGACAGGTGTAGTTAAATTACTAACTATTGTATAGTCTGTGCAGGCCCTTAACTGACACAGTTGTGGTTCTGTTAATTGTGATGCTTGAATAGAAAATACTGGTAACATAAATTTTTTTTGCACTGCTTTTTTTGGCGTGTTCATTGGAATATTCTTCAGATTAGGAGTCAGTCATGTTGCTGTCTAATTCTGCAAAAAGCAATAATAAGCAAGCAGGTATGTTAGCACAAATAGGAAAGTCTTAGTCTGGTTTTTGTTATTTCTGTCATTCCATGCCTATTCTTAAGAAATCCTGTTGGAATGAATGCGTGAATTGCTAGAAATATTTCTCAGCTGTCTGAGAATAAATACTTAAATTCTTCATATCTGAATTGCAGTGCTTAATGTTTCTGCTTTAGCACTAGGCTGTCGCCATCTAAATGATGAAGAGAGTTCTTCATAATCCTGCACATTTTCAGACAACCTAGATTGGGCATAACATTTCTTGTTAATGGCTCACATAGACCTGAAGTGTGCAGCAAGAGAAAGCCAAATTCTGTAATGGGAACCATTCATGCCATCCAGACTGTCAAATCATTCAGCGACTGCCTGGGTTTAGCAATCCAACTGTGTGTGCCCATGGCTTAGTTGCCTGAATTATTTAAATAGATTGATTTTCTGGAGTGTGAGACAATGCCAAACTTAGGGCCCTGATGGTCCATAAACGTGAAGCCCTACATTGGTAAAGCTGAGGCTACTGATTAATAGGCAGTGCTCTTTCCCATTTTTGGCTATGGGGGGAACATAACGTCGTGAGCATTTGCATGATTTTTTTTCAGTATGTAAAATCTCAGTGTTAGCCTGAGCCTTAAAACCCAATAAAGCAGCAGGATGGAAAAAGAAGTCTATATTGAAGTTCTGGTTTCTCTCTTTCTCTGGGTGTGCATACTTTTCTGAGCTGTTTGAAATGTTTCTGAAAGAGTAGCAGCTTTCCTTCAGTTCCTGCCTCAAATATATCAAGCTGCTAAGTATGAAAAGATCCTTTTTCAAAGTAGCCCATATCCGCTGTTTGTGTTAACTTAATTACAGCAACTTTGATCTTAGCAGCTCACATGAAAAATATAAAACCACAAGGAAGAATTCCCGTTGAAAAATGACTAGGTATTTAGGTTCTTAAGTTCTGTTACCTTTTCTGTTTAAAGCATTCAACAATCTAAAGCTGACCCAGTTTTTTTAATAGGTTGTGAGTCTCTGCTTGTGGTTGAAGGTGTCATTCTGTAAACATGCATGTACAAAAAGCATGAACCTGTTGACTAATGAGATATATATCTTTTGCTCTCAGAATCTCGGTGGTTAACAGACCACTGTGAGCATCCGACTTCAAATCGTGTTTATTTCCACTCTTGTCCTATCCTCCCTGGCTTATTTCTTGGCTCTTGGTTATCCTTGGCCATTTAAGATACAGCAGATAGTAGCATTGCTTTGAAAAAAGGTTGCATTTTCAGGGGGCTTCAGTCTACTAAGGTCACTGTTAGTGTAGCTAATCTGTTTTGAGGAGGGAGGTACCTAGTAACCTAATAGAAATAAGAGTTAAAACAAGTCTTTTTTTGTAGTCTGTAAGCTTGGGTATAGATAGTCATCTCTATAGACTGACAAACAAAGAGGATTTTGACACCCAGCCTCTTTGATACATATTGGGGATCCCAGTTGGAAAGCTTTAAGGGAAAAGGTGTTGCTGTCTCTTCAGTGCATGTTTGGTCTCCCTTCACCGGGTTCAGACAGGCTGCAAGAAGCATCTTGCCTTTTAATGTTTTAGCAAATCCATCTTCCTGGCTCCCGTTCCTCTGTATTGTACGTTTGCCATGAGCATGTTAAATGTATAATTGAAGAGAAGCCATTGTTACTGCTGCAAATTGAGATAACCACGTAGAACTCAGACTTCATTTGTCTGTATGTGCCTGAGTTCTAGACCCTTTCAAGCATGCGGTGTCCAAGTAAAATACTTTACCCCTGTCTAGAGAAGGAACTGGAAGTTATCACAGTGGTTTAGAATGAACATAGTCTTCATCTTCAGTCAGCGTTTTAAGTCGTGAGTACAATGTAGAGGTTGGACCTGTTCTGGTGTATTCATGATAATCTTTCTCTGTACCTCTTGTTTCCATTGAACTAAGGACAGCAGTTTCTTTGTTAATTTCATCTCTGTGTGTGAGCTAGCTGAGCGCTCTCATATCTTCATCTAAGGATCGTTGAATATTCAAATATTAATCTGTAAGGCCTTCTCTAAGAAGAATGTCTCTCTTATTTACCCTATCTCAGTTGAGTTGGAAGTACCCATGGGATAAAAAGTCACAAAGGAAAGACATGGCGATGAGAAATAATAACATTTAAGCACCTTTCTTTTAAGTCTTTGAGGACTTGAACATCTTAGCTACTTTGAAGATCTGAGGAATAGTGAATCACTGTTCATAAGACTATTATGGAGGTGTCACTCTTAAAAGGATGCCTTAATTTTATTATTAAGTAGCTAGAAGGAGCACCCAGAACAACAGATTTGTCTTCTGACTAATGTGATGGCTTCTGTTTGTATCACAAGTGGGGAAGGAAGACTGAAAATGTTTTCCAGTGACATTAGCAAATATTACAAACTTCTGTAAAACTAGCAGAAGGAAGATAATTGAGCCTGACTCAAAGCCTTTTCAAAACTATCCCCATCTGAGGGGATGCAATCCCTTTTAAAGACTGCAGAATGGGAGATGCCTGGGCTTTTGTTCAGGGTATTTTTACATCTCCTAAAGAGCTGGAGGGCTGTGTTTGGTTCCAGAGTGTTTCTTCAAGTCTGTGCTTTAACTCTTGTACAGAGGCCAGATTTGTAGCTCTGGTCCACCTTAGCTTAGCCATATTATCAGAGATGCTTACCAAGATAATAGCATTTCTTACAGCAGTACTTGATCTGTCTGTCTCCTGAAAGCTTGCTTACTGGAGCCAATTCTGTCATTTGTCTGTACTTGCAGTTGCAGTACCTGTCTCTTCATGGCACACCAAAGAGGCTGGGTAGATATCTGAATTCTTACTCACAACCTTGTATTTCATTCCATTTTCTAATTTTCCCAAGCACTGTGAGTTTTGCTAGCGAACCAAAAATCTGTTTCTACCCTTGCTTTTGGAAGTCTTTCAAGTAAGCAGTGCGTTGTTCGTTGTATCAGCTGAAACCTCCCTGGAAGTACTTTTGTGGCCTAGAAGAGATCTAAGACGGCTAACAAGCATCGTCTTCACCTTGTATTATTAGCTCTATATAATGTCTATATTCTTATGTTAAAGTCTATATAATAAAATTGTCATTGTGTTATGACTGTTTCTATGGATGTTTTCTAATCTGATAAATGAATTGGATGCATAATAGGTGTTAATGCAAAATAGGTCTTCGGTTTGGCACGTGGAGATGAACTGAAGTTTGTGTTAAGGGCATTTATTTCAGTTTTCTCTTTTAGCTGGGGAGTTAGACTGAAAATTGCTGCCCAGGGAATGCAGCGTCATCCAGCTGCAATTGGCCTGGGCAAGAGGAAGGAATGCTCTTCATCTGCAGACATGCCTGCGTGTGCTTGTAGAAATGTGTTTCCACATGTTGCCGTGTGGAAGCCCACGTGTTGGTAGGGAAATACCTGCCGTAAGAATGTGTTCTTTGAAAAGGGGGGAGTAAAAAGAGCCCTTGAGGGCTGCTTTTCCCCTACCCTGTGGATGCTAGCATGACGCATTTCTGTAGATATGTGCTGCAGTTCAAGTGGTGTGTTTATTTTGGATTTTGAGCTTTTCTATTTCCACGAGTGTTTCTGTGGTACTCTCTAGACTAGGACCAAAGATGGGATTTTAAAACAAGATAGCTGTTTGCGGTCAACTTTCTCTTTTCTCATCCACTGATAATGTATAACTTGAGACTAAAATTAAACCTATCTGTTCTATGTGAATCTACTGACCAACAAAAAGAACCTTAAGATGCATTAAATTTATAAAAAGTCTTTAGCTCCACTGGTCCAGATAATTCATATAGCTGCCGTAATAATGCTTTGGCTTATTTCCTGTTGTGTCTCCTGTCTACTAAAGGAAGTGAGTTCTTACGTCTGATGTTCATGAAATACATATATTTATATACATTACATGAAACATATATTCCATATATATATTCCTAAATTAAGCTGGAGACTGCTTTGAGAGCAGAGGTTAAAGAATAACACTGTAGGGATGCTATTCTGAAATAATGACATTCAGAATGAAGATTACAGTTTAAAAAAATTCCAAACCCATTAAGGTATGGAAATATGTAGTTTAAAGCACATAAATAGCTGTAACTCTGCCACATACTGACAATATACTACAGCTGTGCTAGTGTAGTTGAAGATGCTGCAGAATTCCTGATCCTGGTCAAATTAAGTTCCAATTTTAAAAGACACTTTCCTTTCCTTTGACTTTTCAACTTCACTGCCTAAGTGCTTGAGAAGGACTGGTGTATTTCTGCATGGAGTAGAATAACCTCTATCGTTCGCATTGTAAATCAGAATTTTACTTTTGCATCACAGCTTCTGCTTAGAGGGAGCCGTGTTTATGACACAAATTCATAGGTCTGTGTAAATGAGCTGAAAGCTGACTTTAACATTCCTCATTTTTGGGGTACACCATGTTGGTGTTCAACAGTAGTTGTTAAAAGTGTGGACGTGGTATTTTATGGAAAGATCTGTGGTAGCCTTTCAGGAGCTCTACCATGAAGACTGTCTTTGCTTGCCTGAGAATATATTGTCACATTGGATATGCATCTCTGAGATTGGTGAATTACAGACTGGTAGAGCAGATTTTGGTTCTCTCATTCTCATTTATAAACAAAGTATTTAAGGGCTGCTAGTGGTACTCTCTTAGCATGGCAACGAGTAGCCTTTCTAAGGCTGCAGCTGGTTGGAAGCGGAGAATCGAGGGCTGCTCTTTGTTTTGTGAATGCAGCCTGAACTTGGTCACTTAAAAAGGTAAAAGTCCAGTAAAATTCCTGAAGTCCTTCTGAAGCTCAGGGATTTAGTGATACACTGCTGCATGAGGTTGTACATAAATTCTAAACTAGATCTATTTTTTTAATCTTGCAGTTTTAGCTAAGGTGAACAGGCATAGAGGAGGCACATCTAATGCTCTTGAGAGCTAGGTAACACTGCTGCTGTATAGAGCTTGGGTGTTAAAGCGGATGTTGGGTGGAAATGATGTCCCAGTGGGAACCTTCTACACCTGTCTCCCAGTTTGGGAGAATAGTATTGTGTAGGGTAGAAATAGAAGATTAGCCGATGCTTGTTGACATAAAAATGGTGCTTTTGAGACTACTTGGGTATTTAGTGTATGCAGTAACTTTAAGGCTTTTTCTTATACCATTGTGTATTCTCTTTTGGAAGTCCCACAGCATGAGATTGCCTGGCTACAGAAGATTTAGCATAAACACTTTTTACATCTAGCAACATTATGTACCTGTGGCTCTCGCTTACTTCTTACAGCATGATTGGAATATGTTATCAAATAATTTGACTTCAGTTTTTGCCAGTGAACACAGATTTTTATCTTTAAAATACTTGGCCACTAAATCAGGTGATGGCAAACGGTGTGTCCTTTTTGAACTCAGTATTTTTTACTTATTCAAATATTCTGCTGTGGTAACTAAACATTTGAGGGGAAAGAAGGGATAACTGACGAAAGGCGAGACACTGGAAGGACAGAAAAGATCCACCTGCTGCTCAGCAGAGGCTTCATGAAGCAGAGAGTGGGGGCAGATCTTTTTGTTCATGTGTCGCCAGGACAGCCGTGCTGGCCCTCTGGCACTGTCTTGTAGTTCTGCCCTTTCGACTTTGTTTAAACCCTTGTAAACCAGCTGCTTTTTTATTCCTAGTTCCTCCTTGAAGAGGAGTAACTTGAATTCAGCAAATAGTGTGAGGAAGGTTTAAGGAAGTGGGGAAACAGGAATAATTTTTGATTGTCACTTTGTTTTCTGGAGTAGACCTGACATTTTAGAACCAACTGGCATGCTCCTTCTGGGGAGTTTTCAAAGCTTTGAGAGCCATATAACTGATGATTGTTTCCTTTGTTGCTAAAGGCAATATGCACTGCCCACTGCCGCTCTGAAAAGCGGTACCAAGACATGTGAAAATAATGAAAGGAAGCTACTTTAAATGTTTTGTCCAGTGTCTGTAGTACAGAGACAGAGGCACTTCAGACTGTCAGGCATATTCTAGAATTAGCAACGCTGCTGGTTTTTCCTGTGACTTGGATACTTCCTGGTCCCTGGGATGACTGAGAAGGTGAGATGTGAGTGACAAACAGAATTATTTTTAGCCTACACAATACAAGGAATTACTTTTCTGCTATTTTAAATTGTACTTTTTTGAGAAAAGCTTGTTTTGTCTTTGTCCCCCTTAGGTCGTTCCCTCACACTTTCTGTCTGCATTATGCAGTGAAATTTAGCATATGGTACCCGAGACAAAGGATGATGGAGACAGTGAGATTTTGTTGGATGACCCTGTCTCTTGTGTGATCTGCTGCAGGAAGTAAAACTGAACCTGATTTTCTTTGAGGAGATTTGTAAGAGTTGTATCATGTAATAACGCAAAATAAGAAATATTTATGGAAAGAGAATGAGAAACTTCCTCAGCTAAGGAAAATTGTAATTGTGGTGTTTGATGCTTTGGTATTGTGTAGATACTTGTTTTAAAATATGAAGAGTGATGTCAAAAAAAAAAGTCCTCGTGTGTTTGTACTGGGTTCTGGAAAGGAGTAGGGAAGGGACCCACTCAAAATCCAGTTTTGCTTCTTTAGGTTGAGATGCGAGGTGTGGTGTTTATCATATTTTTAAATATGTGTTATGAACTTTTAACTAAATAGAATGCAGTCTGCTTTCTTCAGGGTGGGTTTTTGTTTATGTAGTGCCTGGTGTAGTGAACTGGGATGAGTAATGGAAGCTTCTATATGTGTCATGATGCAAATACCCAGACTATACATCATCTATATTCTGTAGTTCTTCTAAAATTTGAAGCCTAGTCTAATCGTTGCAGGCCCAACAAAGGTGCTCATTTCACTTCTTTGTGATGTTCCTTTGAACATCCTTTGTGATTAGACTGCTTAGTCCTGAGCTAACTAGTCAAAATACAAACATCCAGTCTGTATCATTGAAGTATAACAATGTGTATGTAAAAACAGCTGGATCTAACTTTAATTATTTAATTTTTTTTTCAATTCAAAAGGCGGTCTGTCATAGAGAGCTAGAGTATATTTCCCTCCTTGCTCCCCCCTAAATTATATCAAATGAAGATGAAGACGGAGTATCTGACTTGATGCCTCTTAAAGGTTCATCTGCTTCTGTTTCTTCATTTGAAGATATGTCTGAGGATCTGCTTATCAGACTGTGTTTGCAGGCCCTTGTGCATTTGTCTTAATTTAATGTCACCAGACATATGAGTCATAAAGGTTGTACCAAGTGTAAGCAGGCATCTCATTTATACCGGATGCATGCCAGTGCATGCAACAGTGCAGGCATGTTGATTGATTATAACTGAAATAATCTATTGCAGGCTACTTAGTCCCTGAAATGGGACAGTGCAACTTACCTGGATGTTGTGGCAGGGCATGCAGACTCCTTCCTGAGCTCCCAGCCAGGCTGTTCACCAGTTGCATTTCTCTCACTGCCGGTGTACAAAGGAGGATTCCTCTCCCCCTGCGCCCTCCCCCACCTTTTTTTAAAAAAAAAAAAAAAAAAAAAAAAATCCTGGTGGATGTTCACATTACCTGTGCAAACCCAATAAGACACCTTAGTGGAAAAGTTTGTATTTACTGGTAAATAATACAGGGAAGTTTAAAAAGAGGTGTTGCTGACTAACATGGGATTTAGTAGTAAGTGTGCAACTGTGGAAGTGAGCGCTCTGGAGTTTGCTGCTTCAAGATGTAGTGCACGGGCTAGGGGCATGGTATGATTAAATTCATTGTCTTAAACGGATGCGCTCACTTCGCTTTCTGACACTGAGCAACTGTGTGAGCACATTGCAGATGAAGTCTGGCAGGGAGCAACACGATGTAGAGCAGGAGATCTGAGGTGAGCACGGATTTCTGAAGAAAAACTAAAAATAAGGATAAATACTGTTTTTCTTTGTGGACGTACTTTATAAATAGTGAGCAATTCTGAGTTATAAAATTAGGAGGTGGTAAGAGCTGATAATTTTTAGTTGAGGCAATGACATTAGAAGCTCTGTAGTTTTTTTTCAAAGTAGTGCTGTATTCATTCTAGGTTAGATTCTTCTGTTAGTGCAACATCGCAGTAAACTTTACTAAAATTGCCTGTCTGTGAGACCTCAGGCTTCCTTGATTACACTGAGGTTATTAACTAGCTATTCACTTGTCATTTAAATACCTGCAACAACAGCAGCATGAGAGCATATGAAATAGAAATGCTCTTTCTGCACTGTGTTGGAAGCCACAGTAGGTGATTGGTGTCATCATTTGAAGAGCTAGAGTAAACAGTCAAGAACTTGGTACAATGCATACTTCTATTTTTTTTCTGAAAAGTCTATATAACTTGGGAAAGGGCGAAAAAGGATATGGTTTGCAGATAATATAATAGATTTCCTGATAGGCAATGACTCTGCTTCTGTAACTGTGCATAACAGACATAAAGGTTATCTACTTTCACGTAAGGCTAACAGATCTAGTAGGACGAGAAATTAGTATGAGACATAGGAAAACTAGGGCATGTTGAGGATTGCCTGGAGTGTTGGAGGCCTAACAGAGTCAGTGTAGTCATTGAGCAATTTCTGTGGTAGCACAAAGGCCATCAATTAGCAGGAAGGATAAACAGTGCAAGGATTCTTGTTTGGAGCTAACCTGATGAGTATCTTTTGGAAAGAGTCCGCCTTGCTAGTGGGAGCAGCCTGTACCTAGCGCAAATGCACAGTGCTGTGTGCAGGTGGTAATAGAAAGTCCCTTCCTGGTGGAGCACAGACCTCTGGCATCCTGTCCTACTGGCTTGTCTGCATGGGTCTGCTTCTTGGGTAGTAAATCTGTAGGTGACTTCTTAAGTAGATAATGGGCCTTCAAAGGGAATTAAATTCGGCTGAGACCCTTCTGAATTCAGCTGTCCAACTGAACACTGTTGGAAGTTTTAACTGGTTCACCTTTAAAATTTATTTGAACTAAATGTTCCTGAATGTAAATATACCTCAGGATATGGTGGCTCTGTCAATGTAACCTTGTGTGAAGTAAACACTAGAATATGTAGGGAGTGATACTGTCTTGCCTACCTAAGCAGGCAGTACCACGTCCTCAGTGGGAAGTAACTCTTCATTATTTCATGCTATTGGGATTTTGAATGCAAAAGGGTCTCAGCACCCTTTGCATAGAGCTTGATTTCAACAAAATGCGAAAGAGCATTGTTCACTGGTCAGGGGTGGTGTGAGGAAATGAATTCAACTCAGAAGGCACAATTCTGTAAAAATACGAGGCAGCTGGTACTATTTCTTTGCATTTTCACTGACTATGTTGCTGCTCAGTGCTCCTGTCAGTGGGGGCTGTCCTGAGAACTTTCCTGCTAAAAGCTGTGTGTGCTCTGGCTATAAAGAGCAATATTGCAAACCTTGCTCCTGTGACTGTTGATCTTGATCTGCAGAGACTTAACTCTGGCTAGTTAGAGAGATGAAGCTGCTTGTGTTCAGTCCTTGGTCTCTTCACTTCTGATAACCAGAGACTTTTATAGCCTGCTCATTCTGGAGCACCAGCTTTTAGCAACTGCAGTTCCTATGACATAAGGTGCTGTGAAGTTGCTTAAAAACTGGATTAAATTATAGGGATAACAAGTTTCATGGCTTGCTTCCCCACTTCTAAAAAACACAGTTATAAATAGTCTGTGAAATATAATAAAACAAAACCTTAAAGGCATATTGAGACCAGTTACATTTCCATTGGTTTGTAGTCATTTTAGGGGAGTCAGTTCTGCAATTGTTTTCCATGTGAAGAATTGTGTTTTAGAATGTTCAGGAGGAACACACATAAAACATTATGGAGCAAGTTTAGGTTTTCAAGCTCATAAAACTGGCAGTAGCAATCATTCTTTATGGAAATGGACAGTAGAGCACCTGTATTTAACTTAAGTTTTTTTCATTTTTTTCTCAACACAAGAAAAATTTCAGGTTCTCAGAAGCTGTCTAGCACCTGTCTTTATTCACACGTGCTTTGACCCACTGGGTTTGCTTTCCTGTGCAGCAGCCCTGCTCGATTGTCTCTGGCTGTGGAATAAAGCTGTGATGCACCTGAGCTGAGGAGGAGAATATAACAAGAGACAGTCTTGTACAGGTTCCCTCTCTTTACCTGGATAGGTGTTTTAGGCTGCTTTTGCTGGTCTTTGAGAAAATGTTGACACTTGTGAGCATCCTTTTTGGTGCTGTACTGCTTAGGAAAGCTGCACAGTGTTTTCTTTATCCAGTAAAGACTTGCCATAGACAGGTAACTCACGGGAGGTGCCGACTGAAATTGAATTCAGTGCCTTTAATACTTCTCATGGAAGTATTAAATAACGCCTAATCCCTGATTTTAAGAGGTGCTGCAGAACAAGGTAAGCCCTAACTTCTAGTCCAGTGAAGGTTGCTATATTTGATAAAGGTGAGAGGTAGGTCTTGTTTGTTTCAAGGGGGCATAAACTAAATTTTGCTGTTACTATTCTAAACGTTAATGCCTTGGTTATTATATGTTTCTCAACAGCCAAGCAAATGATGGGAAGATACAGAATTTGATGGTTTTCATACCTTTCAATATCAGGGCAGGAAATAGAACATACCAAGCAGAGAATTAAAGTCTTGAGGGGAAAAAGCTTTAGCATAGAGATAGACTGTTGCATTTGTGTCTGGAAACTGTTATTTGTGAATATCTTGATTGCTTTACGTAGCAATAGGTTGATGGTTTAAAAACTGTGTGTTTAGTCTTTCGAGTCCTCATCTTTGTCAATAAATTTTGACAAAGGTATACCTTAACATTGCTACGACAGCAAGGGCTTCCCTGTAGAGTGAATCACAGTTCCTCCCTTGTGGAGCATTGTGAACTTGAAGGTGGTATAACAGTCCTTAAAGGCTTTTGATTTCATTGGAAGCTACCAAGTGTTCAAGAGAAACTAGATAATTTTTTCATGGGCTCAGTCAGGGTCCTTCAGAAATTTAAGCTGGGGGTAACAATGAGCTTAGCTTGTTTGGCAGCTGGGTGTCACCAATTTTCTTGTACCTTGTACCTCTGAATATATCTAGCTTTTTGAACACAGGTCAGAAATACTGAACAACTTCTTCCATCTAGTCAAAGCTGCACATTTTCTACCTAATTGTGCATAGTTTGAACTTGGTGCAAAATAAAATTTCATACTCAGGGAGGACAAGCAGGGCAACTGGTGAGAAATAGGCTAGCATTCAGAGGACTCTTGGCTTGCCTGGACAAGCCAATACCCTTTCACTACTGGTGGTGTTTGCAAGATACCTTGGGCCAGGACAGGTGCCCTGTCTGTCTTGGTTATCTCATGTTCTATCTCCTGATGTGATTTCTAAAGTGCGGACATTAGGAATTTTTTTTCTCATCCGTTTATGTAGTGGATATAGGACAGAAGGCGTCAGTTTTGGCTTTTTGACACGTGTGCATATCAGTGGTCCTGTTGATCTTTCATGTATGCTTGATCACTCAATACTTCAGAATACTGAGCTGGGCAGAGTAAAACACATGTAACGGCTCCCTGGATGAACCTGTTAATGTGGATTATTCTGTATACTAGTGGTAGGTACAAGTCCACTTCTCCACAATACAACATTATAAGTGCTTTTGAACCAATGCAGTGTGCAACCTAGTGCACGTGTTGAACTCGGTTCCTGGTGAGCTGTGTGCTTTGGGTGGCAAGCTGGAGAATGAGGCGGTGTCTGATGAGCCACCCAGGTGTCCTAGCTGCAGGGACAGCAACACCTGGGAGGAGAAGGGTGGGGTGGGCAACCGGGTGTGGAGGGCTACCTCTGCCCTGGGAGTTTAAGCTGCTGCTGTTTGTGAATCAGGGCCTGGAGGCTGACTCTCATTGCAACATACTCCTAAGACATTGGTTGTGACGCTTACCCTGGGGTAGGCTTAAATTCAGAGCTGTCTTATCCCAGTCAGAAACAGGGGCAACTGAGTCGATAACAGTCGTAGATCTTTGCAGATATTGGTTGAAGAAGGGCTGAGCTTCACAGGGGTTATGTTGTCCCTGCCCTGTGTTAGTCCAGTTGGACCTGGCCCTTGGGAAGCTCTTGAGCTTGAAAGCCTGTGAGGTGGGAGTGCAGCCTTTTGAAACGTGCTTAACGCATGCCACTTTAAATTCATGGTGCTCACCTGACATATGAAATAATTTCTCTCTGCTCTTTTCTTTTGGGGATCCCTGTTAGTTTTTAGTGTGACTAAATGCTGAATCTAACCGTAGTGCTGTGTCTCTGCTTTTGAAATTTGTCATAAAAACTGCACTTCGCTGTGCAAATAGTTACTAAAACTTAGTCATCTTCTCTGTACTCTTTCTTTTGGGGCAATTTAGGGTAGAAGTGAATGTGGAGATTTCCTAATCTTTTCATTTCAATGCTGTGACACCCTTTAGCCTAAGGAAATGATTTCTTGAAAAATGGGACAGTGTTTGAAAAGCACTAGTGCTGACTAAGGAAAAAAAAAACCTTGAGCAAGAAGTCTAATAACCTGTTTTATCAAACGCGAACGCTGACTCTTCTAGTAGTTTATAGTGGATTTGTACTTTGACATAGTTGGCTTGCCCTTTCAAGCATATGATAGATTTCTTGTATCTAGCAAAGGTCAACTGGTGAAATTGTTTTGCAGCTATTAGAAGAATGTGCCGCTGCCTATATCTATGAAGATACGTATTTGAGGGAGCTTGAACTGTTTTTATATATGAAGAACGAGTGCTGAAATGTTCTTCTACATGTGTGGCTATCATCTGAAGTTTGGTAGGGTATTTATTATTTTAGGCTTATCTCAGACCTGGTACTTACATGAGGTGGTCTTAAATTATAGCAGTAACTAATAAATGCTGGTATTTGCTCATGATAAATTTACCAAACCGGGGGTGGGGAACCCAATAGGAATTTGGGGAGATGGGCTTATTCTGTATCTGAATAAGGTAAGGAGTGTAAGTCTGTATTGTAACTTCACTACTGGAGTTGAGCTGATTTCCTCTCCCATTCCTGCACTCCCAGAGGAGGACCTGCCTAGTCTCCCTCTGAATCCAGTGGGTAATGCTTAACCTTTTAAAAGCTGAGTCATCTTGAGAGCTCATTAAGACTCATACTTCTGAAAGATTTAATTCTGCTTGGCAAATAATCATCTACAGGCACCTAATTCCACTTGCCAGTTCCACTCCCCCTTTGCTCCCTGCTCAGTCTTCACCTGTCATTTCCCTTTCTTGTGTCTTCTAATTTGGATGCGTCCCCTAAGGTCTTAGGGAGTCAGAAGTTTTCATTCGAATTGAAATTAAAGCCCCTAATGACTTCTAGCATCAGACATCTTCATGTCATATAGCAATAGTCCTGAGACAAAATAAACATTGGAGGCAGCACTTACCTGTTCCCTAAATAAACACATTTTTTTTGGAGGGTGAGGAGAAATTATTTTTGTTTTGCAAGTGCTTTGAAATTTGCCTGCATGAAACATCTGCTGCATCATACGTAAGAAGAGAAGGCCAAGAGTAATAAAGCATTTCATTAATGTTTAATAACATAGTGATTAGCAACCCAGCAAATGTCTTATGCCTGTGGGAGATTGGAACTTATTTGATTAATAGATTAATTGCAACCTGTTCCGGTTGTGATTGCAGGTGTAAGTTTCTATGGATGTTGCAGACTCCCTGAGGACTGATGTTATAGGCATACTTATACTTACTTTCTTCTTCCTAGTTGAAGAGTTAAAAATCAAAACATGAGGGAAAATCCGTCTGCTGTTTCTATGAAAGAAAATGGTTTTTACTGTAAGAGTTTTTCAACAGAGATTCTCTGTGCTACCTCTGAAAAAGAATGGCTATTATCTCTCAAAGCATAGGGCTGCCTTTTAGAAAATACTTTTCCTTTCAATTATTCTCCTTCCTGCACTTTATTTCAGTGTTACAATGGACTTGAACCGTCTCTCTAAGTTTCAGACTTAGTTCTGTTTTTATAATTTCTATCTTGCATACACTAATTCTTACTGCATCTAGACTTGCCATTGGCAGAGCACAGTAGATGCTGTAGAACTAAAATGTAAAACTGAGCGGTTCATCGGGTCACAATATTTGAAACAACCACTTGAAAATAATTAAGTGAATTTCAGGTTGTGGTCTAGAAGTGACATGATGCTGGAAATCAATTTGCGTTCCAAGTTTATTCTTGAGCTTCCTGAGCTGGCAGGAATTTAGAGATGGTATTAAGTCTCTGAGAGGCTCTCAAACTACAGCAGCAATGAGCTAACGAAGAATTTGGCTTCCACCCTTCAATTAACTGCTGAGATACAGGGAGGAAATGAAAGAGGAGTCAGAATTTTTCTTCTGTTCTCCCAGGGGGTTGAGGCTTGTTGTATGTTCTCTTAAGAAGACAAATAAGCCATTTCTGTCTCCAGTTACAGGAAACTATGTGTAATAGCTGTACGAAGCTCAAGTGTTCTGCCTTAGGGAGTGTGTCCTGCATTGGCAAGAGCAGGCTGGAGATGACATAATATGGCGCTTGCCATTGCTGACTGCGTAGGGGAAGAGATAGGAAGTTCAAGGCATGTAGCCTCCTTGCAAGAAGGGGAATGCCTGGGTTTATTGGGGGCAGTAATACAATAGAAAGAATTAACAGGGTGGAAACAAGGTGCATGTTGGTATTTCCAATTTTCATCCAGTATGCCTTACTGTCACCTCGCTCATTACTGGGTTCAAATCTACCTAGTTCTTATGGGGTTAATGAAGTCTAGCCCACATCTGCGGTGGCTGTGTGACTTTTTGCTTCACTTGTTATTCTAGAGCTTTAGTTTCAAGCATGCTTTTTGCTCATGCTGCCCTGTCTGCTCTTTAGTTTCAGTCAAGCTGTAATAAATCATGGGTTTTCAGGTTGGGAGTGTGCTGCTGGGCCACCTACGCTTGCCTGAACCCTGCGCCTCCGGCTTGTCCTGGCCTGGCCCCAGCTCCCGCCCAGCATGCTCTGCCCACTGGCCTCTTCAGGCAGGTCCTGCCTGCTGCCACCTTCAGAGCCGAGGCTTTTTGCCCTGATCTGTACCCGTGCCAGGGCTGAAGGTCGCTGTGCTCAGTAATAAATTTTGGCTAGAATACAGCTGACGCACGCGTTTTGCACCTCTGACTCTTTCGCAGGCCAGTGTTTCAGAAACATTTTGCGGTGCAACCCTGCTGTGTGTGTCTCCGTCGTTTGTTGCTTCAGGATCTTAATTATCAGATTTTTACAAGAGGACAAATAGTGGAAAGTTTGGCAGCATTGTGGAATTTGGTAGCAAAATGAAGCTGGGTTTGGAGCCTTTTCATTGCTTTTAGTTATGTAGTAAAACAGAGCATGATGCAACTGCAATTCACCAGGTTGCACACAAATTCACGTGCAAGCATTCTGCGTCTTGGACCCCCCCCACACCCCGTTGGTTTCTTCGACTTAATCCCACTGGCGTGGCACAGTGCACATAACTCATTATTTTCATGTTATATAGGCACTTAGCATTTGGGTTTTTCCCTCGTATGATGGTTGGGATTCCTATGAATGGCAGGCAGGAAGAGGTGCAAGGAAGGGGTGGTGGATGCGAGTATAAAGCAGCAATTTTATATATGTACTGTAAACTGCTGAGGGCCATCACAGTTTTTTGTGGTGTTTTTTTTTGGGGTTGTGTTTTTTCTTAGGGAAGCCCTGAATGTTAACAAGATATTAATTAGTATTGTATCTATGTCTCTAGGACTTTTTGGATGATAGAAGTCAAAATGCTTTTACAAATGTTAACCCTCAAAGCTGCTTCTATGCACGTACATG
This sequence comes from Larus michahellis, assembly GCF_964199755.1. Taxonomy (NCBI): domain Eukaryota; kingdom Metazoa; phylum Chordata; class Aves; order Charadriiformes; family Laridae; genus Larus; species Larus michahellis. The sequence continues at coordinate 94,151,400 of NC_133896.1, forward strand.
TGTTACACATTGGTAGAGGTTGGAGCAGGACACGATACCTGGACTTTCTGACCTGTGTGTTAGGCCTGCTGGGTTGCAAGTATTTAACAGTTGTTGATGGACCAGCACTAACTGGATGGGGGTTGTTGTGGCATTACAGCTCTTGGTATGTCATTGATACAGATATTTAATAAACAGTATTCCTTTGTTGGTATCCTGTATTTATGGATTAAAGGTCATGATTTGTATGAGTTTGAGACTTAATAGGTGTGCTAAAAATGGAGACCTTCCCAACTTGGATCTGCTGATGTTGGAAATATGCCGTGACTGGCAGGTGAGGGAGACTGGGGCTTTGTCTTAATCCACGCCTCAAATGTAAATGAGGAATACTCTGATCCCTGTTGACATTTATCTCTGCTTGAAATTGCTTGCCTACAAAATGGACTTTTCATGTGTGGCTAGCTATTGATGACTGGCATGGGCAGATTCCCAGCCCAGGCCTCTGTAGTTAAGCCCCTTTTGTACTACTTTTTCCTCCAAGTGCTGATCTATTTCAGTGATAGCTTGCGGCAGATACAGAAGAATGTAGGAGTTAGCCTTTATTCTGTAAAATGCCTGAATTATCATGTATCTGTGAAAGGCAGTTAGTTCTGTGAGCCATGGAATAACTTCTGTTGCTGACAGCAAGACAGTGTTAAAAGTAGGCTTGCAATTGATGGTGTTTGAAATCCACCTCTGGACGAATAGGTCAGGCAGCTTTGGGAATTTTTAGAGAAGGTGTGGTACAGCTTTTATTTTGCAGTATATCCCACTAAGCTTAGGATAAACAATACATAGTAGGATTGGAGTTTAGGTAATGATACTAGTGAAAATACACTGATCTTGGTGATCCCACTACCCCTTGGTAACCTGTCAGCTGATTTTTGTGTACCACCAGGCAGTTCATGGTGAGTACGATGGCTTCCTCTGTGGTCTGGAGTGTTTTGTCTCAGTGCGTTTTACAAAGCTGAGCCTAGGAGATATGGCTGAAATGTTGTGCAAGCAGCTCCTCTGCAAGGCATCAAGCGTAGCTGGCTAGGATCACATTGAAAGACCTTGGTCAGCATGTGCCTGCTGCCATGCCAAAATGTCCAGCATTTTTCTTGTGGTGGGAGATGGTCAGAATAAAGAGTCTTCTTCCTGCTGTGTGAAAATGCTTTAAATCTCTCAGGGTCTCAGCCTGAGCCTGTTCCCTGGGCAGGCTCAGCAGTGCAGCAGTGAAGGTGACTGGAGGTGACTAGTCATTCAGGCTGCTCAAGTGGAAGGAAGCAGGGGAAGAAAAGGCAAGCCCTGCTGCTTCATCAATGCCTTCATGCCTCCTGCTGGAAACTAGTTTCTTTCCTAACTCTGCCCTTGGCTCCTGCTCTGGCTCTTCACTGTGGGAAAAACTTTACTGAAGAATAAGAAATATGGTGGAATAGATTAAAATTGTGATGGAAGCAGGAGAAAGGAGGAAACTGTAAAAATTACTTTTGCAAGAGGAGGAGGCTTGTGTATACTGAGAAATTTGGATCTACCCGTGCTGCTTCCATCCATCCTATAATGCCAGAGTCCATTTTACAATTACCCTCCATTTTCTGTTTTTCCAACCTGAAAGAAGAATGTGAGATACCGAGCTTCAGAATTTGAAGGTATTATCCCAAGAAGAATAAAAATTAGCTCAAAAAGTGGAAAAAATGAGAATTAACTTTAGTTGCTGACCTTACTTGCTTTAAGCAAGAAGACTACTGCAGAGGTTGTGTCATAGTTTGGGCTGGGCTGGACACTAAAACTTGTTAAAATAGATTGGTAGCTTAGCCCTGCCTTTCCATCAAAAAGATATCCTCTCTTAAAAGGAGAAGACGTACACAGTCTTATCCATTCCGGAGAACCAGGTCGTGTCCTTGGTGTGAGACAAGGCAAAAATACAAATTTCTGATTCCTCCCATTTCATCTGCTTTGAACATAATTCTCAAAGAACCTTGCTGAGACTTGCAACAGGCATTTTGGAGGGGGGGAAAAAAGCAAAACCTAGCATATGCTTTAGCTAAGAAAGCTCAGAGGAATTACCTTCTAACAGAATCCAGGTGATACTGCTACACTTCATTGGGTATACATTGATAATGTTGTGTTGACATGACCTGTACAAGACCTTCCACCTTCATTTGCTCTGGTCCAGTTCAGGAAGTTGCAAGTCCGTAAGGCATTCTCTCTGATGATCCAGTCATTTTATCCCCTGTTGTAAAAAGTAGGGGAGGGTGGGAAGGAGGGGAGAGGAAAAATAAAGAAAAAGGTAAAGATCCAGGTTAGGGGTGATGAATGCAAACTGACATACATAGCTCTAGAAACCTCTGGATAAGGGAGGGAATGGAGTGTATGTGTGTGGAAGGGTGGGGGGTGATGGTTATCCTAGTCCGCAATAGCAGATTACAGTAGTGAAGCGGGAATTATCTTGGTTTTATATCAACTGCAGCATTAGCACAGTTATAAGGAATTGGCATTTTAACTTTGGAGAGAAGGCACGAATCTTCATGCACGAGCTTTATTGGCTATGTTTTGAAGTTATATCAATCTGATGTTGTCTTGGCAATCTTTAACCAAATCTTTAACCTTGATGGATGAGCAACCGGATTTCTTCAATATAATGAACAGATACAGGCAGTCTGGGCTAGGAAAGTTGTCTTCAGAAGTGATGAACAGGGTTTTGGCATGTTGGGTTTGCTTCAGTAGTTAGTGAAGGGCTCAAATGCACTGATTGTAAAGCAGTCTTCTGGAGTTGTGTGTCAGCAGCCTCGTGCCTTCTGGATAAAGAAATCTATTTTCGATAAAGAAATGAAACTGCAGCATAAATTTGCTGAGTAATCTGTTCATAGTCCTGTCGGTTTGTGGCTTCTCAGAAGAACGTGTGCTGCAGGAGCTCTGTGTTTCTGTGTGAACAGAAGTCTGCTGGGTCTTCCCTTGTGGCAAGGCCGGCACTGAAGGGTTTTGCTTTCTTCAGCACTTACCAGGTCTGGTACTCTCATTCAGTAAGAAAGCTGAACCTTCCTCTTCATGTGAATGGGTGGGAGAATGGGAAAGAAGAATAACTTCCCCTTTGAGTCTCTGACTTCACAGCCATGTCTCTTGGAAGACAAAATGATGAGTTAAGGATAAGCATGAGCTTTATGTTTTCATCCACCCTGTATTTTGATCGTGCACTGTCAGCCTTTCTCATCAGCATGTTCTGAAATGGTTTTAGTTTGCATTATATTTAGACATACGCTTTTCTCTCTTGTACTCGGTGTAGGACATCTGTCACCGTTCACTAAAGGTTCCCTGCTTATAAACTGATATTTTCCCCCCCCCAGTGTATTTGTGCACTGGTAATTAATAGCCCATGTCATAATGTGAAAAGGCTGTTATTTATTTAAGAAGTATACAGGGAAATACATGGTAAAGTGACACTACTTGAAGTATTCGTCTGAGAAAATATTAATTCTGTAAATTAAATATATAAATTCTGTAAAGCATCAGTCTGTTACACAAACATCAGTAGCTGTTCCCCCGCCACATCCAATTCGGGCTTTGCAACTGTTCAAGTATTTCCAGTTTGAACTCCACCAGGGAGTGGTGATTAAAGTCAGCTTGGTTTTAAGATGGCTGAGGTGACTATTTGACTAAGATGACAGCTTAAATGTGTTTTCTTCTGTCTAGTCACAGGATGTGAGATATAGGTTACTGTGTAACTGGTTTATGAGTTATCCCTGATATTAGCACCTCTTGAAGCACTGTTTGTGCAGCTGCAGCAGATGGTCAGGATGAGAGCTGAAGGAGATGGATCGGAGTGGAAGGCATCAGAGTGGGCACAGACTGTGCTTGTGCTAGGATGAGATACCAGAGTATAAATATAACTTCAGCCTAGCATTAGAATAACTTCTGCTGATTTTTTTTCCCAGTGTATCCAATGAGCATATACATGCTATCTAAAGAATATGAAGCACTAACCTGACTTAGAGTATATATGGGTATTTTAAGAAGCTAGTAGAGATATTGCCAAAATAATAATTACACATTCATGCTTAATGCATTCATGTTTCTTCCAGTAATTCCATGAGATAAAAGATAATATTCCCATCTCACAGCCAGTGGGAGAAAGGGAGGAAGAAATTTCTTGTCTTATGTTGTGCTATGAATTGCTGGTGGAATTTGGTTGAGGTGCTAGAACTTGCGGTGTTAGGTTCAGTCCTGTTCAGAACTGTAAAAGCCAACTCGAGAAATTAGTATCTTGTTTTAATTGGTGTCTCGGTGACTGGTGGGATCTAGACCCATCCCTACTTTGGCTTGCTAGTTGAAATCTGCCCCAGGTTGTAAGGTCAAGGGAGATGCCACTGAGCCAGTAAGTGGCATGCGGTTCAGACATAATGAGAGGATGGTCTTTCTGTTGGTCTGAAGTCTGAACTGTGCCATGCGTCGCATGAACCCCAGCCGTGACTCTTGAAACTGATTTCTTTTGGTAGCTTTTAATAAAGAATGAATAAGCAGAGAAGGTTTGAGCTGCTGTTCCTACCAGGAGAATGCTTTTCTCTGAGATGAAGTGTGTTGACAAGGTTGTGTGATGAAGCCTGTATTCCTCTTTCACAAATTCACTCCATGGGATTTCAGGAGGCCCATGGAGAGACCTTTGAGGCTTTCCTGCTTTCTCTTGCGTTCTCTCTTCACCCTTCAGAATAGAATAGGCCTGTGTTGGTGTGCACCTAACGGACTTGCGTTTTAATCGGTTCAGAAGCCAGGCAGACTCAGGGAAGGACTTGCTTCCTCCTTAACTACTAGCTGGACAATTGCCAACTGATAATTGTGTGAGATGTCACTCGTGTTTGTAAAGAGCTGGCTAATACTGAAGTATTTTTTCAGTCAGTGGGTGGCAGGGATGATAGGATTAATGATACTGCATCCTATCTAACACCTCTTTTTTTTGTCTCTTGCGGAGTTCCTTAAGCTTTAATCATAGTGATAGGCACCGTACATGACCCTCTGATACATAGAATAAGAAATCCTTATTTTGACAGTAGCACCGCACAAAGTAGGTGTTAGCTTAGTGCATTTAAGTATGAAAATGTGCAGTGGCTAAAGAATTTTCATCCCATATGTTTCTGAAGTTGGGCCAGAGTTTATGGTGCTAGTAGGACCAGTGTATTAGTCTAATGTATTGGTCCTAGCTAGTTAGGATGTGTGATTAGCAACCCCGTGAGCTAAGTGAAAATTGGAATACGTAGTGTTTTCGAAACTGCAAATTGTATAGTAATTGAGGAAGGAAGAACAGCGATGTGACTGTAGAAGAAAGGAGTGTTGTAGCAACAGCTGTGAAGTATAACAAACATAGCTGTGCTAACTTTACGTATTTTTATTCATACCTGCAATTCAGACTTTCACTCATTTTTATCTGTTGGGCTATAAGATCCCTCATTTGTTTAGGGCTCAGTTACAACAGATATTGCAGTAAAGTCCCCAGTTTATCCTGCATGTAACGAACGATTTTATTTTAACAGCTTTTTCAGGTTGATATAAAATGGGAAAATAACACTCATGTTCTGTCTGCCTAAGCCTAGTTAAACCTTTGTTGAACAAAAGTGGGAACTGAATTGCCTACTCAATTTCAGGTGCTTTTTGTTGGTATTGCAAAGGGGATGGTATGGGAAATGATCATCCATCACAAACCTCTTTTGCATTGTGGAGGAAGGCAGGCAGATAGGTGGAAATGTTACGTTTGCTTTTACGTTGTTTACATTATTTTTACAGTATTCAAGCAGGATAAACTTCCACCCATTCTGGCTGATATATTGTATTTTTGTAAGATCAGAAAATAAAAATGGAAACTTAGTGTCTTACAGCCTTTTACCACTGAAACTTTGGTAATTCTTGGATTTTATGGTGGATTAGTGGACCTTTATTTTAGAGGGACTCAGAGGTCAATATTCTCAGTGATGAAGTAATTGAAAGAAAGACTAATAAACGTGTGAAAGCTGTTGTCTCTTTGCAACTTCAGTTGTTCTTTCGTTCCTTAATTTTGTCAGCTCCCGTATGTGTATATTAAGGTGTTCATTGCAGTACTGTAACTTCGTGAGAAAAGAGGTTTTCTAACTGTTTGCTTTTCTCTTGTTTCAGAACCGAGAGCTCCAGATTATGAGAAAGCTGGATCACTGTAACATTGTCCGATTGCGTTATTTCTTCTACTCGAGTGGAGAGAAGGTAAGAATGAAAAACAAGGCAATGCCTCTTGGTGAGGGTTGCATCTGGGATATAACTGAACTGTTTGAATTTCAAGAGACAGGAGTGTGAAGATAGTAGATGTGATAACATTGAGAAAATGTTATAATAGTGCCCAACAGATCATGTTGGAGCAGATCTTCTTTAGTATGGAAGTGTGTGGTCCATGAAGAGTAGTGTTAATAGTATAGCACAACAATAGCGTAACAGATTTGTATTTGTACTGCCTCTTTTTAATTTAGTGGAGCACAGCCGGGCTTCATTTGCACATTCTAGCACTTCCTTTCCATATGTGCAGATAAGTTTTCTAGGATTCAGCGCTAAGCACTCTAGATTTAAAGCACTGATGTGACTTTTCCCAGGCTCGGTCTCTGTGTGCTTCTGTTCCCCTAACGTGTGCGTTCATTCCGCATACAGGCTGAGTTTCAAAGCCCAGAGGAAAGGATAATGTATGATCACATGATTGTAGCATTCGTTAGAATGCTTATGCTTCAGAAGAAGGATCAAATAGCTGGATTTAATAAATCTCAAGAAGTAGACACTACCATTTATGGGTTTTTTCGGTATAGATATAAAAGGTCTGTGGGTTTTTTAAAAACAGATTACAAGGTTTTGTTTTAATGTGAAGTTGTAACAGCTTACTTGTCTATGTAGGTATCAGCATTTTAGGAATAATAGGAGAATTCAGAATGAAATGGACCTCAAGATGACATCTAGTGCAATCTCATGCTTAAAGCAGGCTCATCCATGAAGGAGAAAAAAGAAATAATAATTTCTTTCTGGCCCATGTGGGAGTTAGTACAAGCTGTGAGGTGGGGAAACAGGATAGATGACCTTCAGAACGTCCTCTGATCCTTCTATGTATAGTTATAAATATTCATATAAATTATATAATAATTATTATAAATGTTGCAATTTTTCATTTTTTGAAGCAGACCGTGTCATTAGTTGTCTTCAGCTGCTAGTACGTTTATGTCCACAATGCTGTAAAGGACTGTATATGAGAGCTGATAGCTGCAGGAAGGCTATTAACATGAAGTGCGTCAACAGAATGGGAGAGGCAACCCACTCACTTCATGGTCTTTGGAGCTAGGGAAGGAGTTGACATTTCCAGGATGAGTTGGTGGTGGTAGGTCACTGCGGTCTTGTGTAGTGCACAGAGGGATAATTGGAGGAGCTCTGTCGTTACATCTCTGAGGGGTGCTTGGGGGGGATACGTGCTTTGCCTGTGCCTGTGGAAAGCTTGCAAAATTACTTTGCAGGAATCAAGGAGAAATATGGTTTAATTTTTTTTTATTATTTTTCTTTTATTCCCCTTGCCTGGTAATAGCAAGCATTTCCAGTGTTACATGGCTGTTGCTGTTCTGTTGGTCATGCAGTGTTGTTTTTTTAACTATATTGTGCTCATTTAGCATATTACTAGAAATTCCTTGAGCAGCATTGAGTACAGGCAGGAAAATGCTGTGAAGGGCTTGGTTTTGTATTTTTATTGCTTGCTTTTTTAACCAGCTTGTAACTTCGCTAGAGTGAAGTACAATTTCATGACACAAACAGAAGACAACGGCCTTATGTAATAGCTTTCAGAAATCTGTGAACAGTGGAAGTGTTAAAACTTTTCAGAACACTGTTCCAGCAGCCTTTGTGTAACAGTAACTTGAGTAAACTTTTTTGGAAATCTTTAACTTGATGTAGAGCTTGAGACTGAATTTTCCACTTTGCTATTTCAACTCCACATGGCTGATTCTTGGCAATGCTAGTTTTGTTTTTAACAAAGTGGTCTGTATCCATGACCAGTGAATCTTAATGCTTCAGTGAGAAGTTTTCTTTTAAGTTCCCTTCTGCTCTTCTCTCTCCATGCCTCTGCTCTGTGCTTTTGAGATTTCCACTGCTCCTCTGTCACAAAACGGGACAAATGTGAACCAGTCCCTAAGGTAAAGATGCACCCAGCAGAACATCAGCAATGTAATATTGCAGGTCATATTGCAAACTCTCTTTGCGGTTCAGTACAAAATGACAAGTAATTGGCTTGCAAGTATTTCCATGTAGGGTGGCAGCATGTGAAGATAACCGTGTGTGAATTTGTTGGCTGCTATTTTAGAAAAGCTCTAGAGAGCAGCAAGCTGGTGTTCTGAAGCTCACCTGGGAAGGAAGAATAACACTTCCCAAACTGGCAAAAAAAGAAGAAGAAACAATAACATCTTTTCCCTCATGACACCCTCATAATCAATTTGGCTCTTTGGAGAGTGCAGGAAAAACATGGACAGTGGGATTGAGTGCACCCTCAGCAAATTCACCGATGACACCAAGCTGTTGTACACTTGACACGCTGGAGGGAAGGCATATCATCAGGAGGGACTGGACAAGCTTGAGAAGCGGGCCCACGCGAACCTCATGAAGTTCAGCCAGGCCAAGTGCAAGGTCCTGCACCTGGGTCACAGTAATCCCAAGCACAAATACAGGTTGGGCGGAGAGTGGCTTGAGAGCAGCCCTGAGGAGAAGGACTTGGGGGTGTTGGTGGATGAGAAGCTCAACATGAGCTGGCAATGTGTACTCACAGCCCAGAAAGCCAAACCACATCCTGGGCGGCATTGAAAGAAGCATGGCCAGCAGGTCGAGGGAAGAGATTCTGCCCCTCTACTCCACTTTGCTGAGACCCTACCTGGAGTACTTTGTCCAGCTTTGGAGTCCTCAGCACAAGAAGGACATGGACCTGTTGGAACAGGTCCAGAGGAAGGCCACAGAGATGATCAGAGGGCTGGAGCACCTATCCTATGAAGACAGGCTGAGTTGGGGTTGTTCAGCTTGGAGAAGAGAAAGCACTAGGGAGACCTTATAGCAGCCTTCCAGTACCTAAAAGAGACCTACAGGAGAGATGGGGAAGGACTCTTTATGAGGGAGTATAGCAATAGCACGAGGGGTAACAGTTTTAAACTGAAGGAGGGGAGACTTAAATTAGATACTTGGAAGAAATTCTGTACTGTGAGGGTGGTGAGGCATTGGAACAGGCTGCCCAGAGAAGTTGTGGATGCCCCATCCCTGGAAGTGTTCAAGGCCAGGCTGGATGGGGCTTTGAGCAACCTGGTCTAGTGGGAGGTGTCCCTGCCCATGGCAGGGGGGCTGGAACTAGATGATCTTTAAGGTCCCTTCCAACCCAAACCTTTCTATGATTCTATGAAAAGGGAGAAAACTGATTTGGTAACCAGGAAGGACATGTAGGGAGCAGTTGCAGATTTAGATGCTAGGTACCCAGAGCATTATATAAAGTGACTCTGGAAGCCAAGTCCAATGGGAAGAGTAATGCAAAAATACAAAGAACGTATAGCAAAAAACGCAGTAGAGTAGCGATGAGTGGGGCTTGCAGTTGTTGTCTGTCTTCATGAAGAACTTAGCATAAACCCGGATTAATGGCAGTGAACTGTTAATTAAGTCTAGCAGCGATGGGAAAATTTCAGAGGTAACTATTATACTGCTGATCTCTTTAATGAAGCAGTTCACTGAAGAACTTAATTTTGATACCTATATATCAAGCATCTTCTTGCATAAATGTTTTCATGCTGCCGTGATTGCTCCACCTCTTGTTCCAGCTGAAGTGTTCCTTGGACTTTTCCCTTCTTCCCTGGTGCTTGACACCAGGGTCTCTAAGCCCAGAGACACTTCTTTCTTGGGTTTTTTAGGTGGGTTTTTATTTTTTGGCCAATATCTGAGAAGCTTAAATCTATCCTGATATAGAGGTACCTCAAAGGATTTCTCCAAATACAGTCAGACTGGTGCACTTTGAAAGCCATGTGCCTAATAGTCACTTTAGTTCATTTTACTCGCTAGGAATTTTTAGGTGCTAGGCAATATTAAAATTGACTTTATTCTAGCAAAATATGGGGTTTAATTCTTGATTACAAAACTAGAAACAACAGACAATAGCATCAAATTGAAAAACAATTCTAAATAACACTTGCTAGTAAGACTATTCCTTAGCTAGTATGTAGAGATTTGGAGCTCTCTGTTCACTTTTTTTAGGGGCTATCCATGGAACTGGTTGAAGTGTTTGAGCTCCCAACTTTTTCCTTGTGATGAACTCTCCTTTTTGTATCTCCCATTTGCTTAAAATACCTTCCTGCTTTTGCCAAAAGCAATCCAGCATTAGCAGTGTGGAAATTCTGTATCAAACATGACTTTGATTTCTTCTCCCTTGTTTTCTGTGACTGGGTGACTTCCTCTTGTCTGAGCATTTTGGGATTTGTATTGCCTTTACATAGGTATACACTATATAGGGTGTGTATATATATTTATATGCACATACATGTACATAAATATACATGTGCATATGTGTATTTATACCTTTATATGTATAAAAGTTGTTTTGAGTACTGACTACATATTAATCATGTTTGACTAATGATTTCTAGTTTAAGAGAACTCAAAGAGAGCACATAATATATATTTAATATGAGAATTGATAGGGTTGGCATTCAAGTTGCTTCTATAAACTATTTGTTTCTCACGTCTTTGTTTTTGTAAGTTTACAGATGTTTGTCAGACCTGTTGGATAACCCAGTTCTTTCAAAAGACTCTTCCTTAATGAATTTGCCAGTGTAGATTCTGACTTCTTTTTTTTTTTCTTTTTCTTTTTTTTTTTTTTCTGAGGCTGTATGAGATATCTGGTAGCAGGGAACTGACTTGCATAGCTGTAATGTGCTTTTCAGTAGTCCAAAACCTGTAATTACAACTGGTGGAATGAACCAGAGGGGAAGAAAGAACAACCAAATAACGGCTGAGTTTTGTATGGAAGATTCTCTTGGTGGAAGTAGTCATAAGTCTCTTCCATGCTGTATTTCTGTGATTTGTGGTTTCCTAGGTAATCTTTGGAGAAAATGGGCAGGCTTATAGGGCTAGCCAACTCTACTCTGTGCAGTAATTTTGGTATTCTGTCTTCGGATAAGGTCTTGAACAAGATGCATGGTTTGCCTGTCAGCTTGCCACTGGGAGATCAGACTATATTAGGAAAGCATACATTTCTGGTTCGATTTTTGCTACTTTTCCTTAATTTTAGGGGCTGTCTTGCATTTAGCATGATATATAAGTGTAAACATTGATTTACTGAAGCAGGGGCAGATGGTCTTGCTGCCTGTCCTTTTTAGCCTAATTCTGTTAAGAACCTCTTGAGCTGTGTTCCAATGGAGGGTGGTCATGGTTGTACTAAATAATCACTCTGGCTCCTTTGCTGAGAGTATTCCCCAATGTTTCAGTGTGACCTAACTTCTTAAATTAGTGGTTGCTGAGTAAAATTATTCTGCTGTGTAAAACTTGAATTGAGTTCCTAATCTTCCCCCACTTCCCCCCGTTTCTGATTTAGATCTATCTTTGTGGTATTTCATAACTTTCAGGGTTTTCTTGTGTGTATGTGTGTGTGTTTTTTTGAGTGCTTAATAGTCTGATCGATCCATATCCGTGCCCAAAAGAGGAAGAGAAGTCACTGGTTGGAGAGGTTTGTTCCTGCCCAGAATCTTATAAAATTAAAGTAAATAACAGTTTTTGTTGGGTTAATTGCATGTCTGGTTATGTAAACTTTTTTTTCCTCCTCTTTTTTTCCCCTCTTTCAAGTGGCTTGGTATTTAGAGTAGTCAAAGAAAGCATAAATGGAAGCACAGAGAGAGATCACAAATAGGCAATATGCTGAGTCTTTTTTGGAGGCTGAGCTGGCCCTTCTGCATGCTCTAATTGATTTCTAGTCTTATTTAACCTTAGCTGTAAAGGCATGCAGCCAAAAGTCCATGAGGACTCAGGATGGAAATTTACTCCCATAGACTTAGGCTGAGGTTTAAAATAAACATGCATAAGATCATGCACAGCAGCTTATAGATGCAGCTCAGCGTGTATCTCGCGTGCGCTTTGGCAGCAGTGTATTAAACTGCAACAAAGAAATCTGGAAGAAGGGAGCAACTGACTGATTTGCAAGTTTGGGCCTTGCTGAACGGTTGGGATTCTCCAGGTTCATATCCCTGTTAGGAATAGATATATCCTTCACCTTCAAAGAGGCATGAGCATCACCATTCTGTCTTGCGGGACTGTTCAGAGGTGTCCTCACAGAAGGACCGTCAGTTCTGTTCCCTGTTAAAATGGAGTACTTGTAGTTGAACGATTTGGTTTCTCTAATGAACTTGTTAAAAAACAAGAAAAGTTCTTGCACAATACATTGAATTAACAGAGCCTTGAGCCCAGTTTCAAATTGACAGAGCCTGTGTGAATGTTGTGCACCAGTCTAGTAATGTGCTGAAGGGCCATCACTAGAGATGAATTTAGTCACTATGATCCATTTAATCATTGGCAGATCTGCTGTGCTGTCAACAAAGGAGCAATTAATGCCAATTATGAGGAGTTTTGTGATGCTGCTATCTCTAGTCTCTGCCTGAGGCCTGCCAAGCTCATTTCAAAAAGGGCACCAGTCATCAGATAATGATTATCAGTTACTGCTGTTAGGGCTCACAACATGCTGGGAATTTCCTTAGTTGTAGTTATGAGCAGTCTCTGGTTTTGAGTAGGTTGTGTTAATAGAAATAGCAGTTTTGTCTGCCTGCGGTAGGGCTTTGCAAGAACAGAGTAGGCAGCAGTGGCTAGATCCTCAATGTGGTAGATGGTGCAGTGGAAATGGGAAGCTCCATGATTTCTCTCTAGACCAGTGAACCGTCCAGTACATCCAGTTAGTCACTCTTCTGTTCTCAAGTCATTCGTCTACCAGTTCTAATCACTGCTCTCATCTTCCCATGTTTGATGGCTGTTAGAAAAGCAGCTTATATTGTTTGTCCTGAGACATGCATATAGTTTCCATAATATACAGCCATTATTGTATATTATGTTGCCTGGTTTGCTGTCATGGATATATCCCAATTCAGAAACTTCCACTCAGTCTGGAAGGTAGTGTACAGGCAAGAAAATAGTGGCTCTCCAAAGACTGTGCTTTTCATTGTCATGGTAGAGTATGCAGGACAGCCCAGTAATCCCAACATTATCTCTTAATTTTCATCTTCCAAAGAGTTATTGCCAGTTTATGGCAGAGTCCCTCCTTGGGAGCTCTGGTTCAAATATCCACAGATCACAAATCAGTCCCACCTTACAGATGTTGGGTGGCTGTTTCCAACTTCATAGAAATATTTCTCCTTGGAAGTGCACCTAAAAGCTTAAGGACTTGGGATGGCCTACATGGTACCAGGCTTGATGGCATCAGATGGGGTTCACCTTTCTGAGTGGGGGAAGAGGGTCTTTGCTCACAAGCTAGTGGGGCTCATTGACAGAGCTTTAAACTAAGCTTATGGGGAGAGGGGGACAGTATCATTAGCCTTGCCTGTGACAAGCTGTGGAACAACAGGCAACTTTGAGGGACAGGATGCTAGCGAGGTCCTGCATCCTGTTGCTCTGAGATGTGCTGGCTACGCTACAGTGCACTTGAAGTGTTATGGAGATGAGACAGGGGCTTCTGAGATAATAGGAGCCAAGAGGGAAACACTAGTGACATACCTCAAAAGAATGAAGGGGTATTTCTCTAAGAAGGTGTTGTGGCCTACAGCTCTGCTGACGTGCCTCTACACCAATGCACGCAGCACGGGCAACAAACAGGAGTTGGAAGCCACCATGATGCTAGGAATCTACGACCTAGTTGCTATTACTGAAACGTGGTGGGATGAATCCTGTGACTGGAGTGCAGCTGTCAATGGCTACAGGCTGTTTAGAAGGGACAGGCAAGGAAGGAGGGGCAGGGGCATTGTCCTCTACATTAAGAAATGGATAGAGTGTGAAAAGTAGCACAGTGAGCTGTAGGCAATCCAGGAGACTCCTGGAATGCATTGAGGATAACTTCTTAAGACAGGTCATGGAGCGGAGGTGCAATACTGCACCTGATGGTCACCAAGACAAGTGGGTTAATCAGTGACATCAAGATTGGAGTCAGCCTGAGCTGCAGTGTTCAAGCACTGGTGGAACTCATGGTCCTGAGGGATATAGGTCAGTGGAAGAGTAAAGTCAGGAGCCTGAATTTTAGGAAAGCAAAATTCTGTCTGTTCAAGGAGTTAGTAGGACGCCCTGAGAAACTGCCCTCAGGGACAAGGGAGCAGAACAGAGCTGGCAGATCTTTAAGGATGCCTTCCACAGAGTGCAAGAGCTCTCAATCCCCAGAAAAGGAAGTCAAGAGGTTGGTATGGCTGAGTTGAGACCTGCTGGTCAAACTAAAGGGCAAGAAAGAGATGCACAGGCAGTGGAAGCAGGGACAGGTATTCTGGAAATAGTACAGGGACGCTGCCTGGTTGTGTAGGGATGGGGTCAGGAAGGCCAAGGCACATCGGGAGCTGAACTTGTCAAGGGATGCAAAGAATAATAATAAGGGCTTCTACAGGTATGTCAGCCAGAAAAGGAAGGTCAAGGAATGTGTACCCCCATGATGAGCAAGACTGGCAAACTGATAACAACAGATGAGGAGAAGGCTGAGGTACTCAACAACTTTTTTGCCTTGGTCTTTACTGGCAATCTCTCTTCCCACACCTCCCGAGTGGATAGACAGCAAGGCAGGGACTGGGGGAGAAAAGTCCCTCCCACTGTAAGAGAAGATCAGGCTCATGACTACCTGGGGAACCTGAATATACAGAAGTCTATGGGACCTGACGAGATGCATCCCAGAGTCCTGAGGGAATTGGCTGATGTAGTTGCCAAGCCACTCTCCATTACATTTGAGAAGTCATGGCAATCAGGTGAAGTACCCAGCGACTGGAAAGAGGGAAACATTCCACCCATTTTTAAAAAGGGTAGTAAAGGAGGACCCTGGGAACTACCGACTTGTCAGCCTTGCCTCTGCACCTGGGAAGATCATGGTATAGAGCCTCATAAAAGAGCTGCTAAGGCACATGGAGGACAGGGAGGTGATTTGAGACAGTCAGCATGGCTTCACCAAGAGCAAGTCCTGCTTGATCCACCTAGTGGCCTTCTATGATGGAGTGACTACATCAATGGACAAGGGAAGAGCTACAGATGTCATCTATCTGGACTTCTGTAAGGCCTATGACACAGTCCCCCACAACATCCTTCTCTCTAAATTGGAGAGATATGGATTTGCTGGGTGGACTATTCGGTGGAGGAGGAATTGTTTGGATGGTCGCATCCAGAGGGTAGTGGTCAATGGCTCAGATGGGTGACAAGTGGTGTCCCTCAGGGATCTGTATCGGGAGCAATACTGTTTAGTATCATCATCAATGACATAAACAGTGGAATCAAGTGCACCCTCAGCGAGTTTGCAGACAATACTAAGCTGTGTGGTGCAGCTGACATGCCTGAGGGATGGGATGCCATCCAAGCAACCTGGACAAGCTCTAGAAATGGGCCTGTGTGAACCTCATGAGGTTTAAGAAGGCCAAGTGCAGGGTCCTGCACCTGGGTTGGGGCAACCCTCGGTATTAATACAGACTAGTGAGATCCCACTTGGAGTGCTGCGTCCAGCTCTGGAGCCCTCAGCACAGAAAAGACATGGACCAGAGGAGTAGGTCCAGAGGAGGGCCACCAAAATGATCAGAGAGCTGGAGCACCACTCCTATGAGGACTGTCTCTCCTGAGAGAGTTAGGGTTGTTCAGCCTGGAGAAGAGAAGGCTCCGGGGAGACCTTATTGCACCCTTTCAGTACTTAAAGGGGGCTTATAAAAAAGATGGGGACAAACTTTTTAGCAGGGCCTGTTGTGGTAGGACAACAGGTAATGGCTTCAAACTGGAAGTGGGTAGATTTAGACTATGTATATGGAAGAAACTTTTAACAATGAGAGTGGTGAAACACTGGACCAGGATGCCCAGAGAGGTGGTAGATGCCCCATCCCTGGAAACATTCAAGGTCAGGTTGGATGGCTCTCTGAGCAACCTGATCTAGTTGAAGATGTCCCTGCTCATTGCAGGGGAGGTTGGACTAGATGACCTTTAAAAGTCCCTTCCAACCCAAACTATTCAATGATTCTATGACTCTTCAGGGCATGAAACAAACAAGAATTTTCAGGGATTCCCAAATTCTCTTCATGAGCGACCTTTTTCTTTATTATAGTCTCTCTTTAGAGGAATGACAGAAAATGTCATCTTTGGTTGGGTTTTTTTGTTGTGTTTTTTTTTTTGTTGTTTTTTAAATGAAGTGCATCACCTAAGAATCTTAGACTCTTTTAATGATCAAAGGTAGACAATGCAAACTAACAGTCTTAGAACAAGACCCAGGAGAGTTCTTAAATCTGAGTTATCTTGGGAGGCTTGACTTCTGCCCTTATGCTACCATCGCAGCTGACCCAGTTGTCAGTTCCTACCTACATCAGACTGTGTTATGTTGAAGAGTAATGAGCATTACAGAACATTTCACGTTTTGACAAGCAGGTACATGAACAGAAGTCTTGGGACAGATCTCGATTTTCAACCCCAGTCATGAACACTGAGGGAATAGGAAAGGACATGCTTTGCCCAACATTTACAGTACTAATAGAAAATATTGGTATCTTCCTGAACACTGAAGTTGAGTCTTCCAACTGCTGTTATCCCCCTGGAGTTATCTGTTTGAAACTGCGGCTATACATTAAGGCTTACGGTTCTTTTACTTTGGTGGCAGCCATAGCTTTATTTTTAAATAGATGTGGTTGTAAACTGCAAGTAAAAACAGGCATATGTGGCCACTGGATGTCACCATTCTTTCATACAAATAAGGTCAGCTACAACATTTTTTGCATTTTCGAATTTTTCCAGTGTATCGTGACTACTCAGTAGTTAGGAAGGCTGTAAATTCTCACTTTGTCTTTGAAAGCAATTCCAAAGTCTTCTGTATCTTTAATGTACTATGTCAGTCTTTGAGATAAGAGAAGGAAGGTGGGTCTCTCACGGTACTTGGTGAGGGTATGTGAAGTGCATGATGGTTGTAGCTTCAAGAAAAAAATAACCTTTTTTTGAATCTAGGGCAAAAGCTGTATGACTTTGAACCTTGTATGTTGTCTAAATCTAGATGACTGAACCAGAGTGAAGGGCATATTTTACCTCATGCTAACACTCTGATGTTTAAATAATGCACTCTGAAAGAAGGCATAATCCACGTGAAATGCTGAAATCCATTTTCTTGCTTTCCAAGTTAAATCCTTCAGCACTTTTTGACAGAACCCTTGTGTAGTTGCCATCCTGTCAGTAACAGCTCTGTGCGTAGCACCTGCCTCTGAAACGTCACTGGTGGGGTGCTCTCATACGGTAAAGAAAACATGATCCGCTTGAGTACACTGACTGGCGTATTTATCTCATATAGCCCCCATACTGATACCTTGGGATAATCTCAATAAGGAGAAGTGCATTCTGGAGGCATTTTCCTTAATTTCAGGTTTATCGCTTGGCTGCGTGCTTTTAGCTTGAATAGGCAGGTAAAGCGAGATTCTTCAGGGTGCGATTTCATATTTATTTCTCCAAATAAGAAGTTAGTTTAAGAAGCTCCTGTATTGTTCATCTCTTCTTAGTTATGCTCATACAGCTGATCACATGGAGTCTATCCATATGTAAACTAGCTTAATGAAATGATCTGGGATTAAAAAAAAAAAAAAGGGTGGGGCAAAAAACCACCTGCAAACCACACCAGAACCACCACCACACTGTTACCGATCTGTCAGGAGATGAAAACTGTGAAGTGAGCATGTTCATCACTTTCCAAATGCTGACCAGTAAATTTAGTTAAGAACACCCAGTATAATTTCTTAACCTTTTTATCCTATTACTTGATGCTCAAAGACATTTTCCGTAGATTCCAGGTAGGACTTGACTGTTCAGGAGAACTTCTAACACCTTACTAGATGCTTACCTATTCTTCAGAGTGTGCCCTGTGATTCCCTCTCCTTTTGCCCTCAGTCAAGCGTTTGGCATGTATGAACTCCCTGGCTTCTGTCATCATGTTGGCGAATAGGGGAAATAGTTGGACTGTGACTGACTAATGTTGATTGCAGTTTTATACATGCACTTTGTAAACATAGTGTGTGAGATACATGAAAAAAAATGGGTGAAATCTGGTAGAAACCACTCAGGGTTAATTTGGGGGTTGTTGAGCCCAGGGAGGATCATAGAGAAGGAATATTTGAACTTTCCCTGCAAGGAACAATCCAGAAGAGTGAATCTTTGAATTCAATAGCTGTTAAGCTCAACTGGATGGTGCTTAAAACAGGTTAGATGTGTGGATTGAAGGAGAGAAGAGTTTTAAAGTGGAGTTTGAGACCTCCAGGCAGCCTTTCCTATGTCAGGAGGGTAATGTCTTCAATTTCACTTGGCTTCAGCCATGTAATGTGTAATGCTCGCATGCTACTGTAGTTGTGCTTGCAGCCTGTTTTATCTCCAATTTCTGATCAAAGAAAAATATTAAGTTGCTAGAATGTTTTTGCTCTTGTGTCCTAGCCTTTCTCATGCCTCTTGCTATGGCATAGTCTGTATTAGTATCTACTTACATGAAGTGTTTCCAAGGTGAAGTGGTGTACGAATTGTCAGTTCTTGAAAGGTGCAGAGCAGTTCAATGGTAAGGCTGTGGTTATTTTGCTCTGGCTCATATCAGAGCAGCATTTGTCAACTGAGCATTTATCTGACAAGTGACAAAAAAGCAGCTTCTAACACTGGAGGCAACTGCAGTTACATCTGCTGCATTGCTAAAATCAAAATCCTTATGAAATGCATTGATGCTGTATTTCAGGATCTGTCTCCCGGCTCTCCCCACCTTTTTCATTTTAAAGAGTACATGGTCATAACCTTAGCAGTAAGCACAGGAGAACATGGATGCATATAGATGTTTGACCTGCTAAGGAAAGCTAATAATCTATTCAATCCCAATGTCTGTAAGGGAGTGAGTTATTAAATTACATCTTGCGTTTGTTTTCTGTTGTTAATATGATGCAGTCTCCTCTGGGCCTTTCTGTTCTCTGTAGAGGCGTTTCAGAGGTGCTCCTGACAGTTAGGTTACCTTGGTTGGTTCCCACCCCAGCAATTTTTGAAACAGCAGTGTGGAAACAAGTCACGTGTAGAATACGTGGTGAGGTTTGAAAAAGGCTTCCTGTAAAGGAAAGATAAGCCTTGATCCTCAAGCAGTTGCCCTCATTTGTCAAGCTCTTTGAGCTAACCCTGTTTCCTATTGCAATACATCTGGGTCACTGGAAAAATATGTGTTTAGGAGGAATGCATGAGGTAGGCAAACCAGGTTATATCATCCTCAGAGCTTGTCAGGCCATGACTGCTTTCTAGCTCATACTGAATCTTGTTCAGGGGAATCCAGGTAACTTGGATGTTATTTTCATCCAATTCGTGCTCACACAGAAGGGTGAGGGCTCTTAAAAACTGTATTCTGAGCATTTATCAGATTTGTACTAGGTTACATCAGGAGGAGGTAGGTCAGAACACTTGATTCATCTTTAATTCATTAAAGTAGTCATTTAGGGCACTTGTGAAGTGTCAGTTGCTTGTGGTAACAGTGGAGTATCCTGCTATTTATATAACCAACACCGTAAGTCTTGCCTTTGTAGTTGCATATTAAAGTTCTGGCTACATCAAATGGTACAACAAAACTTGTTTGTTGGTTGGGAAAAAGGTGTTCATGTGCCTTTGTGTCTTCTAGGTGATAATGTGCAATACACAGTTACATGGGAGGAACACCGTGGGAAACCCAAGTAGTTTGTTCAAGCACTGGGTAGCATAAAAACTCATAAGGATTGGGGTGCAAAACCTCCCTCTCTATGATTCAGATGCCTTGATCTTTCTGTGCTTGTGTCATGCCATGCCATTGAATTAGTCCCATTTCCAACAGAACATGAAATAAAAATAAAAACGGAGGAGGTAAAACAAAGGTGGTGTGAACTAAATAGAGTTTCTGTAATTCTCAAAACTCGCTGTTGTGAAGTAACGTGGATGGGGTTTAATGATCATATGTATTACTGGTTTACATGTGTCCTTCTGCTTGTACGATGAGAGGATTGTAAAATCATTGTAATTCCATTTCTGCTCATTTTTTCTGTCTCTCTGATCTCTCTTGTAAATCTTTCTGATATGTGGAACATGAATCCCCTGAATGAATTAGCCTCAGTAATGGAGTACTTTGTGCAGTGACTTGTTTCCAATAAGACTTGCCAAGACTCTCCGAGAGGAGGCAAGCCTTAAACATATTCATCAGGTTGTATCTACACTGAATCAAACAGAATTCATATTCACAAGACTGTTTTTTCTCTTGGAGTGCGGGTTGCCTTACCAGGCATAACTTAACTTTGATTTTTCAGGGCGTTTATTTTCTGTATTTTATTATTAATACCTTGGAAGCGGTGACCCAAGAAAAGGTGGTGGTGAGGTTTTTTTATTGGTATGAAGTGAGAGTCAGGGAAGGAAGAACTTCTCTTGTTGATGAGGAAAAGTGCTAAAATACTTTCTTGCATACATTTGCACATCCATGGAGTTCCAGAGCTGCCTGGTATTTCCTCTGCACTGCTGGTAGTTGTCCCTCCTCACCCATTTCAAAAAGTTTGTTCTCCAGCCTGGTCCCAGATTCCTTCATGTTGTTACCCAGTTCCTTGGATGACACTGGGAGAGACAACAGCACAGGCATGGTTTCAGAGGCTGCTGCGCCTTGTCTATGTTGCAGAATTACCATACGAGCAGATACAAGTTAGTGGGCCATTGGCATTTGCTTAGTGCTGGTGCTATTACCATTGTCATTTAAGCAATGATATTTAAAAAAGAGCATCTTTTTGTGGGGAAGAGTGATGTAGGCAGGGCCTTGCAAAGTGACTCAGCCTGTTAGGAAGTATCAGCAGGAGCTATTAAAATGTCCTGAAAATACAAGCATTTATTGTCAAACAATGGTGAGCAGGGGTCTTGAATTTTGAGTCCAACAGCACACAAGATGAGCAGTTCTTTGCATATCGTGTGTTCAAGGTGTGTGTTACCACGTACCATTTCTTCACTCATTGGAGACTGCTGCTGTCTGCTGAGGACAAGTAAGGAGAACAGAGCACTGTGAGGGCAACAGACCACACTCCGTACTTGAAATGATATGTTAAGTCACAGTAATACTATTAAATTGCTATAGCTAAATGAGGTTTGTTTTCAGGTATTAAGATACATAGCCAATGGCCTCCTGTCAAGGGACTTCAGTTGAAGACCTGGGAATTCTGTAATGTTTCCATCCACATAAAGTCTCTGTGTATTATCTTTCTCTTTAGAAAGATCCAGTTGTTAATGCAGCAAGCACAGGAGAGGTTACTTCTAATGAATGTGCCTAGCTTTCAAAAATATTTTTTTCAGGTTGATATAGTTAATTATACCCACCCCCTCAGCCCCAGCATTAAACATATTCACAGTCTTGATAGGATTTGCACAGAAGACTGCATTAAAATATCAGAAGTCTTTTTAAGACCTGTTTTACTGCTGAAAATTCTCAGTTCCACAGTTAGGCACTATGTGATTATAGTACTTTGTCATTTAATTCCTCTTTGTTCCTTCTTTCCTTAGCTAATGTATTCTGTAACAAGTACCTTATTAGAAAGCTACGTTTGTTGTTTCTCTGTGTTATGCTCACATGGACCTCTAACCTGATCCTAGATATTAAAAGCCATACTTGTCTTTGGTTTTTGTCTTGCTCTGTTTTGCCTTGAGTAAGTTCATATGTTCAAGTTGGAGATAACTGGGACATCAAAATGCATGTAAACAAAATATTTACAAATGTTAACACTGGCTTACTGTATATGAATGGTTAATGTGTATTATTAATTCCTTAATAGAAATTCAATAAGATGAAAGTAACCTTTCTAAAAGATGAGACATTTTTAAACTTTTTTTTTGTGTGTGTGTCACTGTGGGATGTGAGTTTGGGACTTTTAAATTTGCACTTGTGTTTTGGCAGGGAAGGGATTAAGGGGTTAATAGACTGCTTTAAATAATGATGTCACCTTGAAATACCTCCTAATGAAAATATTGAATGAGCAGAACAATTATATCCTTGTCCGTATTTATAATCAGAAAATTACTTATGTTGGAGACTATATTAATTAGTGTGACCTTAAATGTAAGTTTGACTTGCGTATTAGTGCACAAGTGCAAAGCCTAAAGGAAAAACAGTTTGGTGGCAGCTCACACGCCCACTAAAGACGTGTATTTAAAACATCCACAGCTTTCTCATCCTGTTGGCTTCTCTGAATATTTTAATTGTACTTCATGCTTCAAATCTATTGCTGATTTTTTAGGTTGTTTTTTCTTCTCTATTCTCTTTCAGAAAGATGAGGTGTACCTCAACTTGGTGCTGGACTATGTTCCTGAAACAGTATACAGAGTTGCCAGACATTATAGTCGGGCCAAACAGACACTCCCTATGATTTATGTCAAGGTACGTAACTGATAGATGTGGTTAGATGAAGAGGGATATTATAGGAACAGGCTCTGTGGATACCTCTCTTCTGACGTAATTAGTTTTCCGAAATTTTTAGGAGTGCATACATCTTGAGGCAAGAAAAAAAAAAAAAGATTAGCATGATTATTTGTTACTGCGAAGGAAGAATAGAGGCAAGAGTCTTAAAGCAAGCACTCCTGATTTCTCACTTTACAAAAAATCTTGGAATGGGTGGGGGAGACCAAGTGTGGGAGGAGTATTTTGATTTCAAGCAGCTTAGATAGAGACTGACACCAGCCAGATTATCAGCTTCAGTTTCCTGAGATGATGAAGACACAATAGTACAAAGGTCAGGAACTGAAAGAGGATGTCAGGAAGAAGAGTGTCCTCTTATCTGTTATCTTCCCCCTTTCCTGGCACATGAGTAAGAGTTCATGTGCTTCTGTTGTGAACATGAAAGGCATATTTTTGTCCCCTTCCCTGCACACGGATCTCAGTGGCTCTTGTCTTGAAGAGCTACACAGGATACGAAGTTTGTAGCCTCAAAACCTCACATAAGTTGTCTGCATCTTTTGTAGTCTTTTACAAAGTGATTAAAATGAATAAAATTTCATTTTTTTGGTCAAACATAGAACCCATCTGGATCTCATCGTTCCACTTCATATATTGTGGTGACCACAATCCGCACGCTAGTGAATGATCACGTTTTCACGTGACATTAACTTTTTAACGTGGCATCCAGGCAGCATTAAATGGAAATTGGCAACAAATATTCCCGATTCGTATTGATTTCTCCAGAGTCCTCTTTAGAAGTGTAATCCTTTAACATTACTTAAGAAAGAACTTCAATTTGATTGAAAGAAGATGAAAGTTACAAAGATGAAAGTTACAAATAGTAATTACTCCAATAACAGTGTTGTGCCATAACTGTATATGCATAAGTTGTAAATGGCATGTCTCCCCGATAGACAGCACTGGTACCTGTTCTTAAGAAAGCACAGAATCTTATCACCTAGCATCCAGAAAGAATTTCTACTGAAATGTCACTCTGCTTGTTCTGTTGGTGGAACAGCGTGTCTTCAGATTATATGCTACCCAAAATTTGTTAGCCTAGCTTTTGATAAATTGTTTATGTAGCTTTCGTGAGTATTCTTGCCCTAATTGCTTTTCATTATGGGGACTTGAGGAAAAATTGTCCTTACTTACCCTATGAGAGAAAATTCTTCAACTCTTTCATCTTGCTGGATACTGGGGACTTCCCGTTCTAGGTAGCCTGAAAGGCTGTTTTTATTTTTCTGGTAAGGCAAGCCTTTCTCATAATCCTGTATTTAAATAGATCACGTTACCTTGATGACATTAAGGCTTTTGCAATTTTCCAGACATCTTGGCTACACAAAGGTCAGATCATACCTATTTGTTTACTTCTGATTGATACGTACCTAGGCAGGCAGAGAACTGCTCTTCCCTGGGTAACAAAGAAGCTGTTAAAGAACTGCAGGGAAGCTTTTCTAGTAATCTTTTTCTTAATTTTTAACTTCTAACATGCTGCAAGAAATTCTTGTAAACTTTGGGTTTGCTGTGTGGAGATGAAAGGCATACTTTCTAAATCCTACATGTGTTGACTTGACTTCTCAAGTTAGCGCAATCTTTTGGATTATTTTGCAATACGCTTGCACAATGCATACTTCACATGTCTACAGCAGGCAATTCAGAAAACATGTTTGTTTGCTTTTCTTTGTGCAGAGTTGTGGTTTTGAGAAACAAATACGAAAACTAAAGACCTAGAGCCAAAATTCAGGCGACTGTCTTCCCGCTCCTACCTTCCCCACCAAATGAACAACAAAAAACAAGGGAGAGAGAAAGAGTGAAACACAAAGATAGTGGTGAAAGTGAGGCAAACACAACCCGATAGCAATATCTAGCAGTTGCACACAGTTTTACAGACCATTAAAGGTGAATTGTGGAGAATGAGCTTAGAAAAGGAAAGCGTGGAGTTGCAACTCCAGTACAATGTCCTGCCTTCAGCTTGATTATCTTTTTTTTTTTTTTTTTTTTTTTCCTGAATGGAACCTGGGGGGAGACACAACAAAGATAACAAATAACCTGGCTGCCTGTTGTCAACCTTGAAATAGGGCTTCCCATGCCTTTATAACTGTATATGCCCTACAGCCCTAATTGCATCCACCAGCTTTTTATTCTCCATAGTGTGTGGCTCCAGCAGGTGGACATCATCCCCTTGCCCTGAGAAGCTCTTGGTTACATAACACCTCCTCTTGCTGTATTCCTTCTTGCTGTAAGGGGTTGGTTAGCCTTGGACTGGGGCAGAGCAATCCCTCCCTCAGCATACTTGTTTGCTCTGCCTTGCATAAAATGACTCTGAACAGTCGCTTTTATCTGCCCCCTCTTTTTGCCCAGAGATTTGAAACTGAAATGAATCTGTTCCCTCACCAAGAGCAACTAGGAGATTCACTCAAGTGACAGACTGAGACGCTACCATAGTCTTTGGCAACATTTAATGTGTTGTTAATAACTTCATCAACTAAAGGGTTTTCTTTGTAGGCTGTTTTTTTTCCCCCTTACATAACCTGGAATACTTCATTTCTGTGAAGAGTCTGATTTATAAAGCAAACTGAAACACCTTTATTTTGTGTATGTTTCTTGTGACTACTGTTATTTATAAACGTTGGGAAACCGGCACAGTTATTTTTTTGAAATTGTGCTCATTTTTGGAAGGACAAATGAACAAATCTGAGCTGCGTGTGGGGTATGTGGCAAGGCGTGGTTGGGGAAGGTATGCAAATACCTTGCCCATCTTCATAGCACTAATACGCGTTCAGTAGGGTCTTTTTTGTGTGATTTTTGTTTTTCTTCTAGTACGTGTTTGTGCTAAATTAATTGTTTACTCTGTTTTGACTGTGAAAGCATGCCTTATGCAATGTTACTGTGTTCCAGTTGTACATGTATCAGCTGTTCCGGAGTTTAGCCTATATCCATTCCTTTGGGATCTGCCACCGGGATATAAAACCACAGAACCTCTTGCTGGACCCTGATACAGCTGTCCTAAAACTCTGCGACTTCGGAAGGTAAGCACATCTGTGGCCTGAAGCCTGGTGAAAACAGCTTCTTTTAAAGTGAACCTGGGTGCAGTTTTGCAAAGAAACCCTCTGAGTTCCTCAGAATGTCTTCACTTGTAGTTTTGAAAGAAAAATTATCGATACTCTGATTTCCTCGTAAAATTACTTTGGTGAGGGAAGAGCTGGAGAAGGATATCAAGAAGGAGGGAATTAAAATTCAAGCCTGTTATTTATGCAGGTATTAAAAAATAAATATGCCATCATATAGGGAAAATACTACACCATGGAAAATTACAACCAAATATTGGGATGAAATATGTTCGGGCAAGAGAAGACAGGTGCAGTGGCATAATAACCTAAAAAGGCTACTGTTACACTTTATTAGTCTGCTTGTATGTATACCAATTCACTTAATATTTCAAGTACGGTAGAGGCTGAAGAACAAAAGCAACACTTCTGATTGAAGCCGTTAGATAGTGGACATACAACATGTAGCCTAGTTTCCAGTGGCACATTTATTTCCAGTATCCATTCAAGTGAATCGCCTTTAGAGTCCAGTCTCCATCTTAGAACTGATACAGAAATTCTGTGCATCAACACTGAGACAGGAGACAGATTTCGCTCTGGGAAGGCTGAGTCTTTAGGTTGTGCTATAACTTTGCAGACCAAAATAGTTAGGGCTTATGTGCAAGAGGTCACGGAAGCTGCTGTTGCTAAATTCTGCTTGCCCATAATGTGTGGGAATGTCAGATGGTGGTTATTCAAGCAGTGCATCGTCATGCCTGGTGGCTCGGGAATCTCCTCCTCAGCTCTACCTCACCAGTGTGTTGGAGCAAAATAAGAATCGCACTGAAACTCGAAAGTAACAGTGCATAAAAAGGTGGTACTTCCTATGTGTTAACAGTGGGGAATTTGTTAATGGTAGTTCCTATATAAAAAAACAGAAAACCTGAGACTTTTAAAAACAGGCTAAATGGGTGGTGGGAGTCCTTCTTCCCTGAAGGCTGAGAAGAGTGTCTGGAATGTTGAGTTTGGCTGGCTTGTCACTCAGCTGGGTTTGGTGCTGCTTATTTGTATGTTGTATTTCTGAAAGGGCAGTTTTGTCTTCTAGCTCCTTTCCGTCTAACACTTGGTGTTAATTGGGAGAAGTATAATATGTTCATAGACTCATGTTCTAAAAGTTAATGTGCTTTCATGTTCCTTTATTATCTTAGATTCTTCCAAAGGTAGTGGTTGGGGCAATACTGTAGGTTAGATCCTTTGTGGCTGATCTTTTGCAGTATAAATGAAGTCTTCATGTTAATCATGCACCATTAACATGTGACTACAATGGCAAAGGTTTTTTTTTCCCTTTGTCTCCTCATACTACAGTCCCTTAAACAGCAAAGAACCAGAATATTCTGATGTAAAATTAAAAAAAAATAATTAAAAAAAAAAATACTCTCAGTTCTGGTGAGCATCCAGACCTTTTGAACCTTAAAAGGTAACTACGTTTGACTGAACTGTATTCTGTCTTCTTTTTCTTTGTAAACAAACCTTTTGTACCTGGCAAAAGACAACGGCCAGACAAAAATCTGACTCCATATATCACCTAGATTGTAGTCAGAATTTCCTTTGCTATGTCCAGCATAAGGTTGCGGATTGATAGATTGGACTGATTTCGCAGTAAATCATTGAGTCTGTGGCTTGCATCAGCTTAGAAGAACATGGTACTTTAGCATTTAGGAATTGGGGGATGGGTGAAGAGTCCCAAAACTTAATGTTGGTCTGTACTGCAGTATTGTAAAACTGTTCATTACTGAGAGATTATTATTTTGTTTCCTTTTCAGTGCAAAACAGCTGGTTCGTGGAGAACCTAATGTCTCATACATCTGCTCTCGGTACTACAGGGCACCAGAGTTGATCTTTGGAGCCACCGATTATACCTCCAGTATAGGTATGTATGTGTATTTGTTGAAATCTATACCAACTGCATGAGTTTTTATTCTGTAGTTAAGTGTAAAGGTTTCCAGAGATCTTGGATATAATCCCCAGAGGTAGAATTTTGTTGTAAATGGTCAGGTACAACTTCTTAATGAAATATACACATTTTATAGACGGGTGCTGTGATTTCTATGCCTTTTGAGATTTCAGTGTCAATTCCATTAGGAGAGGGGCTTTTTTAAGGTATGGGGGGAAATCTGCTTTCAAGCAAAAAATCCAGGTAGTTTTGCCATTTACTTTAATAGTAGGTATGAGATCTCAAGCCAGAAGAGCATTTAGATGACTTAAAGTAAGTGTAAAGAGTGACTGTAGAAATATCAACTACTGCTTCCGATATGCTGTTACTTAGACACAAATAATTCCGTAATTTATTTACTCCCATTTTTGTAGGAGGGAAAATGTGGCCTAATAATTGGCTTTAAACTCTCTTTACAGTTTTAATATATTGTGTACAGCAGTCTTTCTGATTCAAGTTATTCTGTTAACTTTTGCTGTCCTTTAGTCATTAATTTTGAGCATGAAGAAGACTTGTTCTAATACCTGGCACGTAGCTGTGTCATGGAAATGTTAGGGAAGCTGGAGGTTTTGGCAGAGGATGGAGAACAGCCGGGTTTTCTTACAGTGGAGTCCTAAAAATGAACAGCGAAATGAAAAATAAAAATGAACAGCTATGTGTCGGCTGGTTGTGAGGTAACTTATTCAGTTTTTTAGTCAGGATATTCCCTGGGCTCCTTCTGAGTGCTAGTGCTAGAAAGACGGGATTTAGCTCTCTGATTCCCCAATAGTGTGCTAAGCTTTTAGCTTGCTTATGGACTTGAGTTGCTTTGGCAAGGTTTAATATGTCCAAAAGGATTTGGAGATC
The DNA here is from genome assembly GCF_964199755.1 of Larus michahellis. NCBI lineage: Eukaryota > Metazoa > Chordata > Aves > Charadriiformes > Laridae > Larus > Larus michahellis. The sequence goes on from NC_133896.1 coordinate 94,179,931, forward strand.
ATGATCAAGTCTTGGCAGAATATAACCAGTTAAAGTATGTTTAAAGTTAGTATGTTTTAACTATTGTTAAACCCAATGGCTGGCTGACTGGTTTTAACTCGTCAGTTTTTTGAAAACAGAAGCGTTCCTGAAGACTTACTTGCTCTCACTAATTTTTTTTTCCCATTAGTTGCTTTTCAGTATGTGTTATAGCAACACTTGCGTATCTCCCTGGTAGGAAAAAGAGGCAGGACCATAAGAAGTCTGAGGAAAGTAATGGCACAAGAAAGATAAAGGGGCAGAACTTAATGATTGGCGGCTGCCAGAATTGGCAGCCCCAGCGCTGCTCTTTCTTGCCCCTGGATACCCTAGCTCTCATGGTTTACTGTTTAATATGCCGATTCAGCTTCAACTGACAAGAGGCTTTTGGTTAGGTTAACTTTCTGCTACATTAATGAGTTGAATCAGCATTACTGTGTAGTCCGATAAGCAGCAGAGCCCAGGTGAAAGCTAAGTGGCGGGAGCTCGTGAGTGAGAGGAAGGCGGCTGATCCTGGCTGACATCATTTTGCCAGCTGAGAGCGAATAGATTGGCTGAGCTGTGTTATCAGAGTGCACTGAGACAACTTGTTTCAGAGGATAACTGCATAAAACAAATATTTTAGGTGTCACCAGAAGAGACTGCTTTATAGATAAGCCTGTGAAATGTCTCTTGCTCCAACTGTGTAATGGCTTTCGTCTTGTACTTTTTTTGCAGAACCTCTTTAAAGTTGCGCTTTCCATTTTTGTTTTCTTATCTGCTGGTCTCTAAAACAGTTCTAATAAAAATATCATCCTAAAGTGAGGAGTCTATTTTCTGTTTGCTATGTGGTTCAGACTTTCTTGTGCCCCCTCAAAAAAAATCCTGGCCCCCCAAGCCCCTTCTCTGAAACTTGCACAGAATAGCTTAAAAATGAATTTCAGCAAATACTCCTTCCTATCCTTTCTTCCCCCCACTTCCATCTCAGCAGAATCTTTGCATTTGGGAGCTGAGAAGTAATAAAATGCTTTTACAAACATTGCCGTTTCCCAGTGTTGTGCAGTATGTTAGAAATTCTAGGGGTTTAGTTTTGTGATGCTGCTGTTTCCAGTGATGGCAAATACCATGCTATTCCTTAGTCCTTGCTAGATAGTTCTTGCTTAGTTCTAGCAACAGCACTTAGTGAGAATCCTCACTATTTCTCGTAGGATTGCTCATCCAAACTCAATCAGCATTATTTGTACACCAACCAACAAGCACAGATAGGTTTCTTGAGAGAGGTAGAGGAAGGAACATTTAATTATCAGTACTTTATCCAGAGCTCACGGCATAGGGAACTGTGAAATGCTTCAGTATTGTAACACTGCATTTTAAACCTTTTGTTTTTAATGTGGACATGCTTGTGTTTTCTAGTTCTTGTTTTCTTCTGAATTGTTAGCACAGCAGCCTTTTCCTACTATAGAGTCTTTTTCTTTTATGTAAGAATCCACTCGTGTGTGGTAACAAAAACAGAAATGTAAGGTAGGGATCTTCATTCTTCTGTTTAAATACACTATCTTAAAACTACATGAAAAATAAAATCAGCGAAGAATAAGAAGCCAAAAAGTGTTCAAAGTAGAACTTTTTGTACGTTATCTGCAAGGCATCCAGCTGTTTTCCTAAGGTTTTTGTTGTTTGCTAATGTTACTGCAGGGCTTATGATTGTAGCGTGGTGTGATCCAGTAATTATTGGAAATATTTCTGAGCAAGAAGTGCTTTTTAAACCTAAGCAGTGACCCTGTGGTGGCCCAAGACTGACAGTACAGCCAGCCTGCGTCATGACCATTTCAATAGTTAGTCATCTTGTTTGGCACTGTAACCAGGAGTTGCATTAGGCTTTCTGGCTTCGTCTAAGTTGTCTTTTAACACATGAATTTGTCCTTGCGACTTTACTTCCGTGTAGCAGAAGCTAAAGTTGATTCCAGGTTGTGTCTTTCCATCCTGGATGTCACAACAGAACTGTAAACTGGATTTTAACTTCTAAGATCTTGATTATTTCATCAAAGTGCATGACTTAAATTCTAACCCAAAATGTCCCTTTAAAAATGACTCACAGGCAGGGGTAGTGTTTGTTGCACTTTTGTAAAGTACTGCATTAGTGCTGTATATAAATATATATGATAGTAAAAGTAGCATCAAAACATGTTTACTGCGGTTAATGCCTGTGTGTGTCATCCAGCAGACCTGGGACTATTACTAAAATAACGACCTGGGAAATGGCCGATTCAAGTTTTTAAATAATCCCTGTTGCCAAATAGCTACAAATCGGGCCCATTATAGCTCTGTCATCTGCCTGCATTACAACTTCAAGGGATTTTTTCAGTGGTCAGACACAAGCATTTGTGTCACTTGGTTGTCTTCGTAGCTTGTACAGTTTGGGCTTTTGTGCACCTTTGACTAGGATTCTGCAAGCGTGTGCACGTCCCTGAGGCTTGCTGGGGATGGCACGTAGTTTTGTTCCTGAAGCTGATTTGTAGGAGGCTTGGTGGGTTTTTTTGCAAACCAAGCTCTTCAGCTATCCCTTGACAGCATTTTGGCCAAAGCTTCTGCCTTGCAGGTCTGTGTGTGTTACGCCATCCCAGAGTGTGTTGCTGGCATGCTGCTGGCTGCACTGGTCATCTGAGTGCTGCTGCCTGCTGAAGAACCACAGGATGGCTGCCCACATTCCCCTACAATGTCCAGGGACAGACATAGGGGCTGGAGCCAGGGTGAATGCAGACATACCTGTTACAATGAATGTGATTCTCTTACATAAAAAGAAGTTGTGCAGTTAAGCTTTACCCCCACAACATTCAGTTTTTCAGTAGCTTAAGTGATGGGGCAGTGGAGGACTCAAAAGAACGTGGTGGCACTTCTGGATAACAAGGGTCTGCTGGTCTCAGTGCATTTTTTCTGTCACTGTGCTGGCAGGAATTGACAGTGTTCCAGAGGGAGAATTTATAGCCACTGGCAGGGAAAGATTGATCTGTGTGGCTGTATCCCTGGCTTGTCTTGCTATATCCAAAAATAAGTATCACACGAAGTTAGTTGTTCACTTTTCTAGCAAGCACTAAGACTGAGGGAGTGACTATTTCACCTCAGCAGCCTGGAGCAGAAGCTCCTCTGGGGGCATGCACACTTGAGCTGTCTCAGTTTCCTGGGGAAGAACCATCACAAGGTGTGTCCCAAACCTGTTGACAAACAGTGAAAAGTATTTGCTTCTGTATCTCGGATGGCAACTTCCAATGCTGAAAATAAGCACAGGCATTAATTTACTGGACTATTCTATCACCTGTCATTGTAGTTTCAGCTCTTCATTGCAGAAAAATAGAGATACCTGTGTTTAGCTTTTGTTCCAAGTACTGGAACAAGCATGGCTTTCCAAGCATTTTCATGTTTTGGCCTTATTCTGTCTTCATAATCTCTGGATCTGTGGTGGCTTGATGTGCAAAACTTGCACCAACATAGCATGCATGCTCGTAATCCAGAATTTTGGTCTTGTTCTGACATCCCAAAAAGCGTTCCAAACAGCATCAATGAAAAGCACTTTGTGTTCTGGCATTTGGCAACGAGAAGCTGCTGATTTTACGACTTCCTAGGGCTGCTTTTCTGACTCCTGGTTTCTTCCCTGCTAGTTTGTTTCCACAGTTTCTAGGGCAGCAACTTTGAGTCACCTCCAAGATGAAGTGAGTCCATCAAGATCAGTGGATACTGGGGCAGAGATGAATAGATGGGGGGGAAACGTAGAAATGTAAATGTGCCCCCTAAAGTGTCAGATAAAGGAAAGGTCTTAATTTGTACTAAATGGATGAGAGCAGGCTTATCTTTTCTTTTCCTTTTTCTTTCTTTTTTTTTCTTTTTCCTTTCTTTATATCCTCTAAATAAGTATTTAGAGGAGCTGATAATACAATGAATGGTGCTCATGCTGTGAAGAAGAGCTTCTCATCTTGGAAAGGCAGAGTTTGAGATCGCAAAAGATGAGATTCGTGGACATGGTATTCTGTCACAGACAACTGAAAATGGCCATTGCCCACTTGCAGAATTAAACCTAAGGAGTGTGCTTTGCAGGTTGTCCTGCCGGATGCCTCTTTCTGAAGTAAAGAGAAATTTTCCTTTTCTTACCCTCTCTAATGCTGGAATGGCATTGAAAAGCAACGGAATTATATAGATGATATTTGTAGACAAGTTAATGTCCACCCAACAACTGTGAAGATCAATAAAGTAATAGAAACTTAAATTTAAGAAAAGTTTCGGAGTATAAGAGGCTCTATGAATTTTTGTGTGCTTAAATTAGTTCAGGTAGTTACGTGCTAATGGCATTTACCTTAGATGTTCTTCAGTTTATGACAGATACGGCATTAGCTACTATTATAATGTGCGAAAGCTATCTGAAATAAGCTTATTCGAAGGTTGCTTTTGGCTGGCAGTTGCATTTACTGTCCATATTGTTTAGACTACATTTCACCAAAGGTATGAAGAAAGTAGCATTGCCTACTTTCTTCTACGTAAAATTAGTAGCTTTCAGTATTCTGTCCTAAAATTTCATGTTGTCCTAGCTAGTTTGCCATAAGGACCATTTGTTGACTTGATTCTTGTTTTCTGTTAAGGTTCACTCTTACCTTCTTTATTAACTAGTTTAAAGCATGTGAATGGTAGTCATATTTTGCCTTAATTAAATAGTCCATATCAAAAAGAAATAGTTCAGAAAATGCTTCTCCTCCCATGGGAACGAGTAGTTACACTGTAAGCTTCCTCTGAAAGATTATTAACCTATAATAGTTAGTTGTGACTGTGCTAAGGAAGAAAAGGGGCTGGGAAGAAGCTATCAAAACCTAATATTAACTACCTTCTCACTTCTCTTAAGTAACATGCTTTGAATATAGAATGTGGTACATTGTTTACTTCAGGCTTGAGAAAAATGTTACCATCCAAATTTGGAAGATAAATTTTAAAATGCCAGAGTCAAAGGGAAGTCACTATACTGGAGTGAAATTTTAGTCCTGTTAAAAGTCCACGGCATAAATTCCATCAAGTTTCAGCAGAGCTGAAATGTCCAGTTTCTTCCTTTTTGTGCATTGTTCACCAGAGTTGTATAAACACCTATGTAAATTGTGTTTTGTTGCTGCCCCTGCTTGGAGCTGCTGAAGTTAGCTTCCTTTCTCTGGCTTTCGTTGAGGATGCTTCAAGGGTTCGTTCACTTCCTTGCCCAGGGAACACTGCCCAAGTCCTATTTTGGAAGTTGGTGAAATTACACTCCTGGAAAACAGTTGGGAATTTTGGAATGCCTGTAGCTTATTTCAGTGTATGTTTAAAGTGTTAGCAAGTAAAATCAAGGAAAATTTAAGTAGACTTCTAACAAGGCATTAAATCACCCGATTTGGAAGATTTCACTATGCATGGAACCACTACATACATTTCCAATGAATTTGTTGTATGTTTGATGGATTAAACCCATCACAAATACAACAAGTATTCCTCAGACTTCCTCATCTGTTTCCTCATCACCTGCATCCTTTCTTTTTCTCCTCTCTCCCCCTGTGATGCTCTCAGCTTTCTTGTGTACCCTCTGCTGTTTCTGCTTGGCCTTTTTGTTTGAAAAATGACCTGCTTATCCTTCAACTTGTTGGCAGCTGCAGTTTGTCAGGGTGAGGGCAAGCCCAGCGTGTCCCACGGGGACTGAGCCCTCCTCTCCTCAGCAGCAACACTGATGCACGCTCTCCCCGCTGTTTTTACAAAACTTCTGCAATGTATTTGAGACTTCTGCCTTTCAGACTTGGCTGAAATTGGCTGGTGGAGTGTGAAGGCATTTAGAGAGACTGGGAAGGGATAAAACAGTACAAAGCCAACTTCATGGAGCAGCCAGACCAGAAGGTTATTTAAAACAGTTTTAAAAAGCCACAGTCTGATTTGAAAAAAGTCACGCTAGCGTAGTTTCAACATTTTTAAAGGAAGTGAGTTGTAAATGCTGACTTATTCTGATGTCAGCTTTGGGTTTGCATATGTTCTGTCAGATACTTTTCTTTCCCGTATATTGTTTCTTTTTCAGTGCAAAAGAGGGATTGAGGTTGTAAATAATGATTATAGCTTTGGGGTACCACTTGTTCTATATACTCAGTCTAAAGAACTCAGCTCTTTCAAAACCCTGTAAGGTGCCTTTTAAGTTACAGTACTCTGACTGCTTAGTACATTTAATCTGTTTCTTCAACATTTCTGAAGAAATCTATGCTATCTGTTAAACTGTCGTGTCATTTCCTATAAACCAAACGTGCGTGGGATGACATAAAAAGTGATTGTTTGCATCATCTCGTTGTATGTGTTGGTCCAACAGCAGGAACTATCAGAGAGATGTTGCTCAGCAGTTGGATGCAATTAGATGTTCTTTACGTGATGCCATCTTCATTTGTTGTCCAAAAGAGATCTTAGCACCTTGGTGGCCATGCCAACTTCTATTACATATGACTAAAAGATCAAATAGTGTAATCTGGTTTGTCTGCTTGTTGGAATTCAAGACTCAAAGTTCAGTTTGGTTGCTGTCTGTATTGTAAGTAATTACTTTTTTTAGGATAAACCCTGATGTGATGTTTGTACTAAGGCATTATGTAAAAATGCATCCATTTGACTTGGAGGTGAATGATTTTTGAAAGCTGCAGTATTGAGCAGTGCTTGTTGTCTACTGTATGTTACAGTTGAACCGTATCTTTCTTGAAAAGAGGGGGAAGTATTTTTGCATAGCCCCAATCTCTTTCATGTAGAAATGGGGGAAGGAAAAGTCTGTTCTAACTGGCAGATTATTTTGTTACCAGTCTTGAAGTTCTTGAAAGGGTTTTTTAAATTATTTTTTGCATCCATCTCTAGAGATTGTGACAAAGTGATAGTAGACTGTTTAGAAAATTGTCAGAGATGTTTTCCTTACACAGACCTTTAGTCACAACCGACAGTGTTGTATGTATGTCATAGTTAAATTCCCAATGTCATAGTTAAATACCCTAAGGGAATAAGGATCTCTATCATAGTGTGGGTTATCTCAGGTTGGAACAGGCCTCAGGTGGCAAATTCTCTGGGTTTTGAGTTGTGGTCGCCCTCCTGTTATTTCATGAGGAAGGTTAGCTAGTAAAAGTAGGCAAGAGTTCAAAGAAAGATGGGTGGAGGGGGACTGGTTTGGTTCTTTTCCCTTTGGGAGCATTACAGTATTGTACACTTTACAAATCTTCTGTTGTCGACTCCTTGTTTCAGGTTAGATTCTAGTGTAAGGTTTCACATATACATTGAAAAAATGATGACTTTCTAGGAAATCTTATAGTCAATCTTGTATTTTGGAGAAACAGTTCTCCGCATCTAGGTGCGATACTTTTAGTGTGTTGAGCAGCTTAAATTTCAGTATTTGGTATGCAGTTACAGCAAATTGTGACAAACATCTGGTATGCAGCATTTGCTTCATTAGATTTTTTCATTCAGGTAACTGTTTCAAAAATAAAATGCTATATGCTGTAGTACACTTAGATACGTTCTTAAGTTGCTGTTGTAGTATTGAATTGTCTTCTTTATGTGTAAGACGATATACCTATAATAGATTATGAAGATTTTCTTCATGTAGAGGAGTAACTGCTAGTGACTACTCGTGGTTTTTGGCATGCGTATGAAAATTAGTTGATGGCTTCTTCTGTGGATATTGTTGACCTGATCTGTGACTTGCAGTTCTGTTGTCCAGCCAAGTTTGCAAACGGAATTGGGATACATATTAGGTCTTGATGTGACTGAGTTAGAGAAGCTGTCTAGCAGATCCCTTAATCATCATGTACTGCAGGATACAAGTAATACTTGCAGTACTAGTTCATCTGTCTAGTGTGTGCATGTATGTATGTATATATGGATGGAAAAACGGAGTCTATTCAATATGCAGAAACATTAAAAACATCAACCAGTATGGTAGTTAATACCTATGCATAGTTCATGATCAATGTGACTTAAAAACATCACAGGGTGTTGGGAAATCCTTAATTTTCAGATGGCAAATGTTGTCAGGTCTTTTCCTCACATGTACAAGTTTTAATGTCAGTACATTATGGTGTTCAACATTATGTTCCAGTTCTCTTTGTCTTAGGGTTTGACTTCTAAGACTGTCTGCTTGACGTTGCTTTATGCCAGTTATCTGTGTTTTCTAGATTAGCATTTTGGAGAGGAATGCTTTTTATTTTTAGCTGTGTTACACAGAGTATTAAACATGACTAAGAAAATAAGTAGCTTAAAACTGCTGGGGTTTTATATAAATGGCCTAATATGTACCTTTTACTGATACCTTTCCCTGTCTTCCACTTCTTTCCTCTTTTTAGATGTGTGGTCAGCAGGCTGTGTATTGGCTGAACTGTTACTAGGACAACCAATCTTTCCAGGTGACAGTGGTGTGGATCAGTTGGTGGAAATAATCAAGGTATGGAATTTTAAGTGTTCTTTTGACCGCATTATTCCTTGGGAATCAGCATGAAAACATGCGTTATTATAGCCTTGTCAACATATATATTCTGTCACCGTTGTGTAGGGTGTTGCATGTAAACCATGTTTGAAAACACTTCTTATGCTTTTTTGACAACTCGGTGATCTTTATTTGCCCCTCTTGCAGTCGTGCATATGATATATCATCTTTTAATTATATCGGGTTTTCCCCTCTTAAAGGATTGCACTTTCAGTGTGATTGGATATAGTGCTTACATACTGAGCCAGTATTCATTAATGTGTGATTTTTCATTCTTTAAGAATCTGGCTCTTTTTCCTTTGTTGCATGCAATTAGTACTTGGCTTTGAAAATAGTATTATTAAATTTCCTTGTGACATATTCTTCACATATGTAGCTTCTTCTCTTCTTCCTTCTAGCTCTTTGAGGTGAAAGGTGAGAAAAGGCATTCCTTTTTGCAGATGGAGAATCAGGAAATGTAGGACAAAGATACCTTTTGCCTTAAGAATCTTGTTTTTCAAGTGAAAAAGACCTAATGTTTCAGAATACATAACATTTATATATCACTTATGTCCAAACACATTTTGATTGACTTCATTTGGTAAGCTGTGAATATTCTGTGATTCTCAAATTAGAGGCATGGAAGAATAATTCATAGCTTAGAAGATTGATGTCTGACTTCCCAGCACCCTAGTCTCCCCCGCCTCCTTCAACTTCTGCAATGAAGGAAGCAAGATTTCTAGAAAGAGAGAGAGCAGAATATTTTTCCTCTGAATCTATACTATGCACTTAATAAGATGGGAGTATTGCAGAGGATAAGATGTGTGCACATGCTGTTCTGCTTTACTGATTTCATTGCCACAAGGGGACTGTATTAAGAGAATTTCCTCCTTGGTTTTGTCACTTAACTGCTACCCTGATGTGTGTATATTTGTGTGGCATGCTGTGAAAACCCTCTCAAAACCAAAACGTGTGGGTAGAATAGTAGGGCTTCCTACTTGCATCTGTGTTATTCACTAAAAGAGCTGCTGATGTCTTCTTCCCTGTCCTAACAGAGTGTATGACACCAACCAGCGCCAAGGGGTCGTTCTCCTGCATGGAGGGCATGGGCTGGTGAGGCTCAGTGTTTCTGTAGCCTCCTGTACAGTCTCAGTGGGGTGTTCTGTGACCTTTCTAGGCTCTTGCCATATCTACTCCAGCCTTTGACCATGTAATCCTAGCTTCTATTACAGTAAGTTTCTGTCTGTCCTGCTGGAAATCTTCCAGTCAACAGCTTTCCTCTGGAGGCTCCATGTCTTGCCCCTACTTTTCTACGACTTTCTTGATTTCTTATTATTGCCTTTCTGCCCAGTGTATTTCAAGTTCAGCATATCCAAGTTGGGGCAGGTTCCATATGAAATACTATTGGAAAACTAGAGTTGCTCTCAGAAGTAAAGCTGATGAATGGCACAAGTGACATTTTTTTTCCTTTTGAGAAGTGTCTTGGAGCGGTGCGCTTTCTGCTACACTGCTTTTGAGAGATGTGAAGTAGACCCTGTGAACCTTTCCGATGGCTGGAGTTCCTCAGGAGTTTGTGCAATAACCTGTGGCGTTTGCCTTCGGACGTTTTACAGAAGTCCTGTTTTATTTCTTGATTAATGTCTGCAATCCTGAGAAACTAATGGGGGTTTTTTGTAAATACAACTGTTTATATCACAGTGACAGTCCTGTAAGTCCTTCCGTGGTGCAGTCAGAAATCTGAGAGTAGAGAGGCCTTATCAGCAAAACAATAGTGCTCTGCCTTGCCATTCCTTTGATTTTCACAAATAGGGAAATAGACGTCCTCTCATTATTGACATGCTTGCCAAGCAGAGTTTGTGGTTTGGTTCAAAGTTTGCTAAGAGCTGTTATCATCAGTTGGATGTTTTCAGTTCTGCATTACTGGAAGTAAACATCTGTGAACTAAAAATTTTATAGCATGTATGTGCTCTGATTGTGATGATTCTGCTTTGTTTACACTTGAGTTAAGTTGTATTGAAGCAGAGGAGTACTTTAATAAAACTGCTGATAGCCTGTGTACCATCTGTGGTTTTTTTTTAAATGACACTACCATGAGTGGCGTGATAACTTTTATTCACTAATTCATAGCTGAATACGTAGTACTGGCAACTAATGTGATTTCTCACGACAACCGAAGGAGTATTCAGTATAAAGGCTTGAACTTCAGTAAATTATAGCTTGAGATGTTGATTTTCACTTCCGCAGAAACAAATTTCTGCATCCTTTCTTTAAAAGTAGAAAGGGGGACACCGAATGATCATCCGTGCCTGTGTTGTGTTGAGGTTTTCTCATCTTCTGTGAGATATGTAGCCCCCTATGCATAGAAATTAAGTGAAACAAATGTAGGGATAACTCCATTTTACAGTAAGCCTGGTCTCTTCAGTTAAAAAGTTAAAAAATACTGAGTATGTTTTAGGAAGGTCTGAGAGAACAAATGCTGTAACAGTAGTAGTCACAAAAAAGGATGTTCACTGAATCGTTAAGGAATTATGATGGAAAATGTGAGCCTGAATGGGAGAGTGCCATGAATATTTTTCTGCCTGTATATTTGTTACTGAGGCAGCATATGTTCTCAAGGCAACACTGGAAGAGAGAATGAGTGCAAACTGCAGAAGCGGACTGTTTTTCAATGTCCTTGTCTACGAAATCTTGTGTTGTGAAGTTTTGTATGAACTATTCAGAACAGCCCTGGCAGAAGCGTAAGGTGAGAATACGAAGTTATGATTGAGAATACTGCATTCAAAATCAATAGCCATGAGAAATTGTCCAGGAAAATGCATGAACTGGGCAATGAGGCACTTCCCTTGTAATGCCATCCCACCGTCAAGTATTTCTCATAGTGGGAGTAGAGGGAGAACAGCATGTTTACCTCAAATCTCAACCTTTTTGAGAATGAAGAAAAAGTAGAAAGTGAGATCCTTAGTTTTCTGTTCAGCCAGCTGTTGGCAGGGATCTGTCCCATCTACTGTGTATCCCTTAAGAGTGACCAGTAACCAAATGGAGCAGATTTGTTTCTCAAATCTGTAAAGAAGTCATGAAACATTCTGTTCTTCTCCACTCTCAGTATGATGCTTAAATTCTGCTTAGGTTTGAAAGGTTAGCATAAAAACTGCAACCTGTGTTTATTGGGTTCTGCACCCTCAATACAGTTGAAGACGTATGCAGTTCTGCAGCACAAAAATCACCAAATCACCAAAAATGTTGTCTTGTGCACAACATGTAAAATGTTAGATTGCATAAGATTTCACTCAGAATATGATTCATTTTTAAAAATATTTTCACAGATGGTGTCCACCTCTTCCATTTGCTGCCACAGAATACTACTATTAAAGCTCTCATTACAACATGGACTTATTTTAATGCTAGCTGGCCATAGGAGAAGCAGAGCTGTGGGATCTGCCAGTTGTAGAACAGCATTGAACTTCACAGAAGGTTGCAGGTTAGGACCTGTGAGCTGCTGTTTGACTGTCTTGGAGTCATGTGTTTGAGATAGCTTCCTTGGAACTGTATCTCTGAAACTTCAGGGGAGAGAAAATGGAATATTTTAAAATCCCAAAAAGGGCTACAGTAAAAAAAATATTTATCCACACATTTGGAAACGTACCTGACTTTTATCCCTTAAATTTACTTGGTTCCACTGCAAGAGAGGTCAGCTAGGAAACTTTTCTGCTGGTTCCTGTCAATTTGAGATGCCTGAGTCACAGTCACCCCTGTAGCATTTTTTTGAGCCAAGATAAATTTTTCAGTTGTCTCTTCAGTTGCTTACTCAGCTTTGATTGAATTCACTTGATTGAGTTCATTTCACAACACAGCAATTGGATGCTACACCTGGGTATGCATTTTTTGCATTAGGCTGGAGAATGACTTCAAAATGCCATCACATTAAACTAGTCCCCCCTTCTCATGCAATTCTTTATGACATCCCCTCTGTAGCTGTGTTCATCAAGATAAAATTTTTGTGATATGTCAGCCAGCACAGCTTGTCCTTCCTGCAGACTGCATGCCCAACATCCGCAGTCCCTTGCTGTGTCAGAAGCATTTTTGGACTTTGTCAGATTTTAATTCACTTTCAGCAGTCTTCACGTGGTTTCATTTCAAGCAGTCTTGCAAGATGACCATCCAGTTGCACCTGGAGTTTCTCCAGGCCTATTGCATATTTGCCAACTGCTCCAAAAAAAACTGTGCCCCTCTAGAACCCATGGCATCACATTCATGTGAATCAAAAGGCAGACCCCTTCTTTTTAGCTGCTTTTTCTCTTGTTCCTATTTCTTTAAAGACGGTCTTTCCATATGTTCTCAATCTGGCTGGGAGAGAAAGATCTCTGACCACTTATCCCTGACAAAATGATATTCGATATGGGGAAATACTGTGTTGGAGCTCCATCTGAAGAAATAATTTAACCCAAGTACATTCTTCTTGCATACTTACACTATTACAGGAGAGAAATCATGTGCTGTGCTTTTTCCAAAATTTGATCTTGAATGGTGACTCTTCCTCCTTATTTTTAGCTCCTGCTGGCTGTTCCAAATGTTAGGTTATCCCATCGCTGGGAATATCTCAAGTGGGTAACCCTATATATTCATTAAAATTCATGCCCCTACTGGCTTTCGAGTGACATCTCCTTCAGAAATGTGCTCAGTTTCTGAAGGAGGCACAGTGGCAGTGTGGGTTTCATCAGTGGTCGCATAAAGAAATTATGTATGAGTAAACGCTGTGCCTTAGAACAGTCCCGTCCCCGATGGAAGGGTGAAACCCAGCAGCCCAGGAGGGTTGCAGTTCCCTGTTTAAAATCCACAGTGGAAGCCGGGTACTGCTGAATACAGCTTGAAAGAAGGAGCTCTTAGACCCCAAGAGGGTTTTTTTTTTTTTTGAGATGCAGTCAGGGCAGACTCCTCCATAAATCTCCAACCTTGTGCATACAGCTTGTAGTGCCTGCAGGACTGCCATGCCCCCTGTGAAGTCTTGGGAGGTTGGGGCCATTCCCTGGCCCCCTCAGATCTTCAGCGCCCTGAAACCATCAAGGGAAAACTGGCTGGGATATCCCCACCAAACTAAAACATGCTCAACCACAGCTCCTGCAGACAGTGGTTACTCTTTATTCCCCTTGCAAAACAGGAATCTCGGAAGCATAGTGGTTTTGTTTCTAAGATAATAATTATCTTCTGAAAGGTTTTGTTTAGTACCTTCCCCCTACTTCCCTTAAAAATGGGGAAGAAAAAAAGAATAAGCATCTCTGTCAGAAGAATGAAGCAGCAATAATTGTCTGAGCAGCCCTGGGACATGGGGAGGACAGTGTCTGCCAATCTGCCATGCATTGTCTACCAGAAATATTTTTTCCATATGCTGCAATCTGGAGTATGAGATGCATCAACTAACTTGGGAAAACTGCAGGAAAAAGGTGGTGGGGGAGGAGGTTGTTTGTTTGGGGTTTTTGGTTGCTACCGGACTGTGCGGTTATTTCTTGCACGAAAACCCACGTTTCATGGTAATTGAGAAGTAATAAAATCTTCTTTCCATAGTTCTCTGGGCTGAGGGTGGCAAGGGGGAAAAAAGCATATTAAAAGACAAGCTCAATAGTATCAGGAATCCTATCCATGTGTAACTTTTTGGTCTCTGACAGTTTTACTGAGCCGAATGCTAAGTATAGACTGCAATTATAATATATGGCTCATGCTCAAATGTCAAGGTACTATTTTGGGCTCAGTTTTTGAAATAAAATAAATTCAGTCACAGTAGTTAATGGGGAGAGAGGAGCCGTCTCTTCCGGGAGAATAAGCAGTAGTGTATGAAAATAAGTGTTTCATTTTATTGGATGTGGTCCTGTGCTGAGGACCTGCCTGCATCTGACAAGGTCTTTCACATGGGTTCTCTCCCCTCGCCCCTAAGGGAAGTCTGCTGGCATTTTTTTCCCCTGATGTCCCCCCACATCACGACTTGGCTGTTCCTGTGCCTCATGTAATTCGTCACTTCCCAGTGCTTGCAGGCAGGCAGTGTAAAAAAAAAAAAAAAAAAAAAAAAAAAAAAATTTGATGAGCAATTATATTCATGTCAGTGGTGACAATGGGTTTCTTCCTATTCCTGATATATGGCTGCTCTTATGTTTGTGAATAGAAGAAATATCTATATTTAGTTGGCTTTCATTTTGTTTGATGAGAGTGTTTTTGAAAGAAAGCGTATATAAAGTGGGTAATTTTATTTCATTTTCTACGACAGACCTGTTGGAAGTATTACTTCAAAGCTGACCCATGTTTACTGCTTGAGATGCCTGCACCGTGATTTTTTTAAAAAATAACTATTTGGCACGCCTCTCAACTTTCTGATGAGGTGCAGACATGTTTGCAGAAGTATTAAATTATGCCATCTAGTAAGCCATATATGCCAGGCCTTCTGGAGCACGTTTCCTTATAAGCTTGCACAGTTTTCCCAGGGAAAATCACTATACTGCTGTAACCATGGCTTTCTAGAGGTTCCTGACTTAAATAGCCACCTTGTCCCCTCTCTAGTTCAGTCATTACCAGCTGGAGTTTCTGAACCCTCACTGTCCCTATGCTTTTAACTGATTTTTACATTTTGGCAAAGGTTTAGCAGTAATGATGGTTGTCGGAAAGGGCCTTTATTCCACTGCAGTTGTTTTGAGACCCTTGCAGTTTCCTCTTCCTCTGGTGTTGCAATAGTGGGGATTTGGTCATAAATAGCTTGGTGCAGTTTTGCACAGTGAAGCCAGGTGTGGACAGCAGCTGGCTTCGGTACTGGGGTGTAACTGAGTTTCTTTTGGAGCTGAATATCATCCATCTTCTCCTATGAAAATTCGATTATGAGAACATACAATGAAGATCTTTGTTATTTGTAATAAAATTCAGGGCTTATTTCAGGTTCATAAATCTCCCCTTCTGGTTAGATAAGGATGACGTTATTGGGATCCTGTAGCTTTTCTTTAATTGCTTGAGATACATACCATTACTCTACCTTCACAAACCTTATTCCTGCAATTAAAATTACTTGGGGAGCTTAATCTATTACAGATTAATGTCAATGAAAGGCTTTCCAGAAAATACTTGTGAAACCCACTGTGTTCAATTTTTGTTCTAAGAGAATCGGAGCAGTGTCTGCTTTCTCAGCAAGTGTATTCTTTAGTTAATCTTAGTGGTTAATGTTTCTTTATTTTTATTTATGATGATGATGACAATTGGGAATGAAGAGCAAGACTAGTTGACCTGGTTTCTTCACTTGCAGGAGGATCCCTTGTAGTCTCACATAGACACCGTTCATTCATTCAAAAGTTTAGTCTTCATTCCAGATACAGCTGATTCCATCAGACAACTACATTTTTATTATTCTAATACTTATTCTGGTTTGCTTCTCTCTCTTGTTGGTTCATTCTTTTTTTTAAATTGGGCGCTTTAAAAAACAAAACCAAACTTTTTCCCTGACAGTATCACCTTTCATAAGACTGTCCTCAAGAAGTAGAATAGCGTGTGCTAATCTGCATGGAAGTGAATAATTCAGTATTGCACCCTGTATTTCTTAAAAGCTCTCTGATCTTGCAAGATTGGGGGGATCTTATCAGTGTACAAAAATAGAACATTCAGACAAAAATGTCTGAATAGAACATGCAAAGAAGAGGGAGTGAGGCACTTTTCTTTGGCATCCAGTAACAGGACAAGAGGCGATGGGCACAAATTCAAACACGTGAAATTCAATCTGAACACAAGTAAATGGTTTTTACTGTGAGGGTGGTCAAACACTGCAAAATGGTGCCCAGAGAGGTTGCAGAGTCTCTGTTCTTGGAGATACTCAGAAGTTGTCTGGACATGGTCTTGGGCAACCAGCTCTCGCTGGTGCTGCTTGTGGAGAGGGGTTGGACCAGACGACGTGCACAGGTCCCTTCCTACCTCAACCGTTCTGTGAAACCTCTCTCCAGGGAACATCTGCTCCATAGTATTTTCAGAGTTGGTATAGCAAGAGCAGCTGTTTCATGGAGTAATTCTGCCAAAAACGTGCAAAGTAATTTATGCTTCTCTGCATTTCAAGCAGAAAGAGTAGTCACATACATGAGTTTTAAAAAAAGTAGTAGTTTGCCCAATTTTTGCAATAGCTTAAATGATTGCTGTTACTCACCAAGGTTACCTGAATGTGTTCCTAATGTACTGAAAACTCGGTGTGAATCAGTGAGGTACAACTTCAAAATCATGTAGCAAACAGTGTTGGTGTGTTGGCGGGTGGGGAGATATCCACTGCAGGACCTCTGCAGTTATGTCAAGTACTGGTACGATTTTATAGTTTATCACTTTTCTTCTGGATCGTGATTTGAATTTGACACAGTCTTTAAAACTTCTGTTCTTCCTATCTACTTTACCTCTTTGGGTTTTTTTCTTTAGGGTTTTAGTTTTTTTGGAGTTTTTTTTTTTCTTTAATCTGCCTTCAGTACAAATTGAAAGCACAGTCTGGTTTTACAATCCAGAGAGAACAAAGTAAATGCACTGAGTGGCTAATAGAAGTCACTTTTCCTTTTGTACAGTTATTTTGTGTGTCAAAGGCTGCTATGTAACTGAAAGGTCAGGCGATCCCTTCTTTCAGCTAGCATGATCCCTCTTCAGTGCCTTTTTTTCCTAAGCGTTCATGAGACCTTAAACTTGCTTAGATGCCTGTGCTTGAACTTAGGAGTTGCTCCCTCCCATCATTTGGAGTTACAGCTGTGTTTTTAGTGAAATGTATGAATAGACATTGTGGATCCTTCCGTGAAATTGCCCTTGCCTGTCTAATCTGAATTCTCACTGATGCTTTAGGCAGTCTTTAAATAAAAGATACGTGTGCTGTGTAGGCTCCTGTTCTGAGCAACCTTGTCACCTGAGCCAGTTTGCTAAATTTTGGCTATATATTAGAAGAAAATCTACTCTTTGTCTTTTCTTAGGAAGACTATTAAAGGAATTTTTTGAGGAGGAGGGTAAAGAAGGTGAACATGCTTCTTAAAAAGTCCTGTTTATACTAGGAAGGCCTGAAAACTTAGCCTTTAGAGATGGTGGGAGAGCAATACAAGTTACCCATAATTTTTCAGGAAGTTAATTTAACTAATCAAAAAAAAAAAAAAAAAGACGAATTCCAAGGTTTTGAAAATGGCTTTTATCCCGAATTGAGATGAAAATAATATTTGCAGGTGTGAAATCCCCTCATCTTTTAGAACTGGAGAGCATTGAGAGTCACAGTCATCAAAGCTTTGAGAGCGGCACCATCCTGGCAGGCTGGCAGCTGGGGGCCCAGTGCACTGGGGGAGCCAGACATAAAACCAGCAGGGAGAGGACGCGTTTTTCTGTCAACTCTTTTGCCTTTGAAAGTTGAGCAAAATCTAGAGTCCTGCAAACACCCTCTTTTCTACACCTGAGCAAAACCAGTGTTTTCAGACACACACAGAAAAATCTTCTTTCAGCTCTGATGTTAACCCTTGGCTTTTGGAGTAGATGGGATTTGAATCCTGTTTAGCAATGGGAAGGTAGGAGTTACACGATCATTAATTTTGTACAACTTGTCACTTCAATTTGTTGCCCAAGAAGCAACTGTCTGAACAAGTTGTGGGGTTTATTTCCGCTGCAGTTTATTTAAGATTGCATTGTGGGTAGCTATTTTAGTTTGTGTCATACAGCTCATATTTTAAATAATAAAGAGATACCAAGCTCCTTTCATAATACCTGATGATAGTTGCTCCACTGCAGAAATCATTGAACAGTGACACTTGATCTTCTACCCCTTTACCTGACTCTTTAGAGCCCATTTGTGTAATTTTCACTCTTCTAAATGTTCACGGATACCAGAATATGTAACCAGATATTTCTTTATCAAGTAGTAAGGTAGAGTGCTAACGTCATGTTTTAGATCATTTGTTTCCGGATGGTGACAGTGCAGTCTCATGAGCTGAGGTGATAACATAGTGCTAATCTGCATGGCGAGAGATTTGTCACGGGGCGAGAGTTGCGTGGCTACAGGGCTCCTATAGGAAGATGAACCTGAGCTCAGCATAGAGGAGCGACTTCTCTGCCTTCTGCCCTGTCCACTTCTCTCTGTGGAACAAAAAGATACCCAGCAACTGGGTGCAAACAGAAAACAGCGGGGTTCTTTGAACCTGCTTTGCAGTTTTTATATATAGGTAGAAGGCAATGGCTCTCTAACACTTAGTGCTTACTGAACAGAGAGCACTAATGCCGTATTGTCTGGCTTACTCCCTGAAGAGATTTCCGGAATCCTTTCAAAATCTATCCACCCCTACAAAGAGATGTGCGATAGTGTGTTATTTCTCATACAGCTACTAATTTGCATGTATAAATAACATTGTCCAGATTCTGGGAATGAGAAATATAAATTCATAAAAGTAAACCAGGGGCGGTATGCATTTTAGATGCTTCCAGGTTAGGTTGAAACCAAGTTTATCTTCTATGTGGAAATATTGGGATGGGGAACCACCACTAAAACCCACATGGTTTGGGGTGGGGGGGCTGGTTAGGGAAGCCTGTCTGGCTCCCCTCAGCAGTAACTGGCTGATCTTTTAAGCTTGTCAGAGAGCTGCTGTTCATGAATTGTAAAATGCAGTCTGTGCTACTGGTCTGATCCTTAATCAGCCATATGTAGTGAGCTACAATTCCCGAGTGTGTTCATCAGTACTGTTTTATAACAGTCTAATTAGAGTGAACTCTCTTCCCCATCGAAATATCACTATGTTTGAGAAAGATGCTTGAATTTTATGAAAAAACTGTAGAAGAGAATTTTGACATTAGGTAGGCTTGGAGCATGAACTGAATTGCCAGCAAGAGGCTACTGAAGTTGAAACAAGGGCCACAAAGATGATTAAGGGACTTGAGCATCTGTCATATGAGGAGGGGTTGCAAGAGCTGGAACTGTTTAGCCTAAAGCAGAGAAGGTTCAGGGGGAGTCTCATCAATATGTATAGATACCTTTTAGGAGGGAATGAAGCAGCAGCCAGGCTCTTCTCAGTGGTGCCCACTGACTGGACGAGAGGCAGTGGCAGACAGTAAAATACATGAAACTTCATTTGAATGCAAGAAAACACTTTTTTTTACTGTGAGGGTGGTCAAAGACTGGAGCAGGTTGCCCAGAGAGGTTGTGAAGTCTCCTTCTGTGGAGATGCTAAAAACCTAGCTGGACGTGGTCTTGAGCAATCTGCTCCAGCTGACCCTGCTTGAGTAGGGAGGTTGGATCAGAAGCTCCCAGGAGAGGGAAGTCCTGTCCGACTGAAATCGTTCTGCAAAAATTGTGTTGTTTTGTTCTCAACACTATATTAACTTACTAGTTACACAGATTGACTTCAGTTGTCTCAATATGTGGTAAGTTATACCGCACTCTTCATTACCATATCAATATGAAGCATATTTAAACAATTTGCCTTTCCCCCCCTCCCCTTCTCTCCTTTCTAGGTTCTGGGGACGCCTACAAGGGAGCAAATTAGAGAAATGAATCCAAACTATACTGAATTCAAATTCCCTCAGATTAAGGCACATCCATGGACTAAGGTGAGTCTATATGAACTGAATAATAGAGACATTGGGCTGAAAGTAAAAATTCAAGGAGTTCAGTTTGTTCAGTGGCTTGGTGGCTTTCAGTCTAAAGTGGGTGCTTTTATCTAAGCTGGGGACCTGGTAATTTTTGATGTAGATAAGAACGTATTGAAGCACTGCACCATAATATCTATTGGTCTGGGGTTTTTTGAGATTGCCTACAGGTGTGGGGATTTTTATAACAATGGTGTGTGTGTTTATAGCAAATTGCAATATATGTAATTCTTGCCGTACTATAAATTGTTATGGACAGAAGTCACCTACAAATGAGAAAGTGTTCCAGTGATACATGTATTTGTATTCCTATAGGTGTGCTGTTGAGGGGGCTGTTTTTTCTTGGAGTTACTTCTTTAGACTTCTTGTTATCTAGCTTTCACAAGGAGACACTATTGCAGTATATGCAGGCAATATTATAACCTCTGTGATCAAAGAGGAAACTGCTAGCATTGAAACAAATATATTGCCACACAATTAAGCTGTCTTCCACATGTCAAGGAATGATGAATATTTGACTTGGGACAGGCTACCAATCATTTAATTAGCCTCTTGGGTGTGGAATAAGTTAAATATAGAGTCTTGAGCAATTGAAGCCTGGGTAGTTAACGTTTTCTTTTTGCTGCTTCAGAAATGTCTGATACAGCTGCAGTATATTCTCACCATATCGTAATGGTTCAGTTTTCCTTCTGATAAGAAAATACTGTTGTATGCATGAAAGGGTTTCATTCCTAGCTGAACACGTCCACGTCAAACTCCTTTGGACCAAATACTCTATAGTGGTAGAAACTCTGGACAAACTAATTCGAGCTAATTGATAGCAGGCGATGTACCTGATATGTACATGTCAGGCCAGGTACTGTGAGTCACTAATTTTGTGATAGATTTTTCTAATGAGTTATGCACCACTTGAATTTTCCTTTTACCCACTAATCCCTGGATTGCATTGCTATATCATGGTTTCTTTCTGTGTGTTGGTTAAGTGATTTAGAATAGCATGAGGTGTCAGTAAATCCGGCGAGGCTTTTTAATACTTTATGTTAACAGGGGGCAAATGAATTCCCTGGGAGTTGGTCTCTTCAGTTTTGAATTGCGTCATGGTAAAAGTCACAAGAATAAGTCCAAAAGCCTTCTATACTGAATATTAGGGTTATATCTGAATTCCTGCAGTGAAGGTGTTTGTGTTACAGGGGGTTAAATTAGTATGCAATGGAGTAGGAGTGCAGAGATGCACTGGAGGACATGGAGTTAAGCATCTAAGCTACCTACGCAACTCATCTCCTGTCTGACCAGTTTCAAGAGTCACCTGTATGCACTTGATGGTCTATTGGGCCACAACAGAGATCTTCTGGCAAATGGAAAAAACTTCTAAGAAAAAAATCTGAGACTTCCTTCTATTTATGTGAATGTTCTTTTGGTCATTCTAAAAGATCACAAGTGAAACCAAGTCAGTTATAAAGAATTGAGAGTATCTTGCCAGAAGATCAAATCTGCATTTTCCATTAGGGTACAATTAGTTTTGGAGAGCTGTGCTTGCAACATATCTTCTTACTGTCCAGTCATTCTGCACACAACTCTTCCTGACATCAGCTGGGTGTAGAATAGCATTTAAACCCGTTTATTACAATTAGGGTACACGATCCTTTATTTATGAGATCTGTATTTTTCTTACTATAGAAATGCTAAATTAACAGAATGCATTATCCAGCATGGTGTTCATAATGATGCTCATCCTCTTAATGGATTACTTCTAAAGATACTTTCCTTTCAACATTTTGAGCATGTTGAGCCATGAAAGTTTTAAGTGGTGATAATACAGAGAATTTGGCTTCCTTACACAGCTGTATTGGTGTAACATCTGATGGCATGGCAGTGGGCATGTGCATCCTCTTGGAGCTGCTTAGAATTGAAAAACGTGGGAGAAAAAGCACTTTTGAACTCTGGTTGTCTAATTAGCAGAAAAGCAATGACTGAAGAGGTGAAAGTGCAAATGGCTTTTTTTGTTATAACTATGTGTGTAACTAGAGTGCTACAGGTAGTTGCCAGCAGGACTTGAACTTTAAAAGTTTCAGCCTCAAAAGCACAAACCTTTGTCATCTAAGCAAAAGAATTACTGAAGGTTACAGTAGTTATGCAGTTATTTTTGTGGACTAGTGTCCTGGTTTGAGGTAAAACAGAACAAATTTTCTTTTCAGTAATTGTACTTTTCAGCTAAGTCTCTTCTAACTAACTGCACTTTCTGAAATTAACGGCATATTCTTCAGACAGTGTCTGCTTCCAGCCTGATGTTTATAGTTAATTTCAAGGAATGGTATGCAGAGGAGCTCCTGCTTATACTTACTGCTGTAACAACCAAGGTCAGCTAACTTTGTCCATGTTGGAGGGTGAGAAGCAGAAGAGCACAGTGGGGTTGCACTTGCGGGGAGGAGGGGACAGGACAGGTGGCCCAAAACAGACCAACAGGGTACTCCGTCCCATCTGCATCATGCTCTCTTGCTCAATATAAAAGCTGAGGGATTGAAGGGGTCAGCCTCCTTCTTTAATGGCCAGTGTCTGAGGAGGACTCTGTTCGTCTATCTTTGATCCCAATCCATGTGTTCCTGACTCCAGATCCAGAATTCAGCTCCTGTCTGTCGCTGAGTCCAGTCTGGGACTTTCCCAGTGCCTGCCAGAGATGTGATCATCATCCTGGGAGCTCAATACTGGTTTTGTATATATTGTGTATATTTCATTATTTTCTTTTTCTGATATTATTATCTTTTCTTTTTATTATTAATATTTCATTAAAGTAGTTCTAGTTGCCTTTTCAACCCATAAGGCTCTCCCTTGTTTTCTCTTCCTGCTCTTCTGGGAAGGTAGAGAGAGAGGGGTAAAGAGAGCATCTGTCATTTGTTTAGTGGCCAGCCCAGCCCAAACCACAACAACTGGTTGTGACCAAAGGACTCAACAGACAGAAGTGAAGGGGTTTTTGTGTGGAGGAACTTCCAGGCAGCTAGTTTTCAGCATGTTTGAGAGAATTACTGAGAATATAGTCACTCTCTACTAGAAGCTCTTTGGCACAAGGGCATTTTCCTTGTTGCTTTGTGGTATTTAATACAGCACAGGTATTTCTCAAAGTTGAGGGTTTTGTAGGTCCTACTTGGAGGTAGTTTCATGCAGTCGAGATGCCCAGTGACGGTGCATGTTTAGCTGCTGTCTGGATGTTTAACCTCTTCTGTGCGATCTGGAATTGGTTGTATCCAGGCCAATAATCTATACAAAAGTAAGGTCTATGGTTTGCTTTTGTTTTCAGGGAACTTTTTTGGTCTGCAAAAGTGTGTGTAGGTGGCAATTAAGAATTTTCTTTGGAAGCTGTAGTACCTATAGGTTGCATCTGAAATTCTGTGGTACGGACTTCTGTTGGATGTACCTGGTGCTCTGGTCTGCTCTCTAGGTATTTCTGGCAGCCATAGTTATGTTATTTTCTTGCTCAGTATTGCTATGTTGGTGTAATCTGCTACGTTCGCTGTTGCCTGCTGGGTGAAGAAGAATGGTGTCTGGTGCTTTAGTAGAATTGAAAGAGGTTCTGGGTTTTTTAAAGAACCAGAGAAATTGTTTGAGACTGAATAAGGATGAGTCGATGAAGGAATGTTGTTTCTCAGATTCATTCAGTTTCAGGCTTAAATTGGCATTTTGAGCACAAGTTTTACGGAAATTTGAAGTCTACCATCGTAGCTGTATCTTACATTTTTCAGTAGAAATGGAGTGGTATTATTCAATTACAGTATTGATATTCAATATGATGGAGTAGTATGAAGAAAGATAATCTCAAATTCTTCTTAGATTAGAAGAGAATTCAAGCTAACGCTCTAAAAATATTTCTCTGTGCTGCAGCAATAATGTGAGTTTACAGTGCAAACTGTGTTTTCAGACCAGTTTTTCAGTCTGTTGACAATTTGAGATTGAAGTACTTTTGTAACTTAAGAGCCGGAATCTCTCTGTATAAAACATACAGAGGCCCCCTCCCTCCCCAGTATAGTTCTGTATTTTTCTACCAGTTACATGCATGGTGCAGATGATGATGGTAGTTCAGTGTGTCCCTGGGTAGTAAAGAGAGAGAGAGAGAACCTGAACTTTCCAGGAATCTTTAAAACCTTTCTTCCAAAACAGGACTTCTCTCTTCTTCCCTTCTGTCTCCTCCTCCCTCAAGGGGGAATCTGGGACATTTTGATTCTTTCGGGGATGGTCCTTTTCAGAATACAGGAGTGTTTAATTTGGTAATGTAGATGTTTTTTTTCGTGCAGATGTCCCTTCTTTTTTTTTTTTTTTTTTTTTTTCCACTTAATATAGAACAGTTTGTATTCATGGAGGTGAATTCTACTGCCTCGGTCTGTGAGTAAGCACCATTAAGTTATAAAGGAAGCAAGGTTTTGCAGGGGTAGGAATATCCTTTGACTAACTGATACAGTCGGAAAAAAATGGACAGGCTTTTAGACACACAGTCATGTCTTCAGGTTTATCTTGGGTCAGAAAACTTGTCTTTTTTTTCCCAGATGTATCAGGTGACTGAATGAAAGTTACTGCCCTTTCTGGAGGCTTTGCTGCTGTTGTTTTTATTAGGTCAGAACTTTCCTTCTGCCTTTCAGCTACCTCAACTCCTTGAACCTTCTTCTTGGAAGTGCAGTCTGTTTCCTGCTACTAATCTTTATACTTGTTTCTCTTCTTCTGACTAAGCTTCGTCTATACTTCATAAGCATGTGACTGGAAAGACAAAAAGAAAATCCGAGATCAAGTGCAAAATTGTTGATCACAGGGCTGTTGAAGTTCAGCTTTGGTCATTAGCTTTCTCTGAAGCTTTCAGCCCTTTCGGAGGGGGCTGGGGCAGTGGGGTGGCTGATGAAAGGTCTAAATGGATGCTTCATAAGCTTGTGTTAGATAGGCGTTGCTTACCATGGCCACATTACAGCTGGCCTTTATCCTAGCATTACTCAGATGCTACCTTCAGATCTCAGATCCTTTGGGTTATGAAAAACAAAGACTGTGCTGTGATTATTTCCAGAAATATGAAAAATGTCCATCAGTGACAGCCTGCCTTTCCCCTTGAATCCAGCTAGTAAAGGATCTTATTTGAGTAAGACTGTAGTAAATACAATAAAATTATGTAGTTTAGGCCTCTTCTGCATGGGGGAAGATGACTTGTTTAGATTTTTTTCCCCACCCAAGGATACTTCCACATGTTTGTCAGTAATGGCATTATAATGTGCTCATTTATCTACTGAGCTGCAAGCATGCCCATGGTTCGTGATGGCAGAACAGCACAGCAGGTTATATTGGCAAAGGCTGTTTTCTTTAGTCAAATCATAACCTCTGCCTTGTCTCTGTTGTATAGATATGGAAGCAGTTTCCACTGCAGGCAGCTCTTTAAAATGGAGAGTGCATCTCTTCAGTGTGTTGTAGTTTAGTGGCCTTTGTTTCTGCTGTTCTGAAGATACTTGCAAGATTGTTCACACATGCAAGCACTTTTAAAATATGTGGTTGGTGAGATAAGTTTGAGTGTACTCAAAAGAATGGCTTCATTCACCATCCCCAAATCTATAGCTAGCTGGCGTCTGAATCATAATTTCCAAGTCAGTGCTGAGATGGAAAAAGACAGGAGTCATTTGTTTAACAGTGGAAGAGAGAGAGAGAGGGAGAACTATCATGTGTGGGTTGCTTTTGAGCATCTCTGCCCTTCTGCAGTGCACTCTTGTGGATGAATACATGAGGACTTCTCTCTATAGCACTTTGCTGTCACAATAAAGTTGCAGCAGATTAGGGCATGGTCCCTTCCAACTTTGTAAGCAGTTCTTTTTTGTTGGTGTTTATGCTGTTCAGAGCACTGTTCTGTCTGTGTCTTCAAGCCAAATTATTATAGCAGAGGAAAACAGTGTCTAAGATGAAACTTCAGGCTCTAGCTTATCCCTTTTGGCACTTTTCCAAAGCAATTGGCCACTTGTGGCTGAGGTGAAGTTGTGCAGAACCATGGTTGGTTGTATTATAGAGTAGCTTTGGATATTGACTTTAGGGTCCATATTTCTGCCTATATTATGAAATAATTTCTGCCAATATTATAGAATACTTGGCAAATACTTAAATCTGAGTATCCTCTCTGTGTGTGTATTCTTTGTATACATTTTACCATACTAATCACTTTAACTCAAACGTTAAATTTTTCTGTGCTTGTAGCAGGCAGTCCTGCCATCTTCACCACACGCTGGGACTGGGACACAAAGAGTCTGGTCTCTCTCATGAGCATGTTTTTCCACTCCCCAGAATCAGTTTCATGTCTTCATCCTGTCCTACTCCTGTTCTCCTGGTTCTTGTCTGTTTTTTAAGCAGATTGTTTTGCTTGTAATGCTTCCAAAGTGACTGCTCATATTGTAGATTCGAGGAAGAAAACCAAACAGTAAAATGGATAAATAGACAGCTCGTTCTGTCACTTCTAATTATAAATGATGACAAAAGAAAGCAAAAATTCTTTTGTCAGAAATCTTGTAAGTGGACTTGCATTTGAGTTAAAGCTGAAAATGCAAACTCTTCTTTCTGAGATTGCAGTCTGAACTTTTGTAGAGCTACAAAGGTACGGTGGAGATTAAACGTTTCTTTGGGCGCAGTTTCATAACTGGTATGAGTTCATCATGGAGCAGGGTCTGCCCTCCACCTCCCACCTGCATATTCCTGATGCCTCTCTTGTGCATTAGTGTTCATATAGTAGCAAAAACTTCTCGAATAACACAAGCATTTGGAATTTGGGTCCCCTTTCTTAACTGGCTGACCATTCAGTCCTGACTGCAAGCCTTGGGACGAGGGAACAGGGCAGACCTGCGTGGTCCGGAGAAGGGCAGAACTGTCTTTTCCAGTGTGAACTGGAAGTGATTTGTGCCTGTTGTGAAACCGTGCCCTGACCTCTTTCTGAAGAGTACAGTTCTGTTTTTCACTTGGGGTGTAATGACTTTCCAAGCAAAGAGTGAAAACAGCTCTGCTGGAGACTAACATAAAAGAATAAAACCAGGTTTTTCTGGCAAGTTCATGTTTCCCAGCTGCTTTCGTAGGAGCAATAGTTTTTGACAGCGTAAATCTCTTATCTCCATCTAAAGCAGGAGAAAAGAAGCCAGGTTTGTTGTGTGTTAAATTAGCCTGCCTCTGCCCAATTGGTATGCAGTAAAGAAGGTACTGCTTAACAATAAATGAGTGAGCACTAATGTAACATTAAGACACGATTTGCATCAGTGCAAACTACGGAAATCAAATGCTAAGTTTAACGTGTCTTCTACAATGTATCATCTGTTTAGCTGTCCTATTGCAACACATCTGTCCAGGCTCTTCATAGCAGCTGTCCCATCAATGCTGAGAGCCCTTCCAGAGGTATATTTTTGGGAGTTCTCCCTAAGAAGAAGGAGAACTGTTTTGTTCTACTTAGCTTTGTTGCTTTCCTTTAGAGCTTGATAGAAGCAGAGCACATGCACTGGGTAATAAACGCAAGCTCGTTCTGTCTCTGCTGGGTCCTCAATGGAAGGAACCCAGTAACAAGTGTGTGGTCTCAACAAGAAGTAGCTTTGGAGACAGGTTCCTGGTCCTGTTCCCAGTTCTGTGTTGGCTCATTTGTAAGCCACTTAACCCTTCTGTCTTTATTTCATTTTACTCTATCTGAACAAGTGCCATCTGACAGATATTCTTGAGTAATAAGTTGTTTTACTATTTCTGAACCACTTTTTAATAAAAACGTAGGGGGATTTAATCAGAGAAGAAAGTTGGGGGGCTTATATATATTTTAAAATAACTCCCAACACCAATGCCTCTTTGGTGGACTTTTGTTAACCTTCATTTGTATCGCATGAGTTCTGTGTGCTTCAAAATAGCCAAATGGCTGTTTCAGAAATCCCATTCTGATGGCAGAGCTTCAGCCACAGCTTTGGTTTTTCTTGTGTCAGGTGGAGCTCAGTACATACGTTGCTGTCTTGCATGTGTCTCTTCCCTCTCCTTTTGTGTTTATGAATGTGTCATGTTTATCATAAGGCTTATTATTATATTAAACTCGCCTGACCAAAATACTGCTTTATGTTGTAAAGTCGTGGTAATTGTATTGTGCTATTGCATTTTTTTAAAAGTTGATTTGAGGGTCATGTCCTACATTTGATGACTTTGCTTGTAAACAGTACAAGCTTTTGGTTGAAGGGAGGAGCTTTCTCTCTTACCTAAAGTTCGTGTGCCATCAAAAATGTGCTTACAAACTGAAGGGAGATGTGCACAGACTGTCAGCCTGAATTGGTGGTGTGGGTGGTTCTTGGCAAAACGTATGAGTCTCTGAAGCTGGTGAGGAAATTTTTAACCGTGGTGTCACAAACTTGATGCGTTAGCAACAGATGTCATTTTCATAAGCCTCTGCTCTCTCAGGGAGCGCAGCATGCAAGCAGTATTCACAATCTGCATGCAAAACGCACAGTGGTTGATGGCATGAAGTCATGTCTTTTAATACACACTGGCTAGAAGAGCACCTTGATGTAACATTGTGAAGCTTTGGCTTTGGGGCTTAATTAGACCAAGACGACGGAGCTCCGTGTTGTGCATGGAAAGTCTGTTTGAAGAATGTCAATGAACTGAAAGTCAGAGCAACCATTCTGTTAAAACAATACTTAGCTCTTGCCCCATGTGGTTTTATATGAGAGCTGAATGCTGATGTGAGTGAAGTGAAATGGCAGAATCCCGTGCTTTCCATCCTTTTTCTTTTGTCTCTCCATGCGCGCAAAAAAAAAAAAAAAAATCGGAAGGGGTGTGAACTCCACTACACTGGTAGGAACTATTTCAGATTAGTAAGATAAAATGTGACCGTTCTGCTAGCGCACAAAGACTTCATCTAAATTGAAGTCACTTGGGGACGAGAACTGCATAGTGCACCAGGGGCAGTTAGGCCTAGCAATCATTTTTGAAACGTTGAAGATGGTGGTAGTTCTGAAAAATGAAGGGGGAGTAACATTTAAAAAAAAAAAAACAAACAAACAACAAAAAAAAACCCATTTATAGCAGTGTAACTTAAAAAGGAGAGGGGAGTGTGTCTAGCCTTGCTGTCTAGTTGTTACGGTCTGTCAGCATTTGAGCATCACCAACATGCCTGAACAAAGAAAGAACTTGCACTGGTCCCTCAGCTTTTTGGCGAGGTATAGATTTATTGGGACCTGAGGGGTAGGGGGAAGAAAACCAAAAGCACCAAAAGCTGTGGTTTTGGATGAGTCAGCATTTCCATTTGACATGATCATTCAGAGACTTGTAACTCATCCGAAAAATAAAAAACCCAAACAAACAAAAAAAACCAGCGACCTGGGTCTCAGCCCAAAATTCATTTGCTTTGCAGAAACAAGAGGTTTTGAGTTATGCAAGTGCAAATTTTCCTTGAAGAATATTGTATGTAAAGCCTTTTTTTTTGCATTTGTTTATCTCCAAAACAGGTTCATTTTTTAAAATGAAAACTTGAGCCTTCGGTCCCTCCTGTGGACAAATAGCCTTACACAAGGTCTTGTTTCATTTTAGAAAAATGAATTGCTGCGCCGGTGGGGTAGTATTTGATTGCTTTAAAAGTTCCTGTCAGTGTTTTATTTTTGTTTTCGGTTGTGGACTTGCTGTGCCTTTTGCCCGGCCATATTTAGTCTGCATACTAAATGTTAGTCCGCCCAAACACTTTACTTTGTGCACTTAGCTTTTTTCCTTCTTTTTTTTTCCTTTCTCCTTTTTTCTTTCTTTTTCAATTTTTTTTTTCTTTTGCTTTCACCCAGATGTATATTAGACCAAGACAGACTTTGCTCCGATGGGCCGGATTTTAGTCCGTGCACTAAATTTTAGTCCGCAGACTAAAAAGAATCCGCGGATTATTTACTAGATCAATTCCCTCACTGAGAACTACAGAGACCTTAATCTCCTGCTGAGCCGTACGTGCGAGGGGCTTCACGGCTCACGAATCCTGCTGTCTGTCTGTCCTCCCTCCC
This sequence comes from Larus michahellis, assembly GCF_964199755.1. Classification (NCBI taxonomy): domain Eukaryota; kingdom Metazoa; phylum Chordata; class Aves; order Charadriiformes; family Laridae; genus Larus; species Larus michahellis. The sequence goes on from NC_133896.1 coordinate 94,209,985, forward strand.
GCCCCTTCCCACCACGGAGCGCCGGGGCCGGCATGGCCTTGGCGTTGGCGCCCCGTGGCATGGAAGTGCTGGCGTTCCCATTGCCGCTGGCGGCAGCCGCTCGTGTAGTTCTCGGTGGGCGAATTGGGCAGCTTTCCCGGTGGAACTGTGTTGAATGGGAAGAGCTAAAAGACCGCAGGGGTTTTCACTTTTATTTCTTAGGGCGTTACTCAAAAGGGAGGCGGGAGGGGACAAATTGAGGGGGGAAAAAAATTTCTTAAGTAATGGGTGCGACGGGTATGAGGGGGAATAAACCCGCAATAGAGAGAAATTCAGTCCATACCCGCACTCCTGAGGTGGTACGTCCAGTTCCTGAAGAATCCTAAAGAGATAACGCCAGCAAACAAAATCCAGTGGCGGGGGAAGTCAATCCAAAATGGACAATAATCCGCGGCGGCCTGAGGCACTCATAGTTCACACAAATTAAAAGCATCCAAATTCAAAGTGCAGATCTCGGATTTTTACTTTCTCTTCAGCACAAATTATAAATTGCTAGGGGTTTGGGGTTTTTGGAGGAAAAAAAAAAACAACAAACAAAAAACCAAACCAAAACAACCCAAAAGTTTACATTGTATCTCTGGGACAGATTTACAAGTGGGATGCACCTTTGGGGACAAACTGATCTGGCCCCGTTGTCTGTGGACATTTATATCCGGGGCCAAGGACTAAAAATTCTTTATGATGGGAATTTCAATTACCCTTTTAGTTCGAGTTAGAGTTTTGATTTCAATTTTTTTTTTATTTTTTTAGTAAATGCACTGGCATTGGAACATAAATTTAATATAGAAATGTTTCTATACTATGCCTCACCATTGCACAATCGATTTTTTTGGCATACACTGTGGTGAAGTTGGACTTGCTGCTATGGAGACTGATGTTTAAAGTTTCTAATTGTATAAACATTTTATATGTCCCCCACACCATGGATTTCTTATAATATTGGCTATATTTTTCCTTGCTGGACTATTCTCTTTTGGATTGACTCCCCCTGTTTGGATTATTTCACTGCATTATCATCTTTAGGACTCGTCAGGAACAGGACATTTCACCTCAGGAGTACGGGTATGTACTTAAACATTTTTTCAAATTACTAGGTCTAGCTGTGAAAAAAAGGAGAGAAATGGTAGAGGGGGAATATTTGAGTTCAAAACACATCCTTGAGGCAGCAGTCAGGCGAATATTGTAACAGAAGATGATAAGAGATGAGATGGGCACAGACCTGTAACTCACTTCATGTGTTAGTTACTACTTGTTGCTTGGGGAGGCCATGTGAGGCCTTCTAATTGATTTTTTTTATTTTTTCCCCTCCCTGGTTTGAAGCAGTTAGGACAGACTTGGGAACTGCCTACCCCAAGTAACTAATTTCTGATCCAAAGGCAGGCTGAGCAGTTCTCAACAAGGTTTAGGAAATAGATACTAGGGTTTCACTGACTTGAAAATGGGGAGTTTAAGACTGGACAGTAAGAGTTCTCCTTTTACAGGTGACAGATTTGTGACTGTCTGCCTACTAATTTGCTCAAGATAAGGGCTTGTTGTCTTTGCCTTAAGGAAAAAAAAAAATTATTTTTTTTTTTTTTTAAATCTGTGTAGTAGCTGATACGCGAGCTGTCCTGAGGGAAAAACACAGCTAAGAGTGAAGTACTTCAGTTTCAAGCTGTGGTAGAAGCCTGTTAAAAAGTCAGTGCAAAGGTAGATGAAGGAGACCTGAGTAGTTTTACCTCATTTTAAATACCAAGCGACTTCACTTCTGTGGATTTACCTCAAGACATACTCATTTGTGCTACTTACCATGAGGTTAAAAAAAAAAAAGTTTGGTTTTTGGGGGGTTGATTTTTTTTTTTTATTAATTGCAGACAGTCTTAGATATTGTTCTGGTCAGGCTGTGACTTGAGTGATACTTGCATCCACTGTGCCCTGTAATCAGCAATCTGAGCTCTGCAGAGGCAGCAGGCACGGAGCAGCCTCTGCTGCCCCTCCATGTGACCGTACGTTCACGGCACAGTGGTCAGCAGAGGTTCTCTGCCAGCAGTGTTAAGCTAAAGCCTTTCTTTTAGTCATTACAGCAAATGCAAAAACCTTTTTGGTTTGTTTTGCAATAACCTGGTATTAGAAATAAATTCTGCTCTTTCGGTACCTGTCTCTTTGACTCCCTGAATCAGGATTCCCTGCCACTCAAGTTAGTACAGCATGTACGGCACCAAACCCGGGTGCTCCTGAGCCAGCTGGGCACCAAGGGGATAAAATTTCAGTCCCAGGAGAACTTAGCGTTTGTGTTTGATTCTTATTCAAGAGAGCATATATGTCTTTGGTTTAGAATTAAGGAATGCCTGTGCAAGTTCCTCATCTGCGATTAATTAGCATGTCATGCACTGGGTTTTTGGGGGGTTTTTTTTGCTCCTTGGTGCTGTGTGGCTTGGGTTCACCTGCACTAGTGCAAAAGCATTTTGGGTTAGCTCAATTTTTACTAAAAATGCTGGCATCAGAACTTAACACTTGCACCCACCCCGCTCCCTTTTCCCCAGCCTGTGTATCACCCGCAACATAGCGAGAGACAAGTGCTTGAGGAGGCCATCCAGGTCACATACATGAGTAGCTCATATTTTGCTTTTGACGTAATGAGAAAAGAGGATGGGGGTGTGATTAGTGGTGGGTAGAACCGTTGTTAGATGTTTAAAACAAAGCTGCAGTGAAGAACTTCTTTTTGTAATCACTCAAGGTAAAAATCTGTTAGGGTAAATTATTTGGTTCTCTTGACGCAATTTTCAGCTGTCCTTACCAAATGTGCAGGAATTATCCCTGTAAACTTATGGGAATGACTTGCCAGAATAAGGTCACGGAAGGAGTAACTTGCAAATCAGAGCTAGACGTTTCCTGCACCCCACCCGTGCTTTCCTTGTTGTTCTCCAAAGTTGAACAGCAGCCTCCATAGCAACAATCTGACCTGCCTGCCTGCAAAAGTCCATGTTAGTAAGACTTCATTCAATAGCCATTAAAAAAAAAAAAGAAAAAAAAAAAAAGAACGAACCCAACCTAAAACCGTAGTGGGGCCTTATTCAATTTTTACATTCAGTGAATCCTGCTCATTTGAACCCTCTTCCCCACCTTCACCCCATATGCATGGCTGGTAGCACCTGTGTGTGTTTGTCATGATTTTTGAATGAGTTTCCCCTTCATTCTTGAAGTTGTTTTTCTGAGTGCGCTCTCATGAAGTCTCTTGCTGGCATTGCACCCTCACTCTAGTGCAAGACGTTGCAATTAACCCTTTCTCAACCCCAGGAACTGGATTTTCCCATGCTTACTGGAGGACTTTGATTAGCACAAACCACAAGTTTGTTCCAGCTTGTTGGGCAACGAGAGGTTTAATTGCTCTGACTTGCTTCTGGTCAGCAAAGAAAAGAAACATACCCAGACAACCTGTTTCTCCTTGCTTGTTTTGTTTGCTTTTTTTTAGGTCTTCCGGCCCCGCACTCCACCAGAAGCAATTGCGCTATGTAGCCGTCTGTTGGAGTACACCCCTACTGCCCGCCTGACTCCCCTGGAGGCCTGTGCGCACTCTTTCTTCGATGAACTACGGGACCCAAATGTCAAGTTACCAAATGGGCGAGAGAAACCTGCACTCTTCAATTTCACCACTCAAGGTAGCCTGTGAGCGTTGAAGGATCCCTTCTTTCGGAAGAAGCGCTGGGATAAGTGTTGGCTTTAACGCGGATCTCACTCCCTCAAAAGTAAAAAAATCTCTGAGCCAGGACTAAGGTTATGGAGTGATTGTGTAACGAGCTGTCCGTTTCAAAAAGAAAGGAAAGGGACTTGGAGAAATGGGTTACAGGATTTTCAGGTGCCTGGTGCCTTCGATTCAAATTTAGTGCGGGGGCCCAAGAGTTGTTACTGGATTGCATTAAGAAGGCTAACGTTTGCAGTTCAATGTCTGCAACCTAGCTGATGATTTTGTGTGAAATAATCACAGTCAGTGGACCATGAGAGATGAGGTTATCGTTTTGGAGATGATCCTGCTCCTTCGTACCTGAAACGCCGTAGCAAGGAGTAATGCATGTTAAGTTTGGCAGGGAGGTTTGTAGTGTTGCTGCACATTTTGGTTCTGGATGTGAGATAAATACAGAGGCTGTAGTGTCCAGATTTTGTGCTGTACAGTTCATCTGGTATTACATTGACTCAGTCTTTAGAAACTGTAAAAATGATGGACAACTAACTTTTTTTATTTGAAGCTAGACTGGTATCAAATTTTAAAACCATTCATATATTATTTTTTTTTCCCCACAGAAATCGGAAATGTAAAATTGATATCCCCCCTAGAACAGTTTTGCTTGCCAAGACAGAGAATGTGAGAAATATGGCATACAAATATGCTAGTAATTAATTTTGCAGTACTTTTTTTTTTTTTAAAGTGATTAGCTGCCAATTCTCACCCTTTGAGCAAGAATAGATCTGTGTGCATTTTCTGTTGAAATTTACAACACCTTTTGGCTCAGTTAGCAACAATATAATTTTTCAAACTCTTTAGTGCATGCAATGCCCATCTAGTAAAACATGAAACAGAGCCCTCTCCTTGAACATGTAGGCAAAAAGCTTTGTGTCTATACAAAGCAATAATTTTAAGCTGCCTGGAAGTAAACTTTTAACTTGCTTTGAGTGGCTCCCTTGCAGAAGGGAAATACATTGAGTGTACTAAGACATTTCTGAAGCATGAATACCTTAAACCGCTCAAGAAAATAGCTTGTGCTTCCAGGTCACTGACCTCTGTGCTGATTCCCTCATCTGTCTTTATAAATTTAGTAGTTATGTTACAGGTCCTTCCTTGTTGCAGTATTCACTAGTTGTCTTTTTTTTCATACTCTAAGGCCATGGTCAGTAGCTAAGATAGTTTTGATCCCAGTATTTTAATACAGCTTCACTCATGTTCTTTTTTAATTTCTTATTAATTGTTTCTTAATTATGTGCCTATCTACTACATGAAAACAAGGATTTTAAAAGGGTTGCAAAGCTTTATAGTAAGAATTTTTTTAAAATTCTTGGGGAAAAAAACCGAATGTCTGTATTGAGAATGTTTCCCTGGTTTTCCCCCGAGGCAGTGTGGGAGCTGCTGGGTATGCTACCCTGTGCTACCCTAATGCTCAGGCAAATTTAAAGCCCCTTTTTTGCCTTCTTAAGGAGCTGATGTGCTCTCCCCTTACACAGTGACTCACGGGACTGGTGAGAGAAATTGGTTCTAGTGGAGCAATTCCCTTAAAATTCAAAAAAGCAGGTTTCTGTCATCGGCAGGTGCCAGTTTTACCATCTAAAAAGAGAATGCAGGACAGAGGCTGGTCATTAACACATTTACAAATAAGCTCTGTTGCAGGTGATCAGCCAAACTGGAAAAAAAAAAAATAACCAGAGTTTTAAAAAAATAAGTAAATACATTGCTTAGCACAGTGATTTTAAGGCCTTTGTAATTATAAAAGTGCAGCAGTGAGGCTTGTGTAGTAGCAGTCCTGCTTACGACCTCAAGATACACAAGTTTTTGCTCCTCCTGTGACCACGGTGCAGTCCTCTCTTGTTAGCCAGACTGTGTAAGATCCCGTCAAATTGGCTAGTCCAGAGCCGAAATCCCAACTGGGAAATAGATCAGGTCATTGGAAATGAGATGATGACTCATGTTAAGTCATCTGTGGTAATTTAAAAAGTAATGAAAGGCTGCCTTTTGTTTTGAACAGCATTTGTTTTCAACACACAATATTAAGTTTTAGAAGTGTTTTATTTGGCTATATCCAGTTGCCTGAAACCCATGAAGTAGGAGGTAGCTGCAGAAGGCTCAAAGGCAAAGCTCTTAGAAATAACAACATAAATCTGGTTATTAATGCATTGGATTGAATTTCAGAAAGAACCTAAGCCCTAAGCGTCATACCAAGTCTGCTGATCTGGTCACTGATGCTGCTCAGATAGTCTAGGGAAAAAAAAGCAGTGAGAGTATATGGAAGATAAAGAACATGGTGAAGATAAAGATTATGATCTTTGGCTGCCAGCAGTAGTTGTGGGTCTCATAGGTGCTTACATTATTGTAGCAATGAGATCTGTCAAAGAGAGCTTTATCTGCTCATTCTTAATGTCTTGCTTGTAAGTTTCTCTAAGTATTTAAACGAATGTTGCATGCTAATTGGGGTTTGAAAAAATGAGTTTGGCCAAGGAGATGTCTCCACTGGCCACAGTTCAGTGGTTGTTAGACCTGCGAGACAGAAAGCACAGAAAGCAATTTTTCTCCTAGACCCTGAATTTTCAAACAATCTGTGAAAGGACTGCCATTTCCTAAACTTCTTGTAACATGACGGTGATTGTGCTGGGTCACAAATGTTACTGTCACTCCATGTTGGCCATTAAAAATGTAAAATTCTTCTGTGACTCGGCACTTAGGAATGGTTATTGTGCTTCTCAATGACAAATTACTTTTTTGCTAAAGCATGGTGGGGTTCGTGTTTTGTTTTTTAAATGAGCCTGGCTTGTGACCTTTAAAAAAAGATATTTTTTTATATATATATATATATATGTATTATGTATAGTATTATTTTTTATAAATTTTTTTTTTTAGAGATGGCTATATATATATATGTAAAATCCCTTCATTTCTAACCAAACTGTTTCAATGTCACCAGCAGTCTTTTGTGTGACCATTTGAATGCCATCTAGTTGTTTGGGTTTTTTTAGATAGAGTATTTCTGGTCAGGGCATGTGGAGAGGAGAAGGAGAAACAGTGAAATTTGTGGTGCTTCCAGCACTCTTCTTGGTTGAGGAGAAACTGCTGGAATAACTTGTGTTACATGGAAAGTTTGTTGTTTTGACAAAGAAAACGTCATATAAGACTGATTTTTCCAGGGCATTCTGTGAGTGTTGGTATGTCAAAACTGAGGATACTGAAGAAGAGCACTGTACTGTTTCACAACACCAAGTGTATTCTTGTGTTTGGGGAATGAAGATGATCTGGTGTTCTCATAAAACTGGGCACTTTCATTCCTGCTCCTTACTGGAGATGTAAACTGACTGCAAATGGCATGGTTTGATCAGGAGAAAGCTAAAGGTGTTTCCCCAGCTGATGTGAATGGGAGTTGGGTCTCATAAATAAACTGGGATAGCTGCTCTGTTCACATCATGGTATTGAAAACTTTGACTGGATTGCCTTGATGACAATACCTTCTTGTAGCAGTATTGGTTGTAATTAACACAACCTTGAATTGCAAGTTTAATTTAGATAAGCAGGCTACAGTTCAACAGCTTGTCCGAATACTGTATTGAAAATCACTGAGAACAGAGGTTCTCAGTACTTTGTAGACTGCAGATACCACAGATCAAGCTTTTTCCTCAGTATTGACATGTCTCATCCTTACAGACAGGATACCTGCAAAAATACGGTAGAACAAAAATGCAAACAAGTTCTCAAGCAAAGCTGTTGTAAAACTTCAGCCAAAAGAGTTCAATTTGGTTATTTCTTGCCTGAATTGACCTGCTCCTCTAAGTGAAGCGTCAAGACAATTCAGAGCACGCTGAATTTAAGAAACTTCATACCAAGAAAGATAATGTGAGAAGATGGGAACAAGATCAGTCTTGTTGTGCAAGTTCTTTAAGGTAGCTTCAGAGAAATGGTTGCACTTGCCTCTAAAAAACCAAAACCCAGTATACTTGCCATAATTGGTGCTGTGAAAAGAGGTGTTCTGACAGCATTAGATGAATGTATGGGAGGAATGAGAATGGGGTCGTGGTGCTGCTACGACAGTGTCATTCTGTGGGATCAGCTGGTTCTTTGGCTACAGCGATGTATGGCTGCATCCTCGAGGCACCGCTTAGCACCAGAAGGTGACAAATGTCGTTTGGTTTCCTTGAGGTTTTAGCTCTGCTTTTGTTCGGGTCATAACCCTGTGTTGCTGCCAGTGATGAGCAGAAAATAATGTGGGGATGATAGAAACTTTCAAAAGAGCAAGGTAAACGTCAGATTCCCAGTAATAACAGATATGAGAAATAGCATGGGAAAAATTACTGAAGAAGCAACATTTTCAGCACAGAGTAGCCAATACCCAAGCTAGTATTAAAGTATAGGTTTATCACTGGTGTTCAGCTTTGACACTTGAGGATTCATGTTTCTTCAGTTTATCTTCCCATTTAAAATGGAGACTTATGAATGCTGAATTATATTATGAATATATGAATTCTGAATTATTCCCACATGAATTTGAAGATTAGTATTTGCACAAATGCTGTGAGTATTGAGGCTTTCTAGAAGGACTAGCTAGGTCTGCTTAGACCCGCATGGAGCGTTACAGGATAGATTGGATGGATGTGTTGCAGGTAATGGGGCAGCTTCTGTTTGGTTCTAGACTGGAGCTTGTGTTCGTAAGTGCTGAAAGGCAGTCTCAAAATGTGTAGTAATAAGAGGCTTGTGAGCAGGTGAGAGTCTTCTGCATCTTTCCCTCCCAGCAGTAAAGAAACTTAATGTAGCTTAATGGAGGAAAAAAAAAATGCCAAGTAGATTACTGATCCCTTTAGGCCCTAAGTTTAAAACTTGCGTTAAAGAAAAGCAATAGGCTCTTCAAAATAAGCCCAAATAATTTACGACTGTGTACAAAACTACCTTACTGAACCCATGGCGTGATTTGGACTGGTTTCTGTACAGGAGGTCTTATGTAAAAAGCTCTCTATTCTCATTTTTCCTCCAGATGACCTCCTGGAGCACCAAAAGTCATCAGTCTCCTTCTGTGAGGTGACTGTTCACATCCTTTTCACCGGATGTTGCTTTCTCGAGAGACAGTCAGTCACTCCTGTTTCTGAAACAAACAGGACCTGTCTTGTCTCGGCTCAGTCCCACCTTCTGTGAGGCACTAGATTTTCTTGATAGGGTGCCAGAAGACTGTCATTTGTTGGCAATGTATTGCCCTTAATCCTCCCACAGTTGTGGCTGTAAGGTGACTATTTCTCATTCTGATACACATCGAAGCTACATGAGATTTGGAGCCTAAAAGACATGACTGTTTTTTCCTTGGTTAATGTCTTCAGAAAGAATGGTTGCATCATTTTGTTGCCCATTTAAATTGCCCAGGAGACCAGTTCCCTTTGCCTTTCCCTGTGCTTTTAAAGGAGATGTCACCTCTTCTTGGCCTCGCTCAAGGAGATTGCTGTGAGAGATTGGTCTTGGGCTCCTGGGTCCTTGAGAAAGTGATGCTTGAATGAGCCAAAGAAGTGAATCCCTGAAGCTCTTGGAGCAACTGTGGCAGCTGCTTGCTTGCTGAGCCAGTGCCCAAAGCAGCATCCCTGCTATCAGCCTTCTCCTTGAGACTGATTGCAAATGAGTTTGCAAAGGGAATCCTTCCAGTGCTCAGAAGGATACATCGTTATCAGGCCGTTGATAAGGAACAGGCATGGCTGGTTCTTTGCTAACTCTCCCAAGTTGCTGCCTTTCTCTAGGAGGTGATTCCTTTGGACCACTACTTGTAGTTTTGACAGTCTTGCTCTGGAGACTGCCTAGCCGAATATGGCTGTAGTTTCCTCTCGCTGGTTGGCAAAGAAGAAAATGTAACATGACCTTTGGCTGTAAGGGCATGTGTTTCACCCGAGGTTGCTGTTACTGGGGGTAAACCCAAGGAGCTGAGCCTGCATGCGGGGCTCTTTGTGGACGATGAGCTAACTCTGTTTGTTCCACCTCCCCTCCAGAACTGTCAAGTAACCCATCTCTGGCTTCGATCCTCATCCCTGCTCATGCCCGGAACCAAGCAGCTGCTTCAACCCCTACAAACGCTACAGCGGCCTCAGGTGAGAACATGCGCCTGCCTGCCTCCCTCCCCACCGTCGCTCCCCCTGCCCAGGCACCTTCCCTCCGCTGGGGTCCGTGTGCCACCTTGGCCCTCAGGGTGAACGGGGAGGAAGGGTTGCTTGGTCATTACCTGAAACTTGCTGGTTTCAGGTCATTTGGGTGGTCATCTGGGTGCTAGCTGCGGTCACCAATCCAAATCCTCACCCAGGGCACTTAGACTCCACATTTGAATGTTTACGTTGTTGATCCCTCTTGCTCAGACTTCCTCTATTAAAAAAGTCATTGCCTCCTCTGGTTTTTAGCAGGCCTTTTTTTGCAGAGATTGCTTTGCACCTAATTTCTGAGCTCTCAGAAAGTCTGAAATTAAAGCTGACTTGGGAGCATGAGTTTGTGATGCCTAGGAAGAGAAGAAACAGCTAGCTTCAGTACGCATGGCCTCCGTGGAACGTGGCTGGAGAGGATTTTTCCCCAAAGGCAATAGCACTTAAAAGTCTGGTTGGGGAGTTCAGACAGTGTGCTCACTGCCTCATCTAAGTAGTTGCAGTTGCTTCGTACTGAGTTCACTTGTTGTCATCTTCAGGCACGAGGCAGATGCTTTTGGGTTTTGGCCAGCACTGAGTGCATTTCTTTTTTTGCCTCTCTCGCGCTCTCTCAAGCTTCTGTCAGAAACCTTTTAAAAGCTTGCTGTTGGCCCGTAGCCACTCCATATTGTATTCCGTTTCCAGTGAAAGCTTAAAAGCTGGGTAATATCAGTTGGGCGACTCCCAGAGAAAATCCTAGGCGTGGCAGAGGTGATTCAGTACGTGGCACTCCTCCTCTGAGTCAGCCCTGAGTCAGCACAGCGGCCAGCTGTGTCGGGGCTTGGGCAACCAAAGGCAGGCTGCAAAATGGGTGTGCTTCCATACATGTCCTGCATGCACGTCAGTCCCATTTGACAAAGGGCTGTGACCCCCTTTTGAGGTGCAGGGCACTTGCTCAGTGTAATATAGCTGATAAGGAGAAGCCCTAATTAAAAAAGTATTCTTGAAACATGCAGGAAAGCGTTTGCAGGTCGATGTGCCTGACAGTTACCTGATATCAAATGCTCTTGGTCCAGCCAGTGCTGTATAGAAAACATTTTCATACTGCAGGACAGACAGATGTACCCAGGTTTGAAAGATGAGGCTTCTCTTGGAAAATGTAGTAGCAGTAGATAAAAGCTACAGCCTGTACAATTGAAGTGCTCTGAACTTAGGAGAAAACAAAATTGCTGTTTTCAAATTTAGTGTGTTTGTTTCATACACTTGGCAGTATGTTTTGCAAATAGTCATGTTCTCTGATTCCCTCTTATGTGCATCTGTTGCTCAACAATGAGTGAGGGAAAAAAAGCAGATAAAGTAGTAAAAGCAATTGAAAAACTATAAAATACAAACATGGAAAATTATTTTAAGCCCTTCTGAAAAATAGTTTCACTTAATGGCCCTTTCATGCCTTTTAAGGAGTTCTCTTTGCCAAGATACAAGTCTTGAGGAATTAATGGGATTAAGAAATCTGTTTTCACCTAGCACTTTACAAGAGTTCATGCTGGGGGGGAAAGGAGGGGGAATGCATTACGCTGAGTCCTAAATGTGAAGTATACTAAAAGAAAAAACAAAACCAACCCACCTTACTGATGTCAACATTTTTAAACCTCCTGTTTGCAAGCACTGCACTGCGTTGGGATAGGACCTTGTATTCATAGCTCAAAAACGAAAAAATCATCCTTGTAGCTTGAAAAGAAACTGTGAAATTAAGTTCAGTATTGGGCAACACGCAGCTTTGGGTTTCTGCAGCACAGCTGGCTTGTAGTTTCTTACTTAAATGGGGTTCTCACAGCAGGCAGGGGGAATGTCATCGGAGCTGTGATTTTTAGGATTAGGTCCTGTATGAGGTTATGTTAATCTGCTGTGCTTTGCATGCTGACGCTACGGTTAGCAAGAGATTTTCGTAGAAGAGGTCCCTTCTTTCCCTGTGCCCCCTGCACATCCCAGATAAGTGAATTTCTAGTTCTTCAGTAACTGCTAAAGCTGCATGGGAGCAACTCTCCCACCTAACCCAGGGCACCCGATAGGCAGGGGGCTTTTCTGCAAAATGTTTGCTTATGTGACTAAGCTGTACAAGTCCGGAAATTACTTTTTTGACTCATGATGATGCTACAAAACGTGGGTCTCAAGGCAATTCACAGGGCAAAGCAAGATATATGTAACTGTAATCCATATTATTGGTGTGTAACTCCTGTCTCCCTCTAGCAAGCAGAACTGATACTGAGGTTCAAGTGTCCGCTGTTGTGTCCGGCGTAGTTGCCTGCTCTGTAAGCTTGAGGCACGGGTGCACATACATGGAAATGCGGTGAACTAACTCATCACTGCGGATAATCCAGCTGGGCTGCTCTTACCTGCTTGCAGACAGTTACTCCATTTTCATAGCTGTCATGTTGGTATGCAGCCATGTCAGAATCTCAGCTTTTTGACAAGGTGTAAAACAGGGCTTTCTGTCATGCACCAAGGCAGGGTCATAGTTAGAGAATAACTAGAAAAATGGGATTTTTTTTTTTTTTGTCCGAAGTCTAGCAAAGTGGTGTTTGACAGGAGGCTTGGCAGTGGTATGGTGTTGAGAGTTGGAAAGATTGGCTTTTCAACATACCACGTTAACAATGCAGGTTTCATCAAGCCAGGAATACTAGCCCTCACACTAACCAATGAGACAAATGTGCATTTTTTAAAAGTTATCCAAAATGAGTGATTCTTGTTCCTGATAGATTCACAGCAGTGATTTTAACAGCTCAATGCAACAGTAATCCTGGAATCGTGATCTTAAATGCAGGGGAATTATTGTAGGTAGTTTTTGAGTGTTAAAAAAATGTGTTTGTAAATTTCCTCTTTTCTTGAGGCATCAAGCTGGACTCACTGTACCAGGGGAACCTGGCTTTGAAATGGCAGTGTGAAGCCTTGCTGCACCAGCATTAGTAAATTCACCTAAACATTTATGAGAAATTCTCTGTGACATTAGTGGCATGTCTAAAGCAAAGTGGAGGAAAAGGAAGATGGGAGTTACTGGCCCCTGCTTGAAATGGTGTGCGAGCTTTCTGTGAATTATGCTGGCCGTTGATTAAAAATGCCAGTGCAGCTTTATTCACGTGGATGCTGACTTGATCTAGCTGGAGGAGGAGGAGCATGCGCACCCAGCTGAAAGCATATCTGCTTGTGTGACTACATGTATTTCTTCCTGGATCAGCCAGCAGCAGTAGTTACCTCTCTGTTAGTCAGCATTAAGATGGGAAGAGCATAATTGCCATCTGCAGGGGAGCTGTGCCAGCAGGGATGCTGGGGTCATCGTCTTCGGCATCCTGCTGTGTTGATCCCGTGTAATCCCAAATGCGATGGTGTGCGTGAACTTTCAGCAACGAAACAGATTAGAGCTGGTGTTACCTGCCAATGTGTGGCATTTGAAAAAGCCCACGGTGCTCCATAAAATAAGATTTAGTGCATGTACAGTATTCCCATTGAAGGAATTCTGGAAAACTTGAATTTCTTAACCAGGAGAAGAGGGGCAAGCAATTTGCTCAGGCTTCTGCAAGCTCAGCATAGGGACGAGTCCATGACAGTTAGAGGAGTAAAACTGGCATGTTTCAGGCTCACCAGTTTTGCTCTGAGCCCTGGATTTCTACATCCGTAGGCAGGCACAATAGGAAAACCAGGCTTCTCTCCTCCTTCCACTTGTCTCCTCCGCTGTTCCTGTGAGGACTTCCAGGCTGGTGGTAGTTTAGTTTCTGTATCTTTGCAGATGAGCAGCACAGCCTCTCAGCATTACAAATCCAACCAACTAATGCTGTCATTAGTGCTAACAGGCTTCTCAGACTGAGTTGGCATCTCTGTCTTTCTCTGAACTGTAGCCCTGTCTTTCCTTTCCGGGAGGTTTCTAAGGGGTGTCGCGTACCCTCCAAGAAAGCCGAGGCATTCCTCAGAGGGAAAAGCTGAATTGGAGGAGGTGCTCTACATTGTTGAGAGATATTTTTGCCCTCTTTTTGGAAGAAGTTTCAGAAGCGGCTGACACTTAAGCCCTGATGTGGTTTCTTTGCCCACACAGGCAGAGGTGTCAGGTGGGTAGTTGAAGACAAAGAGGCCACCCTGACCTCAGGCCGCTGTCTGTGATGTGGTCATCTGTCCCAAACCAGAAAGCTGCACATCAGCTCCTGGCTTAGTTTCCCAGCAGGGCTTCCACAGCGGCACAGGCCACTGCTTTGCAAAGCAGATGTTTTGACTACATTGCTGAAGACTTAAGACTTTCTTCTCTTATGCCCAAGTACTGATTTCTCATGGTGAGGAGGAGTAATGATGTAAGTGAATGCCCAGATCCCCTCATGCTCGAGTTGTGCTCCTTTTCTGGCGCTTCAGCAAAGAGATGCTGGAACCAAGCCCCTTATTGTTCCCCAAATTTCTTGTCCATGCAAAGTCAAAGAACAAGGTGCAATGTCAAAATACAGCATTTTCTTGCAGGTTTGAAGCCAGTACAGCCTTAAGCAGGCTCTGCGCTCTCTCCCAGCCTGGGTACACTTCCGTAGATTGTTCTGAAAAGCCCCATGTAAAAGGTCTTGGGCTGCATCACCTGGTTTATTTTCTGACATGTGCCGCATATATTTCTTAGGAACTCACCCATTAGAGTGATGATAGAAAAGGAGCATATGTTACATATGTTACATGAAATAGCTCCATCCCCTCTTCTTTTTTCTTTATCTCTGCTCAGTAGCAATGTAATGATAACAGTTTCAGCCTCTGCTGTCTTCAGGAAAAGGAGATCAAAAGGCACATTTCATTTCAGCAAATGAAATACAAGGTCTTTCTGTACACCTACAGAGGAATCCTCTGCCAACAGTACAGACTCCAGCTGGACTGCTTGCATCAGGGACGGCAGATGTTGCATTAGCTGGAGTTATCCGTACCTGAAAATTAATCTAAAACAGGCACAGTGAGAGTCACTTTTGATTTCTGTCGCCATTGCTGGTCTGCATGCATGTGGCATTTGGGTAATTCTCCACGTAGGAGGGCGTTTCTTGCATGCCAGGCTTGCTTTCCAAATAACATCGGTACTGTCATCATGCTGCCGTGGTGCTTTTACTGCATGAGCTTTTTTTTTATCATGGTGGCCCTTCCTTCGTGAGGAAGGGGTTGCGATTAATTTGGGGTGAGAGGAAAGGGAATGGGAGGCTCCCCGAGCAGTAGTCTGGCATCCTCTGCCCACAGGAGGATTTCCCTTCCTTCCCACATGCTCCTCGCAGCATTTCCTTTTCAAATAAGCATCATGCTCTCTTCCCACTTGTCTCTTGTATTCCTGGATGCTGCTGTTGTTTGATTTCCTATTTTTGTTGCTGCTGTCTGTGTAGGTTACTTAATTTGTCGCTCAGCGAGTGCTGCCCATCTCTAGGCTCTCATTCATTTCGTTGCCTTTGCTCATGGCTGCGCTTCTAACTGGGGTCAGGTCCATGTGGAGGAGAAGGGTTTCGTTAACAGGTGACTGTAGAGCATTGCCTGGCTGCGTTTCCTCACGAGCTCTCCTGTGCTGGAGAAGTGTTCCTGCACCCCCACTGCCCACCAGTTGTATTTTGTCACGTCTATTATTTATGCTAGTCATACTGTCCTTCAGTCAGAGGTCAGCAAATCTGTTCTTTCTTTTTATAAACCCTTTTCCCCATGTCTTTCGAATGCACTCTTTGCCCAGTCTGCCCTCTTCTGTATTGAGGTAATAACTGGGTTTTTTTCCCTGTTACAATATTGATAGCTTTGCAGTTAACCTTACTTAAGTGGGAGAAATGCACAACGGTCTTTTGTAGAAAATGTCACTTAATATCTTTTTCCCATCCTGTATTTATTGTGTTGAGTATTTTATGCGTTTAACCATTCATCCACTTTCCTTTTCATGACCGTCCTAATTAGATTCTTCATAGGATGGTTCCAGATGAAGTCGCTGCTTTTTTTCCCCTACCAACTCCTCTAATACTAAGAACAATTTTTTTTAGAGAAAACACCTGATGCATGTGGCCTACGAGATCACAGTTACAGTGTATTTCCTTTTGGTATTTCTTTACAAACTTTGTGTTTTCTTGGAATGTACTTTGACACGTGCCCACGATGCTGTGAGTGGTGTCCCTCCCAGAGAAGAGAAGGTGTTGGAGGCCATTTCCTGCAGAGACCCCATCCCCTGACAATGTCGTATGCTTGTGTAAACCTCGGTACTGGCTTCAGGCCTTGATGTTAATCTGCTTCAGCAGTTCAGGGGGCGGCAGATCCAACTTTGGTTGAGCAACACAGAATAAAGCAGCAGACTTGAAAGACGTTTTCTGAGGCAACAAGTGCATGAATTACACACGAACACACAAGCTGTTTCTGCCAGGGAAGCAGGCTCCTCGCATTCGTTGTCTGCGCTCATTCACACAATTAACAGACGCCTTTGTTACAAGCAGGCCAAACAATACAGGAACTTCAGCACCAACGTGGAACCTTGTGGTGGCCACGGGTACTTGATGCGTTAGCTTTGGCCATGCTGGTCTGCCTCCTCTTGCGATTAGAGCTACTGGGATGTAACGTGGGCAGCTTATCGCTGCCTTTGTCCTGCTGACAGGCCCATCTCCCCACCCTCTCCCCAGACCAAACCGTTCCGTCCACACCCCCTGAAGTCAGGAGAGCTTCCCGGCCGAACGGCACCTCGGTGGGAGTTGTGGGTTTCCCTGTGTGGGGAATGTCGTAGCTATTGTTCCAAATGTTGTCTGTATTTTGGAGGTAATACTGGTTGTTTTTTTTTCTCTTCCCTTCCTCTCGCCTCTCATTTGCAGATGTTAACGCAGGAGAACGAGTTCAGACCAATAGTGTAGCTACAGCATCAGCCTCCAACTCCACCTGAACCGGTACCAAGCAGCCAGCTGCACAGGAAAAATCACCAGTAATTTGAGTCTTGCTCAGCAACACTGGTCACATTTGGAAAGAAAATTAAAAAGAGGAAAAAAAAAAAAAAAACCAACCAACAAACCAACCAACCTGTTCATTTTAGTGTTCAATTTTTTATTATTATTGTTGTTCTTATTTAACCTTGTAAAATATCTATAAATACAAACCAGTTTCATTGTATTCTCACTCTGCAGGGTGTCCGGGGCAGGGGACTAGGTGGGGGGAGGAGGGAAAGCGGAGCAATACAACACACCAATGTCTCTCCCCTCGACAATCTCTTCATGTTGGAAGTTTGCTGTTGTGTACTTCAGAACCAGGACTCTTGCCTCATGCCCCCTCCCACAACAGAAAGAAGGAAAAAAAAAAAAAAAACCCGAAACAAAACAAAATAACCCCCAAACCTCATTCTCTGCTGAAGTTCTTTTTTTTAACCTCTTTTTTTATTTTCTTTTTAAGTGAAGTTTCGGACTTTTGATGTAGTGCACAGCTTGAATTTGGTCGGGAGCTTAGCAGGGGTCATTCAACAGAGCTCAGCGTTTCTTGTCAGCGAATCCATATCCCGGGTTGTCTGAAGAACTGCCCCGGCTCGGTGTGGGGAGCGGGCGACGTGGTAGGAAAAATAGGTTGCCGTGGGGTTGGGGTTGGGGGGGGGGGAGGGTTTGCCGTGTGTCTAAGGCTTGAACCGCTAGTGGAAGCCTTTCGTTGTAAAAATCAGTGCTAGCGATGAAGAAACCTGCAGCTTCGTTACGGGAAAAGTCTTACCCATGTGGGTTATATATAATATAATACACACACATGCACCAACGCAAGCCGTTAGCTTTACCGCAGCGGCTCCTTTGCCCGGCCGGAGCTGCTGCCCCCCCGGCGCAGGGCAGAAGGGCCGGCGGGGGCGGGTGGTCAGCTCCATCTTCAGCAGAGAAGAGCGGACGAACAAAATCCTCGGAAGAGGCGGGGGCCCGGCCGGGGACGTTAAGGGACTTTTTGGAAAGTGGCCACTGTGAAAGCTTTTTTGGGGTTTTTTGGTTTGTTTTTTTTTTTTTTTTTTTTTGCCCCCACCCCCAGGCTCTCGATTTGAACAGGCTTCCCTTTCCCAAGGTGCGTATAGGAAAAGGACACCAGGGTTGATAATGTGAACTGTAACAGTCTACTGGTTTCTTTTGTAATTTTTTTTTTTTTTTTAACTGCAGTTTTAACTTGCAGGATGCCACATTCTCTGATAGTTCTGATTTTAAATCCACAGCTAGAATCTGTATTTAATTTCATCTTTTTTAACCTCTTGCTTTTTTTTTTGATCTCTATTTATTGATGCGTGTTGCCACGTCGCCATTATGTTTTTACATTGGTAGAATATTAATAAAATACACATCCGAGTGCTCTCGACAGTAATTTGTACCTGCTGACTTGTAGGAAAGCTGGCTATATATGAGTGTGTGTGTATATATATTATATAAATATATACATGTATACATAGATACAATACTGCTTTTTTTTATTTTGTCTACGATCTCGAAACAGTCTGACTGAAGCGTGAGGTGAATGCTTGTTCAAGTCCATCTGTTCAGGGTCCGGGTTTCCTCCCTGCGACGGCGCGTGGTGCGAGCACATCCACGTCTCTCTTCCTGAAGTCAAAGCAATATTCCTCGGGAAAGGGTCAGGTGAGCGGCCGGACGCAGCCGCGGCGGAGAAACGAGACTTTTTTTTGGAGACCTGATCTTGTCGTAGGCTTGCGGTTGGTGTCCGCTGGGGCCTTATCCTCCTTCAGAGAAACTGTAGTCGCTCTTTGGTGCTTATCGAGCTGTTTTTCGACCTGCGGATCTCTTAAGGCAAGCGGTTGCTTTTCGGGAACGCGGGGACCCTCGCGTGACCCGGGGTAGCCGGCAGTAGTGGCTTCGGCAAGCTCGGCCGCTGCAGGGGCGGCAGGGGTTTTGCTCATGAGCTCGGCGCGTTTACTCTTGTACCTTTTATGTTGTTGACGTGGGATTTTTTTATTTTTTTTTTAATTTTTTTTGGAAACTGTCTCTTAGCAGCCCCAGAGGTGATAGAAGCCCTGCCCTCTCCCTCCTGCCTGACACACGGGACGGGTTTCGGGGAGGCAGGAGCTGTTTCAAGAGGTGAGTGACCACCTACCGTGAAACCGATAAACCCTCGTGTTGTACCCCTCAGCGGTTTGCTGTCAGGCACACACTTAAAACAAGCAAAAAAAAAAAAAAAAAACCCAACCCACGGCTTTAAAGCTTTTAGCTGTCATTAAATTCTGGCTGGCTGCAAAGGAAAGCACACCCACGTTTAGAAACGGAAGGCTTTCCGAATCCTTACGCGCAACTTAATAGGAAGGGCTGAAGAGCACGGTAAAGCGAGAGCTCGCCCAGTGGGTGTCCCGCCAGGTAAGTGGAGGGGCTTGGTTTGACCCAGCGACCCAAATAGTCACAGGAGACTCAAAATTAAGCAGGGCAGCGGCAGGGTATGGATCTGCTGTAGAGGCCAGACTGCTGAAGCGTTGGCCGCAGACGCTGTTATTCGGAGGCAGTAAATTACTGAGTCTTTTAAAAAAAAAAAAAAAAAAAAAAGAGTAATAAAAATAATGAAGAAAAATTGCTGCTTGTGCCAGAAATGTGGCTTTTCTTCTTTTTTGTTTTATCTTTTCACTTAGGACTGGCGGAGGGGGAGTTAAGAGCTTTTCTCTCTGGTTTTGTGACTGTGCCGGCGTCTGTGTGTGTCTCGTGTGTGTGTGTGTGTGGTGTGTGTGTGTGTGTTAGGCTGGGGGGAGGGTCGGGGGCACCCCTCTGGTTTGATTTCTTTCTTTTTTTTTCTTTTTTTCTTTTTTTTTTTTTTTTTTTTCCAAGGATCATGCCAGGATCACACGCTCTTTTATACAAGTTAGATCCAGGTCTTTGAATAACCTTTTTTGTAAATAAGAAAAAGAAAAAAAAAAAAAAACCACAAAAAAAACCAACAACAACAAAAAAAAAAAACCACAACAAAGCTCCTCACCAAATTCAAGCTTGTACATTATTATTTTTGGTTGTTTTTGAATTTTGAGTTTTATTGTTTTGTATGTAAATATGTGGACCCAGGAACTGTTATTAATGAGCAAAAAGTTACCGTTCAGGGCAGTGATTCTGTTTAATAATCAGACAAAATGTAGACGAGCTTTTTAAAGCCATATAGTTTTAACTCTGTACAGTAGGTACCGGCCTGTATTATTGTAACAATAACTCTAGCGATGTATAGTGTATCTATATAGTTTGGAGTGCCTTCGCTTCCATGATTTTTTGAATTTTATTTCCCCCCCCCCTTTTTTTTTTTTGTTTCCCCCCTCCCCCTCCTTTATTAATGACGTCTCCCACCCCGAACCCGCATCTTTGCTTCCCCCCCACCCCCCGCTTTCTAACTCTTTGAGTGCTGTAAGGTTTTGGTGATACCCTGATCAGTAGCGGAACGAAAGGAAACCGTCTCCACCGTCATCCATTTCATCGGAGCCGCCCCTGGCTTTGTTCTTGGACGTCTCCAAGTTGCCCCCCCTGCCCTCTTCCTCCTCGCTAGCAGCGACCGGTTTCGTTGGGACACTTGCCCTAGCAGCTCATTTAGACTTTGCTCGTCTCTTTTCCCCCCCACGCGCCACCACCGCCATCCTGCCCCCAGAAATCATCAGGGCGGCAGCGCCTTCGGCCTTTCCACCCTCCCTGCGGCCGTGCCGGGGGCAGCGGCCTGGTCTGGCGGGGCGGAAAGGACCCCCCCAGGGGAGGGAACCCCCCTCACCCACCCCGGCCCCGCAGGGATGCTGCGCTCGGAGCCAGTTCGGCCGCGGTAGGAGCTGGGGCGTCGCTGTAGGAGATGGCGGCGGTTTCTTCTGCTGGGGGGGACTTTCTGTTCCCTTTTCTTCTCCCTGTTTTTTTTCCCCCCACGCCCCTCCCCAAAGTCACTTTTGTTTTCTTGAGATGATAAGTTTAACATGACTCTTGATTTCTTGTGCCCAGCACGAAGGCCTTGTTTCTAAAACTAGTTTGCTTGTGTTTTACTACCTTGTTAGTATTCCACATACGATTGTCTTGAATGGGAAAACACTTAACTCTTTACCAAACCAAAGGTTGCTGTTTTATTTCGAAGCATCTCGTGTTCATTCCAGTGAAGCAGAGGCTGCACTTTCTTTCTGGTGACACGAAGGTCAGTGATGCCGAGCTGTTGGCGACAGTCTGCTCAGAGCTGTCCCTCTCTTCTTTTACTCTCTTTCGGGCTTGTTTTTGACCCGGTCCGGTCCTGATGTGTCCTTTGCGTCAGCCCTGCCGCGGCGCGGGGCTGTGAGCCGGACTCGATTGCAGCCCGCCTCCCCCCATGGACGCCCCATCCAGACGCTGGTGTTCTTTAATAGTAAATTTATCTTGATAGGGGAAACTAAAAAAAAGAAGACCGGCAAAAGACAATTGGCTGGTAGAAGATCCCCCCAACACTTTGTCCCCTTATTTGGAAGCCAAGCTTTACCTAAAGTAACGGCAGGTGCCTGCGACTCGCGACTTAAAATTTCCACACCCCCCCGGCCCTGGTTTTCAGCACTCAGAAAAGTAGAAGTGCAGCAGCCTGTCAGACTCGTTCTCCTGTACTAGGAACCTCAGCCGCCGCAGAGGAAAAGGAGAAAAAAAAAAAAATAAAAAACAAAGACGATGAGGAAAAAAGCACAGTAGGGTATTCGGTCCGGGCTCTGCCCACGGGAGAGGGACTGCCAGCGGGTACCCCTGGGGTGGCAGCTGATTTCCACGGGGCTCTCAGCCGGTTCTGGTCGTAGTTGGCTTCGTTTTGCAACACTGCAATAACGGCAAAACGACAGGAAAGGAAAACAGTACCTAAGGGGTTAGCTCGAGAAAAGTAGCTTCCTTGTGTTGGTCTTTCTCGATTTATTTTTAATATATATATATATAAAATATATTTATATATATATAATTTGCTTGCCTGTAAAATTTGCGTTCATTAATGTGTTGCTGATGGATCACTTGGGCCTGTACACACCAATTAGCGTGACCACTTCCATCTTAAAAACAGAAATCTAAAAGTATATATATATATTAAGGACTGTGGGTTGTATACAAACTATTGCATACACTTGTGCAAATCTGTCTTGATTTAAAGGAAAAGCAAAACCTGTATAACATTATTACTACTTGAATGCCTCTGTGACTGATTTTTTTTTTTTTCATTTTAAATATAAACTTTTTTTGTGGAAAGTATGCTTAATGTTTTATTATTTCCCCCGCCCCATTCCCCTTGTAAATACATTTTGTTCTGTGTGACTCGGTTCGGAAATAGTTAACTGGTACTGTAATTTGCATTAAATAAAAAGTAGGTTAGCCTGGAAATGAAATTTAAAAAATACCAAGTGTGTGGTCTTTATTTCAAAAACTTGCCCCTTTCCTTCCTCTTCCTCTCTCCCTTCTCCACCCCTCGTCCCTCGCCCTCACGCCTCTTTCCACTCCGCAAGAATAGGTGGACGTGAATCTTTGTAACGATAACGAAAAGAAAAAAAACACAAGAAATAAGCATGTTTTCTTAAATGAGCTGTGTTATTCCATGCTATTTTTCAAGAGCTGCCAGCTTGTCTATGATACCATTTGATTTGATGGAGAGAGGAACTCTGGGACATAAATATTTCAAATTAAAACCAACTGATCTTCCGTTACCGTCCACCTATAGAGACGAACTTAAGAACCTGTGTAAACTGCTGGCTTTGAATCCTGCACTCATGGTTGTTTGGGTTTGGTTTTTTTTTTTTTTTGATCATTTGATCCCATTAGTAATGTTATTTGGTGGTGATCTGTAAAGTTTGTCGAGACCGCGTCCAGTGGACCGTTCCTCCAGCAAATCAGCACGTAGCTATCTCTGAGTTGGGTTTCCGGTACTGGATAATGTATGTATTAAACATGACATGTCTATTAGCGCAAAAGAAAAAAGAAAAAAAAAAAAATTAATGAAATCCTTTTTTGGGCTGGCTGACCTGGCCGAATCCATTCTGTCGCTATCCTAAAGGCTAGATGCGAGGTCATGTGACTGCTGCTTCAATAAAAACAAATTTATATTGCAAAGAGGCTCCTCTTGGTTTGTTCATCCCCCTGAAACCTCCTCTGCTGGGCTCTGGGCTGCGGCTTCCGCTCCGGAGCTGCTCCGGGAGAGGTGGGAGCGGGGCGGGAAGCGGGATCCCAGCCATGCCCAGCACCTGGGCGCGCTGCCGGGGCGTGGGGACAGTCACCGGGGAGAGGCCTTGGTTTAGTAGAAAGGCCGCCTGTGCCCAAAGTCAGCCGGGACTGGAGAAGAGGCTGCCGGTACCAAACTGCCGGTCAGTGTGTTAAAGGACCGGGTGGGTGAAGCCTGGGGCTCCCCATGGAGCAAGGTGTCCCCTGCTCCCTGGAGGGGGCAGCCAGCGGCGACAGGAGGGTTGATGCTGTCGGTGGCTCCACGTGGTAAGTGATGCATTAGGCTCCCTCCGACGCCACCTCTGCCGGCTGCTTCGTGCTGGCTCCCCCGGACTGAGCCTTTTTGGGGGCTGTTCTTGCCCTCCCTAGGGGCTGAAGCCCCCCCAAAGTGGGTGCCGCCCCACTCATGGCCGGCGGGAAAAGGGTCTTGTTTTGTTCAGCCTCTGCCACTCTGGCAGGAGCTGGGATACAAGGGCAACAGGGCCAGGCAGCTGGCTACAGCCTGGCCCCCCCAGAAGCGACGCAGGTGACTGACCGGCTGCTGTCCCTGCACTTAACATCGGTCCCACAACGTCACCGGGATTCGGGCTGCGTTGAACTCGAGTGCCCAGACCAGGGCTGCTCCGCTCCACCAGCCCGGCCCAGCGATCGCGGGTGGCCGGTTCCATCTGCAAAGGCGTCGCTGCCTGAGCTACAGCACCTCGCTAGGTGAGTTCATTTGATTTCAAGTTTGCCACTGATGGGGAGTTCATCACAATCCTCGGTAATTTGGGGTGGCGGTTAATTATCCTCGGGCACTTTTCTTTTCTAGACACACACGCCCTGAGGCCTCCTCTCTTCTCCACTTCTCTCACTGCCAACGCGAGCTGCGGGCTCCGTTTCTGCGCTGTCTTTGCACGGGAACCCTCTGCTCCAGCCTCAGGTTTCTCTTCTGAACGTCAGAGCCCCTTGACCGGGAAGCTTGACTGGAAGGGGATCTCAGCTCCTTCCCGTTTTTCTAATCTTCCCATTCGTATCTCCTCTACAATTGCTTTTAACGCCCTCCTTAAGTAGGGGGTACCAAAACCAGCCGGAGATTTCCTCCCCAGCGTCAAATACAGGCGCTAGGGAGCATCTTGCCGCTGGTGCCTCTCTCTCCTTACCTGAGGATTGCCTTTGCCCTTCTGGCTGCAGTTGTCCAGTTTATCCATCACTCCCTCCCATTGTAACCCCTGCAAACGTTATCAATGAGACGCTTATAGTTTCATCCCAGCCACCATTTAAAAAGAAATAATGAAACACCTTAGCACCACCAGCCAGTCCCCGCACAGCCTTCCAGGGCACAGCCGTTCTGTCACTGTTCCCCATGTGAAAATACCTTTCAAGACCTATCTGTAAACCAGGTTCGAATCCACTTAGTTGTTGGTCACCGATGCCTTTGAATGATTTAAAATGCTAATCCAAATGCAAAACTGAATGCGGTACAGAAGTCCGCTCCACTGAGGTGCTCTGTCTTTATCGACCAAACTTCCAGCCATCTGGGTTGGAACTAAAAGTCGGTGTCAAGGCTGTTGGCACCGTTTGTTGTCTGGAAGGGCTTTTGGGCGGCTGGTGGTAAGGTCCAAGTCGTTTTCTGTGGGACAAGAACAAGAGCCACAAGGAGGAGGGAAGCAGGCTGCAGAATGTGGAGGGGAGAGGGGGAGTGCCGAGGTTTGCGTCTGAAGCGCTGAGTCCAGTTGCTTGGAGACCGCAAGCCCAGCAGATGGTGCACAACCTCATTAGCCGGTCCTGAACCTCCCTTGGCTCCGGGAAGGGCTTGGCTGGGTCCTCGTCCTGTCTCCCCCCTGCTAGCCTTGGGGGTGGCGTTCCTGGCGAGGGCAGGTCTGCTCCATCTTTGGTGGCTTTGCTAAACCAGACGTGCCCAAAGGCTGCAGGGTCAGACCCGAGCTGCTGCCAAAGCCGAGCCCTGGTGGGAAAGGAAGGTGTGTGGGCAGCAAGAGTGGACGGGGCACGGCAGGAAACCCAGGCTCACGTCTTGGCATGAAGGTCATACAACTGCTGAGGCTTTGGAGCAGAGACCCGTCCCCCAGACAAAGTCCTGCCGGTGCTCATGGCAGGAGACGTTGCAGGTGACAGTGTCAGGGCTGTAAGGGACAGCTGGGCTTTCACAGCAAACACCTGCCTTTGGTGGATGCAGGAATGCAGTCCTGTGTCTTGTTGCACACCCAGCTAAATCCTGGTGCCCTGGCACAGGTGTTTTCTCCTTGGTGTATCCTACTGCCCCCTGAGAGTCTGCATGCAGCCAGGTGGGCCTCCCTCGCAGTCACTGGAGTTAAAGCCTTCTCTTTAGGGGATTCCCTGCTCTCTGTGTCACAAAGCTCTGCTTGCGCTCTCCAGAGGCAAGGCCGGGTCCCTCCAGGACACTATAAGTGGGGGTGGTGAGGCACTGGAACAGGTTGCCCAGAGAAGCTGTGGATGCCCCATCCCTGGAGGTGTTCAAGGCCAGGCTGGATGGGGCTTTGAGCAGCCTGGTCTAGTGGGAGGGGTCCCTGCCCATGGTTGGAACTAGGTGATCTTTAAGGTCCCTTCCAACCCAAACCATTCTGTGATTCCATGAATGAACAGCTTCTTCCCTTGTGGAGGCTTGCAAGCAGCTGCAGTGGAGCATTTGTGACTGGTGAGCCGCAGCAGGGCAGCCTGCCCGAGTCCAGGCAGGGGCAGGTAGGGGTAGGGGGCAGAGGTAGGGGCAGATACGTGGATGTGGTGGGAACGACACATGAGCTTGAGAGGAAGCAAGAGGTATTCATCCTCCTCTCACCAGCCCATCAGCTACCCCACTCTTGCTCTCTACAACTACCTGAAAGGAGGCTGTAGCGAGGTGGGGGTCAGTCTCTTCTCCCAAGTAACAGGCGACAGGACAAGAGGAAATGGCCTCGAGTTGCACCAGGGGAGGTTTAGACTGGATATTAGGGAAAGTTTCTTCACTGAAAGGGTTGTCAAGCACTGGAACAGGCTGCCCAGGAAAGTGGTTGAGGCACCATCCCTGGAGGTGTTTAGAAGATGTGTAGATGTGCTGCTTAGGGACATGGTTTAGTGGTGAACTTGGCAGTCTTAGGTTAATGGTTGGACTCAAAGATCTTAAAAGTCCTTTCCAACCTAAACAATTCTATGATTCTATGTTTCCTACAGCATAAGAGCAGGCGTGTCCTCCTCCTCCCTTCAGCAGCTCGTTCCCGTAACCAAATCCTTTGCCAGGCAAGAGTGCTCAGGAGGCGGATGGTGATGGCTGGGAAAACCTGGATTATTTGAGGGTGTTTTTGCTCAAGGAGATCATTGATGTTGTTTGGGACACCGCCATTTGTTATCAGTCTTGGGAAATGAAGGGGACTACCCAGCCGGGGAGTCTTCGAACTATCTGTTACACCTCATTCTTCTGTCAGGATTTTTGTTTCATGGCACCAGGCCTGGGAATGGGTTGGTCAATGGAAGCTGGTTCTGCTGGAGACAACAAATCTGGGGCCTGCACGGCAATAAAAAATGGTTCACATTTGGCTGGAGGCAGAAAAATTACATGGCAGGTGGAGAAAGGCTTCAGTAGGGAAGAAAGCGACATGGCGTTTGCAAGAGGCTTTGAAGGGCAGGGCTGCCTTTACTGGCGCAGCAGGAAACAAAGGGGAGATTCGCTCTGAGGATCAATCCTGCAGCAACTCCGAGGAGAGAGGAGCCAGTGCAGCGTTCCAGTCTCCATAGCACTGGTGGGAGCGGCTGCTTTCCAGATGCCGGCGATGCAGCGTGGTGGGTGAGAAGACGCTGGCCGAGAAGGGTATTTAGGAGAAGGTTTGGCGCGCGCTCTCAGTTTAGGGGCTACGTAAAAGCACTGGTTAAATGTCTCGGGCTTCTTGCTGCATCTGTATTCAGAGCACTGGCGTTGCTCACGCTCAGCGCTGACGTTGTCACCAGGAGCAACAGCATCGGGTCCTTGCTGCGCAGCTGCAATTAGCTCACCGCAATTTGCATTGCAGGTAGCACCGCACGCTTCCAGCCGCTACCCTGAGGAAGAGGATGAGCATCCCCGCGTCCAGCACTGACCGAGAAGCTCCAGGACGGGCAGGGAGTGCAGGTTACTATGAAAGCTCCCCGGTGGGGGAATTAGATGTGATAAATCTCAGAGGGCTGGGCATGGGCCAGGCCGTGCAACAGGTCCAACCAGCCGCGGACTCGCGGCCAGCCGCGATGGTGAGTGTTTGCAAGGGCAGTCACAGCTGTCAGGTCTGTTGGGGATGGATACAGGTGAGCAGCCCAGGAAGGAAACAGGACAAGGACATCCCTTCCGAGTGCTACGTGAAGGATTGGGCTTTCGCACGTGGGAACAGGCCAGGAGAAGTGGCCTGGACTCCAGCCACGGGAGGTGGAGGAAGAGGTGCGTGGGGTTGACACAGGGTGTGGGAGAAAAGGGAGAACAAGAGGGAAAGAACGATAGGATCGGAGCAGAAAGCCGGAGCTGCTTCTCCTCCCCAGGTGTCAGCATACACCCTTCCCGTCGGCCCGCTGGGACTTTCTCTCTTGTCGTCTGTTGAGACGCTTTCCCTGCCAGTCCCGCTCCCGGCAGTGGCTGGGTGAGAGGTGGGGGCCTCGGTCTTGAGGGGATCCGAGCAAATTGAATTCACTACTCCAGGTGTACATGTTACGTCGCGGGGAGCTGGCAGCTTTGGCAGCTGTTCAGAACAATTCCTGCCTCTCTGGTGGGGTGGAGGGAACGGGTATGGAACAACAGCTCCTCTTCCAAGCCCAGGAGGACTCTGGAGGGCACTGAGGTGACGATGGATGTTGAGGAGATACCGACGCACCAGTCAGAAAAAAGGCAGGACAAGCTGCATGGACAGGATTTTGGTGGAAGCAGGCAGACAGGACTGGGAGGAGGCGAAGTTAGTGTCAGCGCAACTGGACCTTGTTAAAAGCCTTTGGCATGTGAGGACCGTACCTGTAGGGTTTCCCCCACCGCCCCCCTGGCGAAGTTGTGTGAGGGCTGAATGGAGCCCAACAAAGTAGCAGGCGGATCCTGGGCGCTTGCGAGACCAGGAGCAGAGAGAACAGCAGCGCTCGGAAAGTGGCAGGAACTCTTTGAAGGGCACCACAGCCAGGTCTGCAGCAGCAACTTTAGCCATGGTCGCGTTGCTTTTAATTAAGGGAGGCAGGAGAGATGGGAGAGCACGGGTTTGTTGTGTTTTTATGACGACAAAAATGCAGATATAGTACGTGTCCAGGGAAAAAGCTGCGTTGGCTTCCAGTTGCCCTTTTTGCTGGTCTGAACCGCCATTATGGCGATAGGACTTCCTCCTTCCACGCTGCAAGAGCCGTATCGGCAGGGAAGACCTGGGACAATTTGCATTCATTCATTTATTGCAAAGAGACGGATTTTTTTTTTTTTACCATTCTCCCAGCGCAGTGACCCCAGAGGCTCGTTCGGTTCAGCCAGACTCCCGCACCTGCCAGGATGCAGAAGCGGCACAGCCAGGCTCCCTCCCAGCGGGCAGCTGCTGAAAGAAAAGCAGGACAAGCAGCATTTCCCCAGTGTTCCCGCTGTATTGGTGCAGCCCCGGAGGCATCTGCTGTGTCTGTTTCGGGTAGGGGCTCCTCCCCAGGGTTGCTCTGGCTCCTGCTAGGAGAGGGAATGGTGCATTCTTGTGCTCTTGATTTACGATCCCACTTCCCTCTCGCTGCGCTCGTTTTCTTTCTCAAAGCGCATTCTGCAAAGCTTGGAAAAAAAAAAAAAAAACCCAAACCAACCTCCGCACATGACAATTGAAAGCAGTTTCTGGAGCAGAATTTCCCGCAGAAAGCCTGCCGTGGCCTTCAGTTTACATGCTAGGCAATGTCATGTGGAAAAGACGGCTTTACCCTGACAGCGTCCCTTAAATCAAAACAGAAGCCGAGACATTTATAGCTCAGCCTTTGCACAGCACCTGGAGTCCCCTGCCCCCTCGCTGTCGTGCAGAGGGCCGTATCCCTGCAGAAGACCAGAGCGCTGCAACCTACGTCCATTCCCACACCTGTTGGGATACTTCTGATCTTTTTAAAACCACGTCAAATTGTACAACGAGCTGCACGGAGAATGTTTATTTTGAGACGCCAGCTCAGAAATACAGAAAATGCCTCAATGGCTCAGTCTTCCTGTTCTACTGTTCTGCTGCATCGAGTTTCCCATGTTTCTCTTATTACATTGGATCTTGTGATTCATGTTATCCCCCCTCTTTCAACCAGGCTAATTTTGTCCAAGGTGGCCTGAGGCAAAAGAGCCGATCCCTGCACAGCTTTTCCTCCCACACTGTGCGGAGTGTTTCTTTCTATGTTTTTGCATTTGCTACCTTCCCGTTCAGTGACTAGCTATGTACGCTGTGAGAATTTTCCCAAATCCCCAAACCCTAACGGGATCCTTCCCCCGGAGTCCTACCCAAAACTCATCACCCATCTCTGGCTCCTGACAGATTTTGCAGTACTTACAGAGGATGCCTGACCCCGCCAGTCACCTGGTGCCCCTGGTTCAGTGACCTGGAGACCAGCAGTGGTTTCTTGGTGCAGCTCTCAGTTCCCTCTCTCCGGTTCTTAATTTACAGCTCAGTGGAATATCGGGGTATTCAGACTTTTTTTCCCCTCTCTCTCTCCCTCCCTGCCATTCTCCCTGCCCCCCCCACCCCCCCCCACCCCAGCCCAATCTACAAAACAGAAACCTGACGCAAAATTTTTCCAGGAATGTGCTAATGAGCCTGAATTTTTGACCAGCTGCTGGTTTGTGTTTTGAAGGAGCAGCGCTATGTTCAGGATTAGTTAGCCGGACCACACCTGAGGCTTTACAGACCCAGCCCAAAGAACGGACCATCCGTTATGGAGAAACGATGGACGAACACAGAGATCGGCCCGTTATCACGTTAGCACGGAGAGCTAATACTGCTATTTGTTGCGTAAGTTGTAGCCATCCATGAGTAAGCATTTTGGGTGTGGTGTTGCGGCTGTGCCTGCTTCTCCAAAAGCTGGTGCGTTTGAGGTGGGTATCGATGTAAATGTACCTTTCAGATGCTAAACCCACAGACACTGGGAATTTTGACAGGTGGGAGCTGGAGAGCTGAGCATGTCCCTGACAGCTCTCTGATCAGATGCACTGCGCCTGTCTGCAGCCTGCTGATTTCTGACATCCTGAGCTGGAGCACCCCCGTGCTTGCAAACAAGGCAAAGCCAGCATCCTTTCTGCACAGCCCCCTGGAGCTGGAAAGCCAGTGACTAACACTGTTCTAAGAAAAGTAAGATTCTTTCCAGAATTGTTCTCCTTTGGGATGCTAAAAAGGAAGAAGAGGTCAGCCCAGAGTGCAACATTTCTGGAAAAGCTGTAAGTGTTGCCTAAGAGGTTCTTTGCACAAGCTACATCAGCCCCCGCCATGTCATTCTGCTATCACCTAGCTTTAGTTATTAGTGCCAGACACTGCCTGGTTGGCAGGAACCACTCTGCTGAGGTCAAGGGCGCCTTTTCTTTATGCAAGGACTGATTATGTGAAAAGATGATGCAAGATCTGACCATTTTCGTTCAACATCAACGCTTTATTAATAGCAGTGCTAATGCAGGGAGCCACTCTGCTTTATTCCACTAAGGAAATCAGTGGGACATGCTTGAGAAAAGACTGTGTATGGTCTCGACTCAAAATTTCTCTCTGCTGGAGCATTTTTTCATTTAATGTTATTGATGCAAAGAAATACCATCAAAAGCCCAGGTGCAGATCTTTATTGGTCTGTGCCAGGAAAACAAACAAGGAATGCTAACACTGCTTTCTCACTCAAGCTTCTCAATAATTGGAAGAGGAAGCTTAGCTAATAAGGTCCAAGGGTAGTTGGGGAGGAGGAGGAGGGGGCTGAACTGGGCTGCCACACCAAAATGTACAGAGAGTGGTTCCAGGACAGCATTGCTGGCAGGCAGGAGGAGGGACAGCCCAAGGGAGAGAGAGCATTTTCCATTCTGAGTGCCCTGAAAAAAGTAAATACAATGTGCTTCCCGCTCCTTCACCATGCTCCAAGCTCAAATCGCAGAGGGGAAGGGAAACTCACCTGGATCATCTTCTGTCTTTTAGGAGGCTGTGGGATCCTCATCTGATCCATCAGAAGGGTTCACTGCTGGCCCTCCTGGGCTTTCTTCACCCAGTTTAGCTAGTTCGCGTGCAACTGGGGCAGAGCAAGTGCTGTCAGCTGCGCTTGGTCCAGCAGCTGTCCCACTCAAAGCAGCGCTGGCTGCTCCAGCAGGAGGATCTCCCATTATCTTGCTGGCAGATGTCTCCCCATGTAGTGCCAGATCAGCCATTACCCTCTCTGTGCCCCTGTGGATGATCTGATGAGCAGCAAAGATGTGTCTTCTTTGGGACTGCCTCACTGTACATAAAAAGAGGTAAAGCTTTTACTGGGAAACGTGCAGGAAAGTGTTCTCCATAGGAGAGAAGGGAGGGATAGCTTTCAGTCTTCCTGCAGCTGTGGAAAAGCCTATCTTAGGGAAAAAAAAATCACGCCCTTCTAACTTTGGCTGAAAGCATTCTACTGCCACCTAATAGCAGCAACCAATTTTGCATTTCACTTTGAAGACTAGCCCCCACAGTGGAAAGCACAGGCAAAGTGTTTTCCTTTCCAGCTTAGGCTATAACCGCCCAGGATATGTTATCAGGCTTTAAAATAACTTCAGTGTCTGTTAATTGCAGCAGGCCTCTGGAAGACCTGAGCTGGAATCTGTCCTCTCCTCTCTTAGGATTTTGCCTGCACTGAGAAACTCTTACTGAGGTCAAAGTAAGATTTGGAGACAGTATAGACACATTAAGTCACCTACCTTATCATCTCCTTTTTGCTGCTGCAGGATTGTTCTTTACTGTGTTTCACAGTTTTCATCCAATCTCATTTGTATATATTTCCAGCCCACCTCTTGCGAAATAATTACCCAAGCCAAAGCATTTACCCTACCATTCTCTTCATTGCTCTTCACTATTCTTTGTTCCCTCTTTTCTCTCTCTCAACTTAACATGCTGGTAAACAATCATGGGGATTGAAACACTGCGTGCTTGTAAGGAGGGTATGGGGAATGCTGCAGGAACGAGCTGTGGCTTTCATCATGTCACTTCCCTGCAAAAGTCCGAGACTCCGTGTTGCTTTGGTCTGGTTATGTTGTAAGGCTGAGCTGTATTTTCACTGTGAATCTGAACCACGAGTGTCTTGCATGCTGTCATACATTTCTGCATACTGTCACCAACTCAGTTGCCCAACGTCACTAACCCATCCTGTTTATGTTTATCCATCTCCCAGGTCCACTTTGTTTGACAACGAATGCAACTGGATCTCACCTTTTGAAAAGCTGACCTTCACCAGGCAGCTCTCCATTCCCAGGAGAGCTTTCTCTATCCAAAGCATTTTGGCTTCAATTGCGTATGCATGAACTGCAGCAACTATACTGGGAATACTCTCCTGGTACTGCTGCAGTCCATTCCTCCACCCACAGTGAATTCCATCTAAAAGAAAGCGGGCTTAACTTGGTGAGTGATTGTCTTTTTAAAAGCAAGGTTTTTTTTCATATCAGCACATTGATTTCTACTTCCAACGAGGGAGGGTTCAGAGGAGTTTCAGGATGAGCCAGTATTGGATAAGCCCTGCTTTTATATAGGAATGTGGCAAAAAGAGGAGAAAAAAAATAAGAATTTCTTCTCAAAAAGACTACGTAATGGCAAAATAGAGATGTTTAAGGGGAAGCTAAAGCGTAGACAGACTGAACTTGCAGGCCCTCAAATCATTGTTCTACAAATGGATTTGCTCCTCCGGCAGGCCAGACAACTGTGCTCTCAGATCACCTCCTGCTAGTTTCAAGGAAGGTGTACGCTCAAGCATGTGCCAGATTGCTAAAACATATGTGCTATAACACAATGAATAATCTGGCTCACTATAAAGAAAGCTTTAAAGGCTGCCATAGAAGTGCAATACACTGATGCGCTCGAGATCTAATGCCACATTCTGATACTATTTCCTTTGGATTTACGTGGAATAGTTACTGATTCTGTTTCCCTGAAGGTAGCACTCTGAAGAAGGTTTACTGCAGGGTGTGTTCATCAGAGCGTACATTTGGTAGAATTTAGCTAACTCTAACTCTTAGGTGTATGGAGTCCCCTCCACCCCATGCAGCAATAGCAGAAGAGAGTGTGAGCCATGTCTCTTCCTGACATCCGATGTCTCCTGTCGCTAGAATATTGTGGCAAATTTCACCTGATCATGTTTGAAGGAGCTCTTGTACTTTATCACCTACAGCTCTAGCTCTTCCGCCAGCATACACTTCAGTTTTTGTCTGGGTCTATCTCTGCTTTCCAGGCAAGCCCACTGTAGCTATTCACAGATTTTGAAGATTTTTTTTCCCCTCCGTTGCTTGGGAGTGCTTTGTTCAGTAGCTGCTGTTGCATTTAAGCCCAGTACATATTTTCTTCCTTCACGGTACCTCTGTATGTCCAGAATCCTAAGCCATCTCCAGGTCTTCTCTCTCTGTTCTCGTTTCTGAGACAGGCTAACCTGTGTGTGTTAGTGCCCGAGCTGCAGGCTTCATTGACTAAAATTACATCACCTGCTTTGGTAGGCTTGCAGAAGCAGGGCTAAGGAGAGGGGAGCTGATTTGAGATAGATTATGCAGAATTGCCAGCTGCTGAATAGATACTGTTGTTGTGACAAATACATGAATTAGGAAGCAAAAGGTTCGCACAATTCAGAGGCCACAAAATGTGTTTGCAGGGTTTGTGTTGTCATTCACAAAGCAACAAAACAAAGCAATGAAGTAAGTGCCTTTGTTCTCAAGTCAGAGAAGTACACTGCGGCAAGGACCACTTCAGACTCTATTGTGATACAATTGCTTTTCTTAGGTTATATCCACTTTCTGTGGGTGACTGGTTTAGTCACGGTCTTCTGGATGTGCTGGTCAGTAGAAACATCCCCATTAAGAATAGCCATTTATTCATGATAATGTAACACACAGGTTTCCAGGGCCTTCCCCTCTGTATTTTGACAGATACTATTCCATTTTGGCTAAAGAGAAGCATCCTTTACAACTACAAGATTATCTACTTAAAACATGATGCCACTACAGCCAACACTAAAACCTTATTTTTGCTTCTAGCTCTCAACCAATTGGGTGGGAGAAAGCACAGAAAAGCATATAATCTTTCTTCCGCATATGGCACATATTTAAGTAATCTGCCTGTTAAAGACTTCTGCAGTTTTTAGAAATTGCCATATAATAGACAATTCACAGTCATGTTACTTAAAGACTTTCCCCAGTTTGTTTTTGAAGGTGCAATGGGCTGATTCTTTTCATGTAGTTTTATTGTTGCAGATACACCAAATTTACACCAGGTCTGCATTCAGGCCACCATTTTAAAAGACTAAAGCTCATGAGAAACTGGTGGAAAAGGGTCAGAGCACTTAACTTTCTACCTGCAGAGTGCAAAAGAGGAATCTCAGAGAACTGAGACAACTCTTGGCACTGCATCTTTCCTTTCAGTGAGCTAGAGTGAGGAGGCTGAACCAGTTCACTAAGAGAATAGTTACTGGACTCCTTACCTTTTTCTCTCATAGCCATTTTCTCAGCTTCTGGAATCAGGAAACTATAAACCAGCTCTGCCACAATCTCTTCTGACTGTAGGCGAGTTCGACTACATAACAGATGCAGAGTGGTATTAGTATTTTAATTTTCTTTCCATATCATAGAATCATAGAATTGTTTGGGTTGGAAGGAACCTTAAAGATCATCTAGTTCCAAGCCCCCTGCCATGGGCAGGGACACCTCCGGCTAGATCAGGTTGCTCAGAGCCCCATCCAGCCTGGCCTTGAACACTTCCAGGGATGGGGCTTCCACCACCTCTCTGGGCAACCTGTTCCAGTGTCTCACCACCCTCATGGTGAAGAACTTCTTCCTAATGTCTGGTCTGAATCGTCCCATCTCTAGTTTTAATCCATTCCTTCTAGTCCTACCATTACCCGATATCCTAAAAAGTCCCTCACCAGCTTTCTTGTAGGCCCCCTTAAGATACTGGTAGGCCACTATAAGGTCTCCTCGGAGCCTTCTTTTCTCCTGACTGAACAAGTCCAACTCTCTCAGTCTGTCCTGATAGGAGAGGTGCTCCAGCCCTCTGATCATCCTCATGGCCCTTCTCTGGACACGTTCCAGCTCGTCCATATCTTTCTTGTAGTAGGGGCTCCAGAATTGGATGTAGTACTCCAGGTGGGGTCTCACAAGAGTGGAGTAGAGGGAGAGAATCACCTCCCTCAACCTGCTGGACATGCTTCTCCTGATGCAGCCCAGGATACGAGTGGCTTTCTGGGCTGCTAGTGCACACTGACGGCTCACGTTGAGCCTCTTGTCCACCAGCACCCCCAAGTCCTTTTCTTCAGGGCTGCTCTCAAGCCAATCACTGCCCAGCCTATATCGGTGCTTGGGATTGCCCCAACCCAGATGGAGGACCTTGCACTTGGTCTTGTTGAACTTCATGAGGCTGGCATGGGCCCACCTCTCCAGCCTGTCAAGGTCCCTTCGGATGGCATCCCTTGTCTCCAGCGTGTCAGCCGCCCCACACAGCTTGGTGTTGTCCGCAAACTTGCTGAGGGTGCACTCAATGCCACTGTCCATGTCGCTGATGAAGATGTTAAACAAGATCGGTCCCAGTACTGATCCATGAGGGACTCCACTTGTCTCTGGCCTCCACTTGGACATGGACCCACTGACAGCCACTCTTTGGGTGTGGCCGTCAAGCCAGTTCTTTATCCACTGAATTGTCAGTCCATCAAAGCCGTATTTTATCAGCTTGAGACCAGGATGTCATGCGGGACAGTGTCAAAGGCTTTGTTCAGGTCCAGGTAAATGATGTCAGTTGCTCTCCCCTTGTCTATTGATGTTGTGACCTTCTCATAGAAGGCCACCAGGTTTGTCAGGCACAATTTGCCCTTGGTGAAGCCGTGTTGATTGTACCCAATCACCTCTTCGTTATTCTTCTGCCTCAGCAGTGCCTCCAGGAGGATCTGCTCTATAATCTTACCAGGCACAGAGGTGAGACTGACTGGCCTGTAGTTCCCTGGTTCCTCCTTCTTTCCCTTTTAGAAAATGGGGATTATGTTTCCCCTTTCCAGTCAGTGGGGACTTCACCAGACTGCCATGACTTTTGGAATATAATAGACAGCAGTTTAGCAACCTCATCTGCCAGTTCCTTCAGTACCCGTGGGTGTACCCCATCAGGTCCCATGGACTTGTTCACTTTCAGGTTCATCAGATGGTCACAAACCTAGTCTTCCCTTACGATGGGCAGTTCTGTCCAACCCCTGCCATTTTCTTCTGTGACTTCGGGAGTGTGGCTGGAGCCCTTGCCAGTGAAGACTGAGGAAAAGAAGTCGTTGAGAATCTCGGCCTTCTCCATATCACTTGTCACCAGCTCCCCAGTTTCCTTTCTGAGGGGGCCCACACCCTCCCTAGTCTTCTTCTTACCGTTAATGTACCTATAGAAATTCTTGCTGTTTCCCTTGATCTCCTTGGCTAGATTTAATTCTAACTGAGCTTTAGCTTTTCTCACCAGGTCTCTTGCTGTTCGGACAGCTTCCTTATATGCCCCCCATTCTAGCTGTCCTTTCTTCCACTCCTTATAAAGTTTCTTTTTGTGTGACAGTGCG
Source organism: Larus michahellis (assembly GCF_964199755.1). Lineage (NCBI taxonomy): Eukaryota > Metazoa > Chordata > Aves > Charadriiformes > Laridae > Larus > Larus michahellis. The sequence goes on from NC_133896.1 coordinate 94,246,632, forward strand.
TCCAGGAGCTCCCTGTTCATCCAGGCAGGTCTCATAGCATTCTTTCCTGCCTTCCTCTTTGTCGGTATAGCTTGCTCCTGGACACGGAGAAGGTGATCCTTGAATACTGACCAGCTGTCCTGGGCCCCCCTTCCCTCTAGAGCTTTTTCCCACGGCACTTTGGCCAGCAGATCCCTGAAGCAATCAAAGTCTCCGTGCTTAAAGTCCAGGGTCGTAAGCTTGGAATATATCCTCCTAGATGCCCTGAGGATCTTAAATTCTATTGCTATCAATCACCTCTGCAAACACAAGACTCCCTTGTAAATATTCTCACTGTTTTTAAGGGAGTGTATTGTCAAGGCAGCAATTGTAGCTGTGTCTCTTTTTATCCTACAAACAGGTGACAGCATGACTATTCCCCTTTGCACTGTGTTGCCAATTGCCAATGTGTTCAATACTGCATTGGAAAGTAATATTTCCAGGGAGAAGATCACCCTAGACTCCTTAGCCTTGAAGGTATTTAGAAGCCTAGTTCTCACTGATGACAAACTGAGTTAGACACGCAGATGCCCCTGAAGATTTGTGTCTTTGTCAGTTTAGTCTTTGGCCCATTGCTGAGTTTGCTAAATTCTTCCCTTTTGTGACTCTGCATTTGGCTGGTCCCCATGCTCTTTTCCATGCCAGTGTTTGGTGGGTTCCCAATTGGCCCTGGGGCTGCATGCATTATCTACGCTTCATTCTCCCCAAGGATTTCAACATTCTGGTTGTATTCATCTAGTTACAAAATATACAGCTGCTGTACCATAGGAGAGTCACTGTGTCATTGGGATTTTTATGGCTCAATTCCAAAAAAAGAGCATAGAAACTGAACTGGAGGTTTGGCAGGTCCTAAAAAGTATTCACTGCTGATGCCCCAGCCAAACACAAGACTGTGGTGTTCTCAACAACTTACTCTACTCAAAGTGCCTTGTCAGGCAGCCATCAATATGACTGACCCCCATGAAAATTGGCAAATTTTTAAAGAACAGCCACCCCAGAATGAAAGGCTTCTGTATAGCTTTATCTTTTAGCATCTCTTTCAAATGGATTTTCTGTAGTAGTGTAAATAAATGAAAAGACCAGTATGAATGGGTATTGCTTTAGGCAGTTCCCAGATTCACTTAAAGTTCAGTCACAGCATCACATTGGCATGGAGAAGTCTAAAAAGGGTAATTCACAGATCCCACAAGTGATTTGCAAAGGGACTCTGGCACATGCTGTATAGAAATAAGGCTCTGATGGGTTTATATGAGTGTACCAGGTAGTAACAGTGTGGTTCCCATACAGCAGTCACACTAAGGAAGTGATCATGAACAGTATTGCTCTGCCCTTCCCATGTCTTCAATCATACACGTAACCACAGATGCAGATGGTCAGGTAGGTTCTAAACTGCTGTAAACAGCCTCTAATGTGCCATTTAATAACGTACCGACTTTCCATTTCGTAAGCAATGTCATTGATTTCTACAGCCATTCTCTGAATCTCTTCCCTGGCTTGTTCTTCAGCTGTGTTCTCCATGCTACTCAGGATGATGTCTTCCAAGTAGGAGTCAATAGTGCTCTGGTGCATTTTCACCACCTGGAAGAAAACACCAAGATGCTGTTCCCCTGCCTATTGCTCTACCATGAGCATGGTGGAAGCAGATTTCCAAAGAAGCATTAACAACAGATTTTCACCAGATTCTTAATTTCAGGCAGGCCAGCCTGAAATTTGATTTCAGATGTGCTTTCTGGGAAGAATAACGTGTAAAAAATTATTTTCTAATAATTCTTTCTGAGAACTAATTGAACAGAAACAAGTGCAGGAAAGAACCAGTAGTGGAACAAAAACTTAGCCGCAGATCCAATTGTGCTACAGCAGGTTAGTTCTGTGAATGCAATGGCAGTTGCTTCCTCAGTTCTCATGGTCCCCTGAGCAACAACTGCCAAATAGTAATCATCAGTATTGACTTCAGTAAATTAATCAGCTTTTTTCATTCAAGCAAATCCCAAAGGATAAGGTTCCATCAAGCCAGTCAAAGTAACATGAATAAAACCAAGATCAAATTATTGGTTTCCTTGTAATGGTTGTAGAGCAGAGATTCTAGAAATGGGTGTTATCCTTTTGCTAGTCTGCAGGGCATAAGCTTATGGCACTTTGACCCTCCTTGCCTCCCACTCAGAGATGCAGAAAAGATAAAAGGAGAAGCTAAAATAAAAATAAACATGATGCCAGACTCTCTTGGTATTAACCTCCCACAAAGTTTGAAAATTATTGGTTTAGTCAATTAGGCTCCCACTCGTTCTTTCAACTGGGAGAAATATGCTTCATGCAGTCAGGAGCTAGGGAATAGGTATAGGACTATAGAATGGTTATGGAATATGGTAATTCAGGACTTTTGTTTCTGGATTTCAAGGTTATGTTATCCATTATCATTACTTCAAAGCAATTTTTGTACCTCTTGTTATTTGCAGTCCACTTCTAGGGGGCAAAATCTTTCCAAAACCTTGCTTAATGGCACCCTTCCTGGGAGAGCAACTAATAGTTTTGCTGGACAGACCAAGTGCTGACAAAACATTACTCCTAAAGATGATCTAGGTACATCTGTTCTCCACAGGTGTTTGTTGTGGAAATTTAGAAACCTACATCCGTTCATGATATTCCTAGCAGGACTGTCTGTAGGGGTATTCAGATCATCCTTAGTTGTATGGGCATGACTCTTTTAGGAAGGAATCACCTTGTCTTCACTAGGCCTTCCCCCTCAATTTCAAAACTAGCCATCGACAAAGTCAAAGTTGAAGCACCTCCCTTCCATCTAGACCTTCCCACAAGGAGGCTATTCCTACAAACCATCCACAGTCCCACTAGTCTCCCTCTCTTGCCTGTTTGAAAATCTCATCTTCTTCCTGACGCCATCTCTCTTCCACCTGACGCTGTCCGCTCTCCTCTGCTTCCCGCATCCGCCTCTGCCTCTCAGCCAGCATGACAAAAGCATGGATCTTCCGTTCTTCTTGCAGCCTCACTAGCTCTTTGGACAGGAAATCAAGCATGTTCGCCAGTACCCTTCCTTCTTCCTTGGCCAAATGGTTTTCCACTGATGACAGCTTTAAAAAACAAAAATGCAAAGAATTATATTACAAACCCCAGGAATGTCGTTCAAAGTCCCAGGACTACCACAGGCATGTGGAACAGCTCTGCAAGATCCACTCATTCTTCTTGGTTTACATGCACTGGCCTGTATTCTGCATAATGTAATGTTCCTGTATATAGGCTCTGATGGCATAAAGAGGCTAAAAGATGGCAAAACTAGTCAGGGTGGGAATAGTCCCGATACTGTCACACTAGGACAAGCAGCCCCTATACTCGGGTGGGTGGGAGGAGATAAAGCACTAGACACGCTGTATTCCAGTTATTATGAACTGTTTTTGTGGCTGTGAGTATAACTAGAATAATTGCTGAGGCCATCTGCTTGTTACTGGGGAATGCTCCACTGCCCAGACCAAGAAAGGGGAGTATAAAAGTGATGATGAAATTACTTCAGCTGCATACTCTCCATCTTCCTGTGCTAAGCTTAGCTACACCGGAACAGAAAAATAGCATCAAAATTTGCAAATGAAGTTTCTTTCTAGCATTTGGAAAGTAACCCCTCAATCTTTACGAGTAGGAAGCTTGAGTAAAGGTTTAGGAAACTGTGCAATTCTCAATACAGACATATTTCTGTCCTCTCCTATGGATACAAAATATTTGTTACAGTTCAAAGCCACCTCAGTGAAATGGTATGTCTTTGGCTGGCCATTCATGATGCGATCAAAGTGATTCAGCTTGCTGAGATAATACAGCAACGATGAGTCCCTACAGTTTTAGGTATTGTGTTCTTACCTAAAACTGTACAAATTACTAACTTCTAACAAATTCAAATCAACAGTAATTATATTGAGTTTGCAGAAGTGCAAACGAGACCTCAAAATTCCAGGTAATAGAAAATGAGGAAGTCAGCGACAGAGCCGAGACTAGATTCCAGGTGTCCAGTGTTACTGTGCCATTCACTCCTTGTTTGAAGCACATTATGTTTTATGGGTTGGGTATGTGTGACTGCACTTTGGAAAGGGACAAGATCTAAGGTAAGTTCATTATCTCCAGTAGGGACTAAGAAGCCACAGTCCTTGGCAGGAGGGAATGTCTGGAACTGGCTGGGATACTGTGGTGGAATAAATAGGCAATAACAGAGTAGACCTGAATGTAAAACTCAAAATGGAGCTGAAATATCCCAGACAATTAGTAATAAATCAGTTTTCTTATACTGCTGTGCCATTTGCTCATGCAGTGTTTCAAAGAAAGTGAGATTGTCAGTGTTGCACACATCCAGAGGTAATAGTGGTTAGCCCATGGGTGTTTCAGATGGAGGACAGCAGTGCAGTAACTGCACCAGCCCCCAGGGACGGATAACATCGAATTAACATGTTGCTTCCTCTTTGTTGCTCCATGTGCTGTGTCTAAAACTAGTATGAAATGGAGGGAAACAAGCAAGCAACGCTCTTGGCTTAGACTTTCATTATATACGAGGTTGGAAATTTTCAACCACCCATCTTTGGCCATTTTATCTCGAGCTTCTGTCCTCTTTCTGCAGGAAGCATGTCTTGAAAAAATGCCTCATTTTATACTGGAAAGGTCAAAAACATGAAAAAAAATTGTGACCACCAAAACCTAAAGAACTGTGAGTCATCAGTGACTTTCTAAAATAGCCACACACATAGAAAACTCCTGCACATGCATTCCAGAATGTTTAAAGTCCACAATGTTTGAAGACCTGAGCCTTGTACTGTGTGCATTCAGAGACATAGTAAAAAAAATTGCTAGAGTAGAGGAGGCAGATACCAGCAGAGGGGGATAGTGGCTCTCCCAAAAGGAAATTCTGGGATCAGAGGTCAGCATCTTTACCATTTGCCCTCTCTCCTTCTCTCTGAATGGCATTATGGTGTCTGAACTGCTGTCTCCTTCGCTCTCACCTGGGATTCCAGAAGAGAAGGAGCATTTCAAGTTCCTAATGCCTAAGGCTTTTATATTTCTCTTAACTCCTCAGTAGAAAAATTCTATATTCCTGTGTTCCACACCTGGGCTCCCTTTGTATGAGGGAGCATCTGGAAATTATAAACAGTAAAACACAGTTACTCAGTTCATTTTTTACTGAGATCTGAGGGGAAATTTTGTTGCTGCCCACCCAGCAGGAAGCAGTGGTCTGGCTTCCTCTCCACCAGGCCAGCTGGCCAGTGGATGCTGTTATCATAATCTGGAACCTGCAGAATTGCCTCACAGCTGGTCACTGAAAAAACAGGAGAGCAGTAAAAAATATACGAAAATCTGCAGGAATGGGGGAGATTCTGTATATCTGAAATGCAGACAAAATTTCTTTATGATCCATTTTAGACCAGCATGTGCTATTTGATTCACTTTGCTCTGGAAGGTTGTGTCCCTGCAAAGAAATAGGATGGGAATTTGCATCTCCAGCTCTCACTAGATCCTTGGCAGACTATAGAGACCAAAATTTCTCTGCTCTCCATAACAGTGGCAACTACAACAACGTGAAACCATTGCTACGGTCCTAGAAGTCTCGAGCCCAGCAAGATTTACAAAGTAAGTCTGCTTTGGCTTTTTTTGTGATGCTTTATGCCTGAGGAGGAGCCTGAGAAAGTGCCAAGCCAGAAAAGGAACAGGAAAATGACAGTGCAGTAGCACACATTCAGTAAAACATCTGACAGATGTGAGTGACAAGCACGTATTGTGATGTCAGGTCACAGCACTAGTCAAATGGATTGAAACGTGGGAAAACTGAGGTTCATCTGACAGTGCAGTTTGTTCAAAGCCCTGTAAATATAAATAAGTGCTCTGTCTGCAAACAAAGCAAGTGCAGCCTGGGTAGCAGCTGCGGGAAGGGCGCCTCAGTCTGTTTCTGAGATTCCCCAGAGTCCCCACAGCAGTGAAAGCAATTTTAGCCCCTCAGGCATTCAATGCTTGGCCTGTGCTAGGAGAGCATTTTTGTTACTTGGGATGCTTTCTGTGCTGTGGACAATAGAAAACATAAAGAAATTAAATGAGAGAGTATTGGTGGTCCTGCAAGAGCAGAGTGCCTGGTCAAGACAGTGTCATGAATCAGCCTTCCCATCTATACAGTCAAACCTTGTGCATTTGCAAGTCGTGCTGTTGCTCTAGGGCCAGTGTCATTTGCTCCTCTGCCTTCAAAAGCAGCTGTCTGTCCTCCTGGAGTGTGAGAGTGGTGGTGTGCAGCTCTCGAATCAGTTCCAGCCGCTTCTCCTTCCCTTCAAACATCTTTAAAATAAAGTTAAACAACCAAGCATATTAAATGGAGAATATAGATCAACATGTTTTGCCAGCAGAGCACACCTTTTTTCTCCATGTTGCAGGGTCAGCTCTTTCCAAGACCTAGTAACAAATTTGTGGCCACATTTGGGCAAACACTATTGCTTTCAGGTAAATCTTACCTAAACCCTCCTGCATAGAAGATGAAAGTTGAAACCTTCTGCTGTGGAGTATAGATGATCCCTTGCTACTTTATTATAAAATAATTTATTTTCTTCATTCTGTTTGGCCTCACCCAGAACTCAAACCACAGGAATGTGGAACAGCAACACCAATGTCAAGTGAAAAGGGCAATAGCCTTCTGGATATCTTGTTATATCAACCTCAATGTCAAAGCTTCCCAGTGTGAGCAGTGCCCCTTTTCCTCAGTCCAGGGTTAGATGTCTCCTGTTTCAACATCTACTGTTCTCTGACCTTTGTTTTTAGCGAGTCCGGCAACAGCTCAAAGCAATAAATTGGTGGGGAGATTGCTGAAACTGCTGCTGTCCCTATTATCGGGTTATGTGGCCCAGCCCTTCCCTGACACTGTCTTATTATTTTCATTCCCCCTGTCTTCCAACAGGACGTCCAACAGCCACAAAGGATCACTCAACCCTACTCACATCATTCTCCAACTGAGTCATATATTTCTGATCTAGTAGTAGCTGGAAGAAGATTCCTAAAATGATGGGACATTTCACGATGTGAAAGTCAACAGTCTTGCAATGGCAGAATCCTTCTCACAGATGACCACAGAACTGGAGAAGGCTTGGGAAGACTATTCCACCTCAAGCCACTTTCACAGTACTGCATTGTTTGCTAAAGCTCAGGTCACGGTCCCATATGGGAACACTTCACAAACATTAGTTAGTGCAAGAGAGAATATCAATTATATTCTCAGCAGGCATGAAAACAAAACCTTCTGGATGGGTCTGATCAAAAGTGATAGACCTGCTTAATATAAAGCCCACGAGGCATGGTTACTCAATTAATTTTTACCTAGACCCATTTCCGCTCCACTGAAAGCAGAATGATGGGTCCTGCACTTGCTGGAAAGCATGGTGGTATGCTTGAGCTGCTCCTCATCTAAGGTTCAGCTCACCATCACAGGAAACTGGAAAGATGGTATGAAATACAAGCTGCCCTGCTGGGATGTGGGAGGTTTCCTGTTCCTGGGATCTTGGCATAATCAAGGCAAAATGTACTCATGGTTCAGAGCTAGTCTAGAATTTTCCATTTGAGTAATCCTGCTAGAAAGCATCTAAATATACAGCTGGGTGTAGGGGATGTCAGGAACGGGGAGACACTCACAGACATGTGTAGGAACCTAGAAGTTTCTGTAAGAAATTTGGGCTGGAGAGCAAAGATTTCAGCCTTGAAGGACTCCAGATAACATACAGGAGGATATGCTCCAGGAGCCTCATTACCCTAGATTAGTGCTGTGGAAGAAAGATTGCAAACACACTTTCAATCATTCCCACCATCATTCTGAAGGGAGACATAAACAAAGAGACACTGGATACCATGTTCTGAATAGCCCTGCCTCGGATCAACTTCTGCAGACAGATCACTGCCAGTTCCGTTTCCTCTTCGTCCTGCCAAAACACAACAAATATCCACAAAATAATTAATTATTTCTTTGGAGACTGACATTTCTATAGATTATCCGTCTAACTATTGAAAAGTCTAACTCATATCCAGCTTTTTCTCAATTGTTTCTGAACATTCTTCTAATTTCTAGGGAAAGGAAGGTGAGTCGGAATAATTCACACTTCCATGTTTTACAAGAGATGGGGGAGAACGGCTGTATAATTAGATTCTAGTTGAGATTTTAGAGGGTCTTTAGAGACGAGTACCTAATGATAAGGAGATGTTGATAGAGAAAATTACTGTATGCATTAGAAGTACTATTTGTAGCTTGACTGAATCTAAGTTTGCAAAATGAGCATCAGCTACACTAATTTAACAGGTCAAGACACTAAGGGGATAGAATTATTATTGAAGGAGATGCAAGAGAGCTGGTAAGCATAACTAAAGGGACTAAATTAAAAGGCAACACATAAAATTTTTCTTTTGATATTTATTCCAGTGGTGACCTTTATCAGACTAACTCAGTAAATTCAAGACTCAGAAAGTGATAGTTTGGAAGTAAAATTAATTACATTATATTGTGATTTGTCTCTTTGAGAACTTTACTGGCCTAGCATTGTGTGACTGATACCAACTTGGAAGAATGATGGAGCATAATGGAAAAGGGGACATGACCGTAGGAGGAAAAAAAATTTAAAAAGCCTTATTTTAAATGAAGGAAGCACAACTGGCAGCATTTTTTCTTGCTGAGAGGTCTTCTAGTCTGGAGTTGACAGTAGCAGAAGGAAAAATCCCATTGGGTGCCTGAGAAAGATAAAAAGCAACCTAAAAATTGCAATGAAGCTTTTTTAATAAAGAGCCTGTGAGGTCTGCATTGAAATGCGGTATTTTAGAAGTGCCAGAAAAACAGAGAAGAGTGTGGGATGAGAGATGTGGTGTGGGCTTAAATCTCAGTATCTGTTTTTTCCTAGGTGTTGAAGATTAAGTTTTCCAAACGCAAAAGGAAGCTTTCCCACCTTCCACGCCACCGCCCAGGAGAAGCAAAGCAGAACTAGCCAAAGGACTGCCTTATGATTTGGTATGTTCTTTTTTCTGGAAAGAATGGATGAAGTTCCAGTCCAGTCAGAGAGCTAAACTGTAGCTTATCACCTGGCTACAGTGTGCCCTTCAGAACAGAGTTTTGGAAATGGAGATGGCACGTATACTGGACAGATAAGCCAAACTTCTTGGTTTCATGTAAACTAAGATTTGGCTTAGATTTTTGTGGGTTACATTTTCCTGTATTTCTGTTCTTCAGTGCTGCAAATGATGGCTTAGCAAGGGTAATCATCAACTTCTCCATCTGCCTGCTACAGACCAGCAGGAAAGAATGAGGCAAGATGGAAAGCTTATCATGCCCTGCAGGAAAAAAAAAAAAAAAAGGAATTAAGGATATAGAAGGATCCAGGAGCAGGCTGAAAACTAGAGGGGGCTGGGAAAAAGTGATAAACCAGTGAAGGAATTCAGAGGCGCTCTGGGAGCTTGTTGTGACCAATAAGTTTGTAAGAAATTACTAGGGGAGAGGAGCTGAGGAGGCATGCAGTAGTGCCTCCATTGTCTCCACTTTCTTTTATATGCCTTGTGGTCAATGCCACCTGCCTGTCACTCTGGCATGCTTTCCTTTTGAGATCCTCAACTCTAGCGGGAAGAGGCTGGTGCACTTAGCAGTGGGTACTTGTATCTGTATGGCAGGAAGAGAAGCATTAGCAACAGAGAAGAGCTTTGCTTTCAGTGCTCCTTCCAGCCAGCTGGTAGGAGAAACCTAACATGGATTCTGCAAGGCAAGAGATGTTAGTGCTGCTCTTCAGTGGCTGAAGTGTCCTGATTTTACAGATGGAGCTTCACGGGAGAGCTCCAGTCTCTTATGCGTTCACATATAAAGATACTTGAAAATAAAACAAATGTTGACAGAATTCATTTAGGTGGTATTCTATTATATTGGAACTCTTAAAAAAACTATAGTCTGTGAACACGCTCAAGAATGACTACAACTGGGGCATAAATCTTTCTGATTTCTTTCCATGTTACCTGGAAGTACTTAAAAATTGCTAAACTGATAAATCTAAATAGCGTTAATCTACCACTGCAATACAATATCTAATACCCAAGAGTTAGTAAAGCTGTGGAAAGCTCTACCCAAGGAGATACTCTTGTTTCAGTCATCTTAAAATAGACTGTATAAAACATAGGACATCATACTGCACAAAGAAAGACAGCATGGATGTTCTAGTAAGTCTTTCTCTCTCTCACTTTCATGGTTGTGTGACTTTCTTAAATTCACAAGTTTAAATGGTAATTGCATCTGATTCTTACTACATCATGAAAATGGTGTTAATAAGCAGACAAAGTGATCCACTGGGGCAACCACCTCTTAAGCATGTCACTTTAAGAAAGGAAAAGAATTTGCAGCCTTGCCTAAAAAGTTGTTTTTTCCTACAGCATATCACATCCCCCATGACACATCATTATTGCTATTTCACTCTCTCCAGACGAATCATTTTCTGTGAACTGGAGCATGCTCATCAAAGACTGCATCCTGCATGATGACAAGAGCTTCACTCCAGCAAATTAATGAAGGGCATGCTCAGTGCTAAGCACCCGAAGTCTCACTGACTTCAATGGGACTAAACTTAATTGCTCTGCTGGATTACGATAGTGTTGTCAGATCAAAAGGTTGCAAGACTAATAATAATAATAGTAATAATAATCATCATCATCATCTGCCTTTTTGTTCCCCAAGAAAAAGGGAGTAACATGTATACTAATTTATGTCTTTATAAAATAAAGTTTAGTTAAGGACTTGGCCAACAGATACTGTAAAAGATTTTCAATTCTTCAGCTGCTAGTATCTTTACAGAATAGAGAGAGAGATTAAGAGAGTCTTAAGAAATAGTGATGGCTATTTCTAACATGGATACACACAAAAAAGATAAAGCTCACTTCTTTTCTTCTCTGGGCATTCCTTTAACAACCATGTAGTAAACAATCAGGGATCAACAGGAAAAAAAAGTTCTAAACCCAGCCCACTTACAATTGATGGTTTTTCCAGGATTGGAGTGGGTGGCCGAGGAACAGGCTTTTCTACTTTTTCAAGAAAACGGAGGGGCCTCTTTGGCTCCTTGACTTTATTCTTCTTTTCCAGTAGTGCCTGGAATAGACATACAATTTGATGAGATCTGGGCTAGTGTTAAAGAAGAGTCTGGGAAGGCCCTCCCGCAGAGTTGCAAGGTTCAGATTGGACCACCTTGCTTTCTAAACTGCTTCCCAGAGAGAAGTCCAGGTGAGGCTGGATCCAATCTTAGCCTCTGACTGGGAAGAAGAGTTCAGAAAGTTAGGTTCTGTCACAGAGTTGGTTTAATACAGCTCGAGCTGGCTGCTTCCAAGAAGAGCCACATAAGCTGTTCGTGCACCTGTTCACGCAAAAGTGCATGTCTTTTGTCCAATCAAACTGTTCAATGCTTACGTGTCCTCTTCAGTGACTGGAGTTTTGGTGCAGGCGCTTTTACCTCCTTACACAGTTTCATGATCTTTGTCCCATCTGCACCTGGCTCTCATCCGTCTTCTGCTGCCTCCAGGAAGAATGGTCCCTTTCTTCATTTCCAAAAATTATAGTTCCCTTTCCTTTGATCATACAAGACTTCTAGCCATTCTTCTTGGACTAAAAAGGAGTTCAGCCTAAGTTCACTATGTTGCTAGGTTACAGCTTGCGACCTAAGGAAGGCTTCACCAATCTAGCTACTTATGCTAAGCAAAACTTCAGTTTCCAACAGCTAGACAGAAAAACACTATAAGGCCAGTCCTCTAGATGCTGACTGTTGCTGAGCACACTGACTACAGGGAGCTGAAAGTATTTTGCACTTTGCAGGCTTGTGGCTTCTATTTCCTACCGCACTGAAAAACTGAATATGGTCAGTAGATTAGACTACTGGTTGGTCAGAAGACATTGATGGGAACTTCAAAATCATGTGTAAGATGGAAGCTGGAGCTATTTTACTATATTTACAAGTAGGAGTAATTTTACTATATTTGTAAATAAGCCATCAGCAATTAAATAGGATGAGTCACCTAAAATTAATCTAAAATTGGTGTGAACTTAACCTCTAATATAACACATTCTAAAGTAAAAGCATGTTTCAGATTTATTTATTTTTTTAATTTTAAAATAGGAATCTCATTGAAACAATTAAACAGTGACCCATATGCAAGCAGAGGCAGGTGTTTGTGTTACTATCCTTACGCAATGACAAAAACATTAATTGTTTTCCTGTAAGAGAGAGGTAAGATTCTTTCAAAACATGAAAAATGGGTAGGGATATCACAATTTAATTACAGTTTACATATCCTTACAGAATGGTTATAACTCTTTGCCTTTACCTATAGGCATAATGCTTGTTACTGTGGGCTAGAAATGTTATGTGGGCAGGACATTTTATGAAAAGGGGTCACTTGAAGAGCGTATTGTCACTGTTCTTTGGCCCTTCCTCAGTGAAACTTCTTTGTGCGATATGCTGTTACTGTGCAGGGTTGAACTGAATGACCCAGGACCCCTTTCTTGCAAAATATGTTTTGAAACTCTTCTCTGCCCATCTGCAACAGCCCAGCAGCCCACTGGCCTACAGCAACTGCACAAATGGACTAAGGGCGAAAGGGAAACTAACTTGCCTGATAACTTCCTTCTACCAAGAAAATCCACAAGCCCATTAAGAGTAGCTTTTATCTTTCTCATAGCGGTTTGGTGGCAGATGCCAAACCTTGTCAGGCAAAGCAGGCTAGGAGTGGGAATGCACCACGGCCTCAACTCTTTCAAGACATTTTCAAACTATTTAGAGAGCCGAAGTCCTGCCAACTTCCCATCGCAAGCTACTTAGAACAAGATATTCAGATAACCATTTCAACTGTACAGCAACGCTTGCCTACTGTAGGACATCACACTTTGACTCACAAAGAAAAGGGAAGAGAGTATGTACATTTAAAGCACCTTCCAAATTATAATCCTACTACTGAATCTACAGTCTTTATTACTGAAAGAACAGACATATTCCAGCAAGGAAAAATGTGCCTTTTTCTTTTCTCACTTGCTCTCTTTCAAATGTTCAAATACAGTATTTCACTAGTGAGGGAAACCAAAGAAAAACTTAAGAAAAAAATCCCATGCTGAATTTCTCTCTCCAGTAACAGGAAACTGACGGCACTTGCACAGAATGTAATTCTGAAATTAATGAAGTTTTGAAACTCCAGTGGTCATTGTACAAAACTCTTCTTGCATATTGGATCCAATCTTTCAGGCCAGGATAATTAATTGCTCCAGAAAAGGAAAGAGATTTCTATGTGGAGGGCATAAAATGCTTTATTATTGAAAACTTCTGAAATGGACCGTGTTAATAATGCAAGAATCAAAGCCTATAAACTGCTTATAAGCCACGTGAAATGGTTATAGCTCAAAAATATTGAGAGATTTTCTGAACTGTTTCTTGTATTTGATGACCTTAGAGCTCTCTGGCTTGAAGATTATAACAGTGCTTGCTATGATTTATAAGGTGTTCTGCACGATGCGGGGGGCGGGGAATTGATAGAAAAAAGCTGCTATAATTGTGATTCTTTTGAAAACAATGGCTCCTATGTTTATTAGTACAATGTTGCATTCATAAGATTTTTTTCTAATAAAACCTTAGCCTCAAAAAATGTTTCTTGCTAGCCAGAATAAAAAAATACAACCAGAATAACAACTTTTAAAGACAGAAAAATCTATGAGCACTTCTGACAAGAGGGAATTCTTATTAATGTAGATTTCAGAAATATTGCAGTTCCCAGAAGTGGTTTTACATTTTCATGTCAGCCCGGTCTAGTGCCTGCTTTGCTATCTTTACTAAATCGAAAATGCTTACTATTTGATTTGTCTAATCTGACGGTTTAAGTTATTTTAACACTTTAATGAAAGAAAAGAAAATACGTTTTTTGCATTAACTGGTTCTACCTAACTTAACAAGTTACCGTTTTTCGAAATCGGGAGACCAGGGCCCAAGAATCGATGTGAAATCCTTTCTTTAAAAAGAAAAAAGTGCTACATTTCTGAACAATGTACTTCAAATGTTACTGCCTGCATATCACACTCTAATTTTTCTGAGATAGACTACCTTACTTTTTTCAGGTAGTAGGTTCAGAGTCATGGTATAATCTGGTTAGACTGGACAGTGAAGGACTACCCCATTCATCTCCTTTTCATTTTCCTGCCAAATGCAGTGAACAGCAAATGGCACCCATGCTTTTGGCCATACACTAGCTTCTTTGCTAGATTCTGATAGAAGCAGAACTCTTGGCAGGATAGTGGCTTGAGAAACAACTCTCCGTTCAAAGAAATCATTCTTTAGATTCCTTCTGTATCTTCTCTGTGATCCTCTCCTTTTCACAAGACACTAGGTATATGTTATTTTCGTGTACAGCACAGAGTATGCAGTCATGTTTCTCTTTCTACCTTTTTACCTGCGAGTGAAGAAGGTGAGATCATCAAGGATGGAATGACTACCTACTTTGCAATGCAGCATGGCTGCTGCACCTTGGTTGATCAAGACTGGCATGAGAGCTCTTAGAGCTTGTCTCAGCATGAGCCAACTAACACTGTGTTGGAGATCTGTTCTTGGTGAAACTGCTTGAACAGGTTTTCCTACGCTCTGAAGTTGGCAGTGATCTTCTCCAGAGACATTCTTGCCCCCCCCCTACTTCTCTACCTCCTTCCAGCAACTGCATAAAGGAAAACAGACGTGATGAGAGTTGCACTTAATGCTGAGGTGAAAGATTCTTTTTCTGACATCATCTTGATCTGGCACTTTGAAACTACCTGACACTTCACCCCTCTTGAGTCACCAGAGGATACAGGGTCAGCCTAAAGTCACACATTGTTCTGCACTGGGATTTCTTCTAGCAGCTCCTCTGTTCCTTGGTGTATTCAGTTACCTAGTTGCATTTCTTTCCTATAGTAATTAGCTGTATCAGTATGCTATCTCCTTAATGCCTTGGATTTTAACAGAAGGCTGTCTATATAATGGCTCGCTCACATTCCTCAGAGCACTGTCATCTGCACTGGCTAAGAACTAGCTTTCCTTGTCCTTTTACAGATATAGCTTAAGATACAGATCGCTGTTTTTACTGTAAAACCTGGGTCACTGCTGTTTCTGCCATGTTCTCGTTTTAGAGAATCACTCAAAGAATACTGAGTGTGCATAATACTCCTGCAAAAGGCTTCAGGATGGTCCTCAAAAAGTCCGCTTCTAAAATCACTTATTTTTGGCTTAATTTCAAAGCTGGAAGAAACTGTTCTTGTTCTCAAGAGGACATGGGTCCTTTTTGTAGTTCCTTGGATAATTGCTTACCCCTTCTTAGAAGCTTTAAACTTAGGAAAACCCTCCATACGGCAAACCAAGAGGAACACAATGAGGAGGACCTGTCCATCTTGCCACTTTCTTGGCCAGAGAAGCAAGCCTTGGGAAATTCCTTTATTAAAATTAAATAACTCTGAATCCAAAATCTAGCATTCCTCCTCTGTTTGCCAGCTCCTTCCACAGATTATCCAGGGAAAATGAAAGAAACTCATTCTAGAGCTAGATCACTGTGTAGTCTCTGAATTTTCTACAGTCTGCTTTATTTCTAGGATTATGGGAGAAAATTTATAGATTAAGTGTGCTAGGACTGCACCAAAAAGAGGCTTTTGAAGAGAAAATTGGTTTAGCTGCTCAGCTATAGAAATAATGCAAAGCAACACAGTGCTCTTCTAAGATGATCCCTAATTGCCTGCTTTAAACCTCTTTCATACTGTGTTGTTGGCACAATTGGGACTGCTTATGCCAAGTGGTCAGACAGCTGTCCTCTCAAGTGCTAAATTCCGGTAACTCAAGCGCTCTGCACCCTTTACTGCCCTGTTCTTGACAGCTCCAGTAGCTTATGAGCTGGACCCATCAGAGAGGCTCTGCTAAGCCAGAACATGCTATAGCCACCAAACGTAAGAAGCAAAAGCCTCTGATGGGAGAAGTGACCAGTAACAGCACCACAGAGCTCAAGCACTAATTAGGGCAGTAATTTCTTGTTGCTCTGAACAGAATGCTTAAATCTAATGGTGGCTGAGGCAGCCTGCGTGTTTCACAGTGTCATTACTTTCTGCTTGTCTGGACCAACTAGTCTCGTGTCTACTTCTGTATATCTAAAAGCAGCAGTTAAATTTTGCGTAGTGGATTTATCGTCTTTGCCTGCAAAGGAAATGCTTTGTGATCCTAAAAGAAAATACATATTGCCTTTTTGTGGTGGGTAAATGAGTATTAGTTATGTTAGCCCCTCAGTTGGTATCAATCAATGTAGAGCAAGTGATCTACATCGGTTTAAGAAAGAAAATATGTAGAATTGTCTGCTTCTGTTCTGCATTCCATCCCCCTTTGGCCACCATTTTTTCTATGAATAGAGACATTATTGTGTGAGCAACCAGCATTAGGGCGTACTTCTCTGTGACTACAGTTTAGACACTCCACTGTAGTCTTTCAAACCATGAGAACTATTTTGAACAAAGGGAATACAATTGCTATAATTGGAATTCAGCTCTGAAAGCTTGGGCTAATGTTCTGCTGCCTATGAGAACCGTGTTATGATCCAGATTATACATAGTCACTACTTGAATTTTATGCAAAAAGCACACAAACTCAAACCCTGCTGTGTCTTCTCTGAAACCATAGTGAATTGATGTCCTTAGTTCTTCAACAATTCATGTAGCAGTCAAGTTTTTCTGTGAAAATTTTCCTTCTGAATAATAATCAGATGCAATGTTTCATCTTTTATAAGATCCAGTGGAATTTAAATTTGAGATAATATGACTGATTTTTCAGAACAAGATTTCAATTTAAAATTCATTAGCACAAAGTTACTGTCTGCATTGAGAGTATGATTAAATTACACTAAAACAAGAAAGCTATATACATAATTTCCAATTATGAAATATTTCTTCACTAAATAAAGCATACGTGAAAGTTGCCAAGCTTTACAAATGAAATTCAATATTTTTCAGAGATACAGCAGCCAGCCAAGAATACGCCTGATTTT
Organism: Larus michahellis; assembly: GCF_964199755.1. Classification (NCBI taxonomy): domain Eukaryota; kingdom Metazoa; phylum Chordata; class Aves; order Charadriiformes; family Laridae; genus Larus; species Larus michahellis. The sequence continues at coordinate 94,263,690 of NC_133896.1, forward strand.
AAAAAAGATAACCCTCAACAGCATCACAAGAAGCGTACCTAAAAGTACATGCAATTTACAAATATTGTGATTGTAGATGTAAATGAGGCACTTCTTTCCTCAGTGGTTAATTGCATATATGGACACCTCATCTGCATGAACAGTTGTGATAAATTAAGATATGCAAAACACTATTAGCATGTTTGCAAATCAGATTCTGTTGTTAGGGAACAACAGTGATGTGCATCCACCGTTCTGATCCAATTTTATGAGTGGGGTCATTTTAATAATGCTTTGCTGCAGGTGTTTTTACAATATGTACTTAAAATGTACATTTTTTAAAATGCACAGAATTTTTAGAATATGAATTCAGATTTGATTTATTTATTAGTTTGACAGTGTAACCAGTAGGCTTGCCACTTGTGCATTATAAAAGCAAGGGAGAAATGAGAATGAATAAGTGGCGGGAGAGAATTTCTAACTGACGTAATACGTTCTGATCCAAATACCTGATCTGTAGGAAGACAGAAGTATCTATGCTTCTTTTTTATAGGGTTGAATCAGAAGCATGGGTATTAGGGTGAGAGAGTACTGACAGGCTGGGTTCCAGAGCAGTACTGGTCATGACTACAACAGGCTGAATGTTTGATTCATTCTGTCCTTGAAGATGTCTTTCAGAAAATATGAATTTAGCACAGGAAATTAGGAGAAAGCTTACACACGTGTCTTCACAATCGCATTTCTGAGCAGTTCAAATCTAAGAGGAACTGACAGGCTGCTGGATGCAGCTCCATACCTGGTGAACTTGTGCCAGCTCCACCTCTAGCCTTGCTGATCTTTTAATAAATCCAGTCTTAGCGGTAGTATACTTTGGTTTTGGAGCTTTAATCTCGACCTGGGTGACAGAATCTGGGAGAGATGCTTCTAGTTCACACAGTCCTAAGAAACACAAACAGTGACTAAGTGATGAAGTAGTGGGGAGAGAAATTTGAGTTTTGTTAATATTTTAAGTAAATATCTCATGCAAACTAAGTCTTCCAAAATGCCTTACCTGCAAAGGTGTTAAGATAGAAGTTTTTTACCACATAGCGTTCAGAATGGTTGTCTGGGAAATAACCAATTCTAGACAAAGGAGCGTATGTTTGTGATGCAAAGTCAGTATACTCTTTGATGATATCTCGTCTCTCCAGCTTACCCATCACATTCTTCCTCTTAGCTATCAGTTTCCTGAGCACTGAAAAGGAAATACAACTGTGAGAAGGTTCTTCACACAAATAGTTCTAAAAAAGCCATATCTTTGGAAATTCAACAAGGACTTTTGCTAGTTAATATAAAACCATTACTTTTTGACCAGAACAAATGCTGGCCATGCATATCTATATTGTGGATGCAACCCGTTTCATCTTGAATAAAGACTGCAGCCTTCTGAAAATAGAAACGGCTTGTCTGAAAACTAAGTCTCATACTGCTCTCTCCCTGTCTTTCAAACTTACTCAGTGCACAGTCATGCTGAATCTTTTTTATTTTCTCTTCTTTAGCCTTCTGATGATTTTGCCAGTGATCATCCAAGTGCTTGGCATCCAGCTCATTCTGATTCTCCTCTCGCCTCCGCAGCAGCTTCTTTAAGACTTCCAGTCGAACCTCCTGCAACCTGCAAGGAAAGGAAAGGGCAGGTGTGACCTACTGTACTCTGCAGTGTTCTGTGCGATACTATGATCATCAAATCCTACATACCAACTGATTACTTTACACATAGTTCATATTGCATATCTCTTATTTAATCTTTCATTTTAAAAAGTGAGTTTAGCACTGGTGAAAAGTATCATGGTAGCAGTCTCATATTAAATTTAACAAAAATACCCCTTCCCAAAATCAGGGGATTTTCACAGAAATAAAAGGCTTTTACCCTTCAGCCAATCCCCTAAACCCTCTTGTTCATTCTGTATCCAGACAATAATTAAAAAAAAAAAAAGCATAATTGGACTCATACTTTTCTATTTCCTGTTCTCTAAAGGCCCACTCCTTCCTCTCCATATCTTCCATCATTTTCCTCCTCTCCGCGATGTGTGAGGCATTGTCCATGGCTGGAAGAGTTGCTTCCCATGCACGTTTTTCCCGGGCACGTTCAATCATCTCCACCTCAACTAGTCCTGCTGGTAGCCCCCGACCTTACAGGGACAAGAAGCAGTAGCTCTTTAGGAGAATGGTGAAGCCAGCAAATAACCACCACCAAAAAGTACTAGAGGGCTGGATGTGCACAACCCCATACATTAAACACAAGCAGGACTGTTAATAGCCAGAAGTAAATACTTCCAAGGCCAGTAAAATTTTACAGTACAAGGAATAGTAGCACCTTCAGTTGCTATAGCTTAGTTGATATCAACACTAGCATTTCATTCCTCTACTGCAGGCTTTTCCAAGATGACACTTTGTTAGAATGAGCACTTTCTTTGGCATGGACAGTGTCCACCATTATTGCAGGTGGGACATTGGGAGATAAGGATCACAGGTATACTCCAGGGCAGCAGCATTTGTACTCATTTTTTACTTATGTCTAACTCAGAACAGCTGAAGAACAGTAGGTAAATGGAAAAACTGCTTCTAGTTTGTATCTGTAAAACATATGACCTTTTCATATTGAATGATCTCAAAACTCTTTATGAAACGCCCCAGAACAGCTCTATTAAGTAGGAAAATATCATATCTATTTTAGAAACAGATAAAATAACGTGCCTCTAAGGAAGACAACAAAGGGCTGCCAAAGCTGGCAATAAACTTGAGACCTGACACTGAAAAAAACAGAACCTCCTGTTAAAGAGGCGACATGATTATCATCATTTATCTTGATTTCACAACTCACCCCAAGTGAGTGTAGCAAGTGTCAGAAGTTCAGGGACTGAGCCACTGGGAACTACATATTCAGGGGAATAGGGATCCGTCTGGGCTTCACCATCCCTGTAATCTGTCTGTGTGCCCAAAGTTTGTAACTTGGGACCGAAGACCTTGCTGTCTTTTCTAGCTGAATGGACACAGGGCTCTGTCCTAAAAAGAGATGCAAGATGGAAGAACATTTGTCGCATTCATTAAAAAAAAACAACGAACCAACAAACCAGAAACGCAACACTAAGTCAAAGGTAGGATATCCAAGTGTGTCTTGTTTTATCCTAACATTCCTCCCACTGATGTTAACTCCATTATCTTTAGTAAAAGCAGACTGAGGGCTACCCAGCTACCCTAAGTCCTCTGAAGCCTCCCTCCTTAGGTAAATGATCCAGAAATCTCATTTCAGTTCTCAGAAGTTATTACATACAAATCTTCCCTATGTATCCATTCTAAGGCATTGCTTTTCATGGGCACAAAAAGTAATGGTTGAGTGTAAAATGAAGTAGGACTGCTTCAATTGAGCTTACATGTTTGTCCTTCCAACAATTCCAAAACAAAAATTCAATTCTGATGTAAGCACGTGCAACTTCCATTGACTCTACTAGGAACTGAATATTCTTATGTCCCCTCAAAATTTGATCTCCACTGAAAACCACGTTAGACTACTTCATGGATGCTCTACACCACTGAACAGTATTGCAACTATCACAGACATTGTAATAAAATATCAGAAGATTTTCCAACAATATTGCTGAATTGGAGAATCTTTTTTGCATTGGTATCTCTTCAAGGATTCAGAGGCACTTGGCTTTCTGTTTCAAGCCTCATAATCATAACACACTTGAGGCACATGTCCTTTACCCACAAAGCACTACTTTTATACTGCAAGCAAATTCTGAAACAGTGAGTCACCTGCTTCCTCAAGAATTCTCAATGGTGAATAAACTCTTACCTCTTAACATGCTTTTTCCCATTGGTTTGTTATGAAAAATATTGGTCACCAGGTAAATAGTTTCCCAATCTTTTTCTGGTGAGATGTGACCCATTACAACAGTAATGTTCCAGAACTCACTACTTACTTTGCCATTGCGTAAACAACATTTAGTGGAAGCAGCTTATTATAAGGGATGAGAGGTCTGAAAGGAGAGAATGCAAATGTAAGACAACAACCATAAGTGTAAAAGATCATTACGGTTTAGAAAAACTGCAGTCCACTAATTTCAGTGCAGTTACACTGATTTTCCACAACTCAGGTTCTGTAGTTGCATGTTTAAGAATTGTGGCCTGAACATTAAATAATTCTTTCATAGCTAAGGAGTAACAGAGAAAGTTTCACCAGTAGGAGTGAGTGTTATTCTTCTGTCAAAGTGGAAAGTGGAATTGCAAAACAAGACAATAATTAAAAGAAGTTAGTTTTAAGTGTGCTCACAACACTTTGTGTATTTTTCACTAATTAGTTTACTCTTTTCACTTTAAGCTTTTGAGAGAGATTTTATTTTTTTTAATAACTTCTTGAAATCCTGAAATGAATTCCTACAATCAGCTGGTAAGGTAAGCTGTTTTGGACTTACTAATTCGATTGTTTCCTTCTTTTGCAGTATTTTATGAAGTATCTTGAAAGTGACATGGGCTCAACAACATATTAATAATTCCTTCTTAGGCATTCTTATAGTTTGCATATCGCAGTTCACTATCAATTTCCCTTAGCCTTTGAGAGACTTTAAAGCTTAATTTCAAATTACAAAATATAACATCACCTTTGCCCTTTTTTTTGTCGTTATTAAAGGAGCCGTAAGGAACTTCAATTTATTAAACCTGGCATTATTTTTTTTTATATTTAAAGTGGACATATTGACCAATAGCTGCTGACTAAAATAGTGAATGTAATTCAAAGTATATGTGAATGTGACTAAATGGAGAATCTTTGTACACTAGCTGTTGGTTCAGATCTTGAGTCCATTGCTGCGGTGTCATTCTGGAAGGAGCAGAGCAGTCCTGCAGTAGGCCACATTGATGAAAAGTTAATCAAGGATTCCTTTTGCTCCCTTTCTGCTCCTGGCAGAAAACGGGAGTTAAAAGGTTCCTTCTTAAGAAGGCACCTATCTGGGAGTCTGAAGAACCACAATGGCTTTCTGAGATTTTCTTCTTCCTTTGTGTAGGAGGATCTACAGATCAAAGTTTTCTACAAATAGTTATAGTTATTAAGTACAGAATGCCTGGTACATTTGCTTATTTGGTAACTCATTACCTAAAAATTCTGGCATAAAGTGAATTTAAAAAGACCTTATGATTTAAGACTTGGTTACTATTTAGGTTTTCTATAGCAGTGATCAAAAAAACTGACAGAGAAAATAAGGCTCTGGCATTTATTTAGGTGCTCTTTAAACCACACAAAAGCAAGCTTCTGACCTCTGTTTCAAATCAGTTCATTCCTTACCGTGCAAAATATTTGTAGCGATTCCGTCCACTAACTTCAGGATCTTCATACACAATTTGAGGTACCTGAAGAGAAGATTGAGCTCTGAAAGCCAAAATACAGCATATCATTTAAGAAGTACATTCAGAGCAATTCTGATCTTTTTTTCTTATGCTCTTTTTCTTTTTTTTAATCTCTCTCTCTACTTCTCTGGTTGCACAATCAAACATGCACACCACAAATTCCACAAAATCCCCATACTTATAAAAGCAATTTTATTTTGCTTTTTTCATACTTACATCTATAGCAAAACAGTCTGACACTTTATGTTTATTTCCCACTATGTGTGGGCAACAAATGGTCATTTGCTATCTTTAATAAAACTTTCTTATGTGCTTGTCATGAAAACGATGGGCCACTTGTAAATGCTTGACCTTGTAAAGTAACCTACTTTTACTGGGAATGGGGGGAGCAAGCTCATTTCTTTAAGAATGAAAAACTTTCTGTAACAGAAAACATGTGTAAAGGAGAAGAATGAACAAAGGGTAAGACAACCACTTTCTGCTGTTCAAAAGTAGCTAAAGAGATTTTTGAGCAAATGTGGAAAATTTTAGAATCAACAATTTTAATTTGAATTCTCCAATAAAGGAGAAAAATTAGGATGACCATGTGAATGTTTCAAAACCCTTGCTGGAACAAGCGTAGGTTTTGGCATATCTTTTGCAAGAACAGCCTTTCTTCATTTTTTCTCCCCATTTTGAAGTTAAAGTAGGCAGACTGCTTAAATTTTTCTCCATAATATCTTGGAGGGTTTTCTTTATTTTAAAGCTTTGGAAGACCACGAGGTAGACCTCATTAAGACAGTCAGTGAGAGAATGGGTAGAACTGAGTCCTTTGAAAGCTATGCATCAGGATTGCTATTTGATTTCACAACTACTTTATATTCCAGTCTTACTCTTCTCAACAAAAAAAAAAGCTCGTATCATGCCATTAAGGTAAGTCATTTCCTTAAACTAGATATACAGCAAGTCCTGAAGGTCATGTTTTTTGTATGACCGTTTTTGGCAACTTGTAAGAATCCTGACCTCAGATGTATGGGATTGTGGGTACTGGAGTTGGTTGCTGCTACCTAGTTTTAAATACAGAGGTATATTTACAGAGATACAAGTAACAATACATAACATTGCTCGACAGCTGGGATCAAAACAGAGGACTGTATGCTGAGATCAGTTGTCTTCAAAGACCTCATCTAAGCCCTGCGAGCTGTGCTGTGGAACTCGGGGAGCCACAGTATGGCTACCCACTACAGCAAAGCCTATAGAGAGATGCTTCATTAACCTCCCGTGACATACAATTTACTGCCAAGGTAAGTTTAAAGTCATCTCTTCCCAGTGCTTTCAGTCATATCACATAACAAAAAAGAATGGAATGTTTTGGATGCAGTGCAGTAACCTGAGATACTTGCTCAGCACTAATCAACCTATTATTGTGAAGTTGTGTTTGTAATTCAAATGAGTTAATTGAGCTGATGGCTAGTTCCACTAGCTGACTCTTTACATATCAGACTGTTGCTCCATCCAGATGGATGTGTGTTTCATTCAGCACAGGTGGGCAATTATTCTTATGATCTAACTTTATTAGCATAAGCTGTTCATCCTATTATGGTATAGTTATAGGCACAATGGGAACCCAGTGAAACAGCCCCTTTTATTCCACAGATCCTGCCTCTTGCATGTCCTTGACTTATATTTGCTGACTTTGCTGAAATAAATGAGCATTTATTCCTGGTAACCTTGCAGAGGCAATGCAACTACAGAAGACAGCTGGGAAATATTCTATCTTCAGTATCAGCAACACTGTCAATCAGTGCAGGTTGAAACAGAGGGGATGTATTTCTCATTTTTTGTTAATTGCAAGACATTTTTCAAATGCATGTTGTTGAAATATAAATCAATTTTAAAGCGGCACAGGTGTCAAATAAGTTCTTGTTACAGAATAACAGGCACAATATAAGAAAACACTGAGGTTTTTATGTCCTGGGGACAGTTTGAAATGCTGAAAATAATAATAAAAAAGGCTCCAAAATTCTTATTTTACTATGGAAATGAGAAGAGTATGCTTTCAAATCTGAACATAACCAGGTGTGAAATCTGCTGTATCACTCTTAAACGTCTTTGATTACTGTCTGGCATGTGGTAGAACTTAGTTACCAGCAACCTCAGAGCACACATCATCTGAAAAGCCCATGGTCTAAAGTTAGCTTGTTAATGCAGCAAAAACCTCTGACAACGACTACCTAGGCTGATGCCTGCAGTCTTGAATACAGCTACAAGAGAACTCAAAAAAACGCATGGTGTGGCAAAATACATAAATGTTTCTTTAAATACTTGCTGAATCAGAAGCCCAAATTGTGATGCCAGGAGGAAGTTCAACTAAGAAACCCCTACACTAAATATGTGGTGCCCTGGTTCAGGCCCCATACACCCTTGAATGAGCAGCAAAAGCAATCTAACCAGCTGCAACTGCATGGGACTAAAAGGAAACAGCTCCCGCTGAAGTACCACACATGAGTCACTGAAGTCTTCATAACTTATCTGATCTATAAGAGACTGAAATAACTCTCTTCTTCTTCCCGGCAACCGCTGCAAAGCAGATATCACAGGGATGAAGGAATGTGCAACATCCACCCTGTAAGAAACAGATGGGCAACCATACTCCACAACAGCTGCAATCTCTTAATTTCAAACGAAATATAAGTAGGAGCAAATTGCAGTCATCTCCACTTCAGTGTGCATGGCTTTTTGTTGGTTTTGTTTGTATGTTTGTTTTAAATTATCCAACCGTAGAACACTTACACAGCAAGCTGCTGAAGAGCCTCCAGGCACTGATGAGCCCTCCCTCTCCATCTTCGGTTGATAAATGGAGGCATTGGATCTTTGCCCTCCAAGTGCAGACTGTAGCCCGGGAAATGGATCAAGCTACTAAACATACTTCTTAACATTGGTGCCTTTACCTAATGTTTGTGTAGACACAAAGGAAAGAGGCAGTGATTTAGCGATTTCAAACAGCATTAAAGAGATGGGAATTTCAGCTTGCTGTGATTTACAGGACTGCACATTTGGGATGGGGAAAGAAGGCATACGCATGCTAATGATGTCAGCTGGTTAGGTGGTACTTCTCAAGATGTGGAGCATACCAGACTAGCAGCAGATGCACAGATACGTCTTCTGGCTGTTTTCCAGTGTCTAAACTTATACTTAAAATCAAAGGGTCTAATGGTTCGTTACATAAAGAAGTTAGTGTGCAGTAACTGTGAATGTGCAGTAATGTGAGCTCCTAGCACATTACCCCATGTAACTCCCTCCTATTTTGTGTGCTCTAGAAATGAAGTAACATATTCCACTTGCAGAGTAAAGTTACACTATTTTATACTGTAACAATTTTAGCACGTGTTAAAAATATCTCTATGGGAGTTAGCACACAAAACCGATCATATTAAAAATCCACACCCTTCCTTCTAAGCACTAATTCCTCTGGGTAGATGTGCCTTAAATCTCAAAATTTATGGTTGCCAATAAATCTTTGCAATCGTGACTCAAGTATAAGTGATGTAGCTATATTGGCTTGAGCTTCTGTAAAGCCTGAAATCAGATTTGAATTGTGAATCGCCCCTTTCATTTCAGCAGGTGCTAACTCAGATGCATATAGGGCAGTTGTGACATTTCAAGTACACTAACTCACAAGAGAGTGTCACATGATGAAGGTCTAGGCTCCCTACTGTGAGTAGCTGCTTGCTGTGCATGGGACTGCATTTTTGTTTCATTTCTCTTCAAAGGGAATTCAACTTTCAGGAGTTTGGAAAACCCTATAAACTAATATTATCACAACTGCTGTCCGCCCCATTTTGTGATGCTATAGGCTAAGAATTCAAAGTCTTATTGTTTTGTATCGCACTGTATGCATTTGCTGATTCATGTGCTTAAAACAAGTTTTATGCAAGTCAGAGTCTGTCACCATACCCATCCACAACATTACACCTATGACATAACATTAGAATTAGTGACAGTATGCCTGCTTACTTTGTCTGGCCTGAACTGTTAACACAGCCATGTTGTTGCGAGGATCTCTATGATGACAAGCAATGTTTTCAGCTCCATGTGTATGTCTCTCTACAGAGAGACAGGCAAACACACAGTTTTTTCATGTAGCTATAAGAAAGATTCTGAGATAATGAGGTAAGAGACATCCAGAAACATTCTTCAAAAAAAATGTTTTTTGATTCCATTGTTGGAAAGGTGCCCAGGGATTTTCTCCTTGCTGTACAGCAATGGAGTTTCAGAGTTCAGAATCTCTTGCCTTGCAGGCTCACTCAAGTGCATAGCTTCAGGAGCATAGCTTTGTTTTAAATCCAATTTATTGTGCAGTTGTACCAAGTCTGTTTTCCTTTGCCATTCTACCTATAAGCAGCCTGCCCAGCCATCAATCACTGCTGTCTAAAGGTGTGACTGCAACTCCCACAAACATGCCCTAGCTGGTTTTAAACTAGCCAGGGTGAATACTGATAGCAGGGGAGAAATGAAGTAGGGAGCTAAGCATGGGCTAACTACCTAAGGACTTAGCTAGGAAGTTAAATTGCCCTAACCTAGTATGACGAATCAGGATGGGTTTGCAGTCTTTACAGGCTGCTTAGCTGTTGCTACATAGTTAATTTTAAACTGTCTAAGTATGCTACCTTGAGCGGCAGTGTAAGTATATCCCCAGGCAAGTGAGGAGGCACCATGTGAAATAACATGTTTTAACAGCTCTGCTTGAATAGCAACCCAACAACTGTCCAGTTCTTTTATTAGATCATAATAACATATACAAGCTATTGTTAACAGCATTTGGAGGCATTCTATTAAAAATACTGACACACAATTTAGTAAATTACTCAGGACATGAAACTGAGCGTTTATAGGCTGCTGCTACAGAGTCACCCTAGGCCAGCAGTCATGCTTACTCTCTGTGTTAAGCCTTGTTTTAGATAAAACTGCTTCCTTTGCTTTGTATTTTGCTGTTTTAAGAGGGCAGCTTAGAACTGCAACAGAGTTTCTACCCATATGTACGCATACACACAGAAATATGAGGTGCACATGTGAGCCATCTTTGGCCAACACCTACCACTTTATCACCGACAAGTTCAGCACTGGCATTTGACTTTGAATGGTCCTTCTCACTTGATAGTGTGTACAGAGGATCTGAAAGATAAATGAACAAATGGAACTAGTTACATAGTTGAGGAATCAGCATGAATTGCCAGGCTCCACTTCCCGCTTTAAAAGTCTGTCCATAAGTGAGCATAAAAGAAACTAGGAAAGAAAAAAAACCTGAAATACACGTCTCCATATTAAAGAAACTCCACCATCACATAAATGAGCCTCAGAGCTAGAATACAACTGTTCCGTGGAAGATGCACATGACTGAAGAAAAATCTACTTTCCTTGGAAGCACTGCCAATGTATATAGAAAATGAAGATATGCAATGGAAAAAAGAAAGCACAGTGGAAATATCATAGTGTACACGGTGCTTCCCTCTGGGATATAGAGCTAGTGCTGACTTTCCCTCAGCTCACAGATGTTTCGTAGTCCCAAACCTCTCCTCGCTCCTGATCACTCCGTTACTCCTGCCAATCCTAAGGCTTTACCGCTACGTGGTTCTGCCCTGCTCCTGGGGCGGCACCCGTCTTCCCAGCTCCAAACCTGCCTCCCCTGCCAAGCCACTTGCCGGTTGCTCAGTGACAGCCCCTCGGCCAACTCCGGCCGTGCACCTCCTCTTACACGCCAGCCGGCCGGCAGGGGAGGCCCGGGGACCGCCGGTAGGGAGGCCTGCTCGGCCTGCCCAACCGCTTCACCACCTGCACGCCCAGGCCCCAGCACCCCGCCCCGGGCCCGGCCTCCCTCCCGCGGACGGCTGTCAGGCCTGGCCGCACCGGTCCCCCATCCCCGGGGGCTGCAGGGGGCAGGATGCTGCCCCTCCCGGCCAGGGCCGGTACCGTAGAGGCAGTCGAAGGTCCGGCCGGGAGCGATTTGGCCGCGGCGGCAGTCCCCGAGGAGCGGGGCCCGCACCGCTCCGCTCACTGTGCGGTTCATGGCGCCGCCGCCTGTGTTCCTATGGCGACCGCCGGCGGGTGGGGCGGGGCCGGGGAAGGCCGCGCCCCCTACGGCGGGCCGTTACTGGCCGGGGGGGGCGCGGCTTGTTCGGGCCTTTCCTTGGGGATAGCACTGACCCTCGGGTTTTCCCCTGACGCTGCTTCCTGCAAATCCCCCTGGTCAGGCGTTGACTCTCCAGCTTCCCAGAGAGCCCCGGGGCCTGTGAGGCGGCGAGGACTGCCCGCCTCCATTTTGTGCCGCCTGCCCGCTGGGTAGCTGATGTGGCGGCTGGGGGGTGCGGGGGAAGGCGGCGGTGTCCTAGTGCGGCCTAAAAATGCCCCCCGCCTAAAGACGGGGATGTGCGCGGGTTCTCCATCGTTCCCCACCACCCTGGCGTCAGCTGCGCTCCGTTCCCCGCTGGTGACCGTGATCTCCCCGGTGTGGAGCCGCGGAGAGCCCCGGTTGTGGTCTGTGCAGGGGAAGGGGCGTGGGGGGCGGCTTGTCGGTGCTTTGAGGACAGGGAATGACTGACCATTCCCCGGAAGGGCCTAGGTGTTTTTGCCTTTCAACAGCTCTTGCTCAAATTGTTCTGTGTTCCCCTGGATCCTCGATTGGTACTGAAGAAAGCTGGTTTAGCAATTGCAGTTGGGGGCTGGATTCAAGCCTGGGTATTCTCACTCCTGGTTCTGCTTGTTACTGCTTGGGACTTCTGCTGCCATAAAGCGGTGGAAATAGGCTTGCTATCTGCTTCCCAGAGAGACAGCAGGTATTTTCGTGCATTTGTAGAGCATCTGGAGAGACCCACAGAAATAATTACTACACTGTCATGAGGACACATTGGTTTTTTTGCAAGGAGGAGGCCGTCATCTATAAGGAACAAAGTCTGAAGCTTCTTCGTGCTCTTAAAGGCCAATGCTTTTGTCAGCCTAAGGGGATTTGGAGGCAATGCTGCCGAGACTTTTGGCATAGGATATAAAAAGCAATGGAATTGCAAATGGGCCCTCTCCTCTGCCCATAGTCTTGAAGCAGGTCTCCCTTCTGTTAGTTATTTTGTGTATAGAACTGTGCACATCAGAGAATTCTTCACAGCTTGCCACATCTGACATAAAATTATGGCCCCTCAGTGCTTCATCACAGGAGAGCAACATTAGGACCGTGGTTCCAAATTCCTTGACTCTGCCAATTTACATGTAGATATTTAATTCAACTCTGAATGCTGATTTACTTTCTTCAAGGCCCATTGCTTGTTTGAAGCAATGTCCTGGTTTGAGTGACACAGGATGAATTTCTAATGCCTGGGAAAACTGCACTTTTAAAAGACTCTAGCATCTGAATTAGTGATATATACTTTATAGCAGCTATGGTATGCAGGTTTCAAGGTATCGGTGTTTTTGAGCTTGCCAGGTGCGGGAATGAGGAGGAGCAAGACCTGGGGACTTGACCCAAGCTGGCCAACAGGACTATTTCATACCATGAGCGATGCATTCAATATAAATTAGAAAGTTTGCTGCGAAGTTCTCTCTCTCCCTTGATGGCTGTGATCCAGAGAGCTTCTTGCCCCAGTGCCAGACTCCTGAGGCCTTCCCTTCCTCCCAAAGCCATAGCACAGTGTCCAACATTTGCTGTCTGCTGCTGGGAATGCACAGCTTCCTGCTGATAGCACTGGCTGAGTATAATCTTTGTATATTTTATATTGGTATTGGGATCAGTATTCGTTCTTTAGTATTATTGTTGTTAATTATTTAGTCTTAGTCTATTAAATCTGTTTGTATTCCATCCCTTGGGTTTCCTTGGTTTTTTTCCTGATTCCCCTTCATGGGTGGGAAGGGGTCATTGGGTGATAGAATAATTGTCTAAATGACAATAAATTGTTGTGGGTTTCTCAAACCATAACAAGCAACAACTTATTTCTTAGGGTAGTTGATCGAAATGGGTTAATTGAAGACTCAGGTGTGGGTCTGAACTAAGAAATGCTGTCACAGCTTTGTTGCTGAGTGACATCTGTAGAATGTTACTTTCCACAATGTCTTGATTATGCCCTAAAGATACCCAGCAGGCTGTAAAGGCCCTTCTTTTACTGAAGAGCTTTACAAAGTGATACCTTATTATATTATTGATGGGGGCAGCAAAGGTCACTTGTTGATAGAGTTGCCCAACACTTCTCATGATCAAGTTCAGTTTTCCTTTTTTATGTCTCATTTCATTAGAACTTTGTAATTTCCATGCTGAAGTTTTCCAGGCTGGACATCTGCCTTGAGGTAACGAAGTGTGTAAACTGTACTTTGGCCAAAAAATGATTCTTTGTTGGCTCCACACTCTCGCGTTTTTCCACTTTAACATTTTCAGAGATGACTGGATACCAGTGGCCTGGACTTCTGTTTTTCTGATGAGGAAGGGAACCAGGTGGAAACCAGGTAGAGAAGGAACAATGGAAAACTTCCATGAGTTGCTGCCAGAGTACAACAAAAGCCCAGGACATAGCCTGACAGACGAGTACTCTGGAGTTGTGGAAGATGAAAAAGGTGCAGTCCCACTATTAATTTTAACTGCATTAAATTAGTCTAAATGTAAGATGTTGCCACCTTCTTTGTTAACCATGAGCTGCCTGGCCCCTCTGCTTCTGATCTGTTGGTGTTGGCAGCTGAAAGGCTATGTGGCGAGCCTTCTCAGGAGTCTGATGTGGCTGAAAACTAGCCTGTCAGAAAATAAAAGATAAAAGTTTTCAGGTCACTGCGTAGCTGCCTGAAGACTAGCACTCGCTCACAGGAGGTGACAGGTATATGTGGCTAAGCTAAAAAGCTCAAGGTTCAGGTTCATGGAGCTTGCTTAGATTAGATTAGGGGGTGTGTGTGTGAAATACTGGCTTATTTTTAACTAAGATTTATATGAGAAATCTCTGTTAATTACAGATATGGACAGTGAACAGCCTTACAAGTGTTGAAAGATGTGTTGATTATTACTGTCCTGAATGTTTTTTGCCTGAAGTCTTTCATATTCCTGTGGACCTGCAGCTGGAGTGAAACTGGGCCAGGGCCCCTGGCACGCTGGTGTGTACTGTGGAACACACTGAAATGGCAAAGGGGTGAGGTTTGGTCCGAATTGGTCTCTCTCTTTTTTTTTTTCTTCTTTTTTTTTTTTTTAAATGCAGATCAGCCATTTCCAAAGGAAAAGATCCCAAAACATGAAAGGATCTGAGAAAATGTTTGATCCCAGGCAGTAAACTCTGTCAACCTTGTCTCTCTCACCAGCACTTTGGAAAAGGGACTCAAAGCTTATCTGCCAGGTCTCTCTGTCTGTGTCAAGGATGCATCCTGTTGCTCTGGTGAAAGTGAGCTGAAGGCAACTAAACTGTAAGCAATCAAAAAAGGTTCTTGTTTCTTAGGTATAGTTTTCAAAGAACTTGACTGATGGGCTTTCTCCTCAGAGCTGCAGGCTGTAGCATGATTTTTTTGGGTTGGTTTTGGTTTGTTTTTTTTTCCCCTGTAATAGCTTTTCCAGAACAAGACTAAGGTGGGGTGCTGTCTATCTGATGAGTTTGGGCTTTTTTTATATTCATTTGGCTCTGAGGGGACACCAGGTGCTCAGAGGTGTGAGTAAACTGTCCACACCTTTGAGTTACTGTGAAGTCACTGAGCAGACTAACTCTGCGCCAATGCTTAGTATATTGCAAAATTGTGGTAAAATGCGCTAGTTTAGCTGCCTGTGAGAGAGACTGATGGACATTTTACCTCACATTAACCTTAAGATAAGACAGTGTCATTTGCAGCAAGATGAATTACTGCCACTCCGTTGAGGGACTTGTTATGCTGTGATGACTTGCTGATGTGTTTGAACTGTAAAACCAGACAAAGAGAAGTGGAAAACTTAGTCAAGGAAGGTAGGATTAGGCATTAGTTGAGAGCAGAATAGTAGCTGGACAAAGAGAAGATGGATTGGATGTGAAAGTCTGATTTTAGTGGAGAAACTTAGCTAGCTGAGCAAAGAAAAATTAGTAGGAGAGGGTGGGGTGGTAGAGAACCAGTGTGCCAGGGGGAGGAGGGAGAGACAGAGTGAGCAGCCAGTAGAGTGGAACTGAAGTGGTCTGGACAAGAAAATGGGAGACCTAGATGAGGAGCTGAAAAAGTGGGGAAGGGTGTGGAAAAGCAGGACTTGGCGGGAAAAGGCAAAGAAGTTAAGCTAAGCAGATGATGAGTCTTTAGTCTGTTTTCCTTCTGTTCTCCAAAGCCTACGAGGGAACTGGTTTTCTTGAATGTGACTTTTCCCCTGCAATCCACGAGGATCTGCAAAACTCCTGGCAAGATGTCATCCATCTGGTGTTAAGCTTAATTATGTAGATGGTCCTCTTCTGCTCTCTGTTAGCCGTTGTCAAATGACAGCACTGTTGTGGTGCTGGGTGCATGTTATGCTGCGTGGTGGTTTTTTTTCTGGCTATTAAAAAAAAATCTAAATTACAGACAACAAAGTTATAGCATTAAAAGCATCATTGAGGCGTTGATGGCAGGAAATGACAAAGTTCAAGTCATCTCTTTAAAATTAGTGACCGTTAGAGTGCCATTTCCCATTCTTACCACAGGAGGTCACAATTTCTCCATGTATGGTCCATCACAGTCTAACCTGGGTGGTGCCAGTTCACCACTTCTGTTAAATGTGAAATGATATAAAATGAATTTGTCCCTTGGACCCATGGAAGGTAAGCCCTAATTTCTCTGTCCGATGTCCACATAGGTTACTAACTGTATATAATAAACACCTCTTTCCAGATGTGTGATTCAGAAGGAGCGGGAAAGCAGCAGCACAAGGCTGCAGTCAATGTGGTTGTCGGTTTTTAATCCAGGGGAAGGGGCCTTCTTCCCAGGCCATCAGAAGACATAGTGAAGGAGAGTGAAGAAAAGAGGAGGAGGAGGAGGATGTGATCACTATTACAGCAGGAAGCAGAGGTAAGTCTCAAAAACATGTGAGAAGACTGATGCTGTGAAATCTGATGTTTTGTGGATTGAGGCCTTGTCTCTTTGACGGCTTTTGGCTATAGTAAGGCATTATATCCACTGTGAAATACCTCACTTGTAACTTGTGATGTCTTTTGTAAAAATGGCCTTGGAGTACTGATTGTGGTAAATGGAGCTTCCCCAAGGTGAAGTCTGTGGCTTCTTTGTGCTGCTTTTACTAAGAGTTCTGCCGAGAGACGCATCTTGAGATACAACTACTGAAACAGAAAAAACAAATGGAAGTTCTGTTCTCCCTTGCTTTTCTTTTCTTAGTACAACTGTTGGCACATTTCATGTACTAAAAGCAATTTACAGATGAAGATAGTCTAAAAAGTCAAAGTTCAAAGAAAATGTAGCAGTAGTTTGTGATCACAGTTAAAGGATTCACTTCAAAGCCTGATGAAAGACTTCTGTAATGGTTCTGATTAGCACTTTAAAAAAAAAAAAGGCAGGCAGAATTAACGACATTTTCAGCCCATAGTTCAGAGAAGTCCAATTTGTGACAAAATCTCCGAGTTTACCAATACTTCAGGGATCCTCTGAAGGGCATTCATATACTTAATTTCACTTGGATGGGCTTTGGATGAGATTCTTAATGAATAGGGATTGTATTTGGATGATTTGCTGGGCTGAAGTTAAGAATGTTGTTGTCTCACCTCAGTAGGAAAAGGATCTTGGACTGACCTCCTTAGGAACTAGTGAATTTCTAGTGTTCTCACGTGTCCCGTGCAATACTCGGAGGAATAAATGACAATGCCAACATGTTAGCAAGTTCCAGTATGTTAAGACGTTTCTTCTCAAAATGACACCTTAGATTCCCTCTGTTCCTTGCTGCTCCAGTCTGTGGTTGAATCAGCAGAGGAGATGCTATATCTTAGTCAAAGTACAAAAGGTAAGAGGAACCATTTTATGGAATTTTTTTTTTTATTCTCTGGATATAATTATCCTCTGGAAATCAGAGGAACAATTTGATGGAAGGGGAATATTACATTGACTTAACAGACAGGATTTCATCCTGTATTTCTGGGTTAGAAGTTGGGCTGAGCTTGTATCTTCAAAGCAATCCAACTACTTCTTTGCTTCTGTAGACCTGGACGAGGAATGTGCTTATAACTGGGTTGTGATTGGATTCTATATCTGCTTTTCATGAGGGTTTGGCTTCAGCTTTATCATCTGTTTGCCTATTTAGAAAGTAAATAAATTAACAACTGTATTTGCTGGTAGCTGCCTGTTGAGCTGAGGGGAAGAGAGAAAACCCACTGACCAGGGAAAAATGAGCCCAAGTGGAGGGAGGGAGGGGGAAGGAAGGAAGGCAAGAAGCATCTGTAACTGGAAGGAGCTTGGGGAGGGATGGGAGATATTTCAGGGAGTGTAAGGTGTTCCAGCCACCACTGACTTCTGGTTCTGGTGGTATCCGTTTCTTTAAAAGGGCAATCCAAAAACCATGTGGAGCCTGTTAATATTTTGTATGGGATAGATTGTGAATTACCCTATTCTACTCAGCCAAGCCTGAGGAGAGGCCCTACTGAAGTACTGATCTCCCTAACACTTGATGAGCGGTGCCTGTTCAGCCTGCAGGGATACAGGGAGGGTGCCATCACCAGCAGTGACCATCCTGGCCTGGCCAATCCATCATGCTTCCCGGCTGTGCCCAGACGAGGCAGGGGGCCAGCATGACTAAGAGGGGTGGTGACTCCCTAAGAATGTCAAGGGCTGTAGAGAGAAGGTTGTCTCCTTGAGCCAAGGAGATCTCTCTAGCCAGAAGCGCAGGAGTTCAGTAGCTAGATTTTTACTGCCTGCTTGATGGATGGTTTGTACTAAAGCCCACAGTAGTGCAGGGTAGCTTAACAGCTCAGCAGACAGGGAGACATGTAGTATGTATTTATCTGACGTGTCAAAAACTATGAAGTGGAGTACCTTGCTGACCTCTGCAGCGTTTTTGCACTCCTTGCTCTTTCTCCTGTTGTTTGCCAAGGTGCCTGGTCAAGTCTGGCTTCCAACTAGGAACTGAATGTTTGTGCTTGCCTGATCTGAAGGGGGAGTAACAGAGAATCTTGATTTTCCATGACCATTTTAGCTACTCTCTTCATGGAAATGAAATAGCTGGACAGAAGTGCTATGGAGTCTCATTGCATCTTGTTATTATACTGGAGTATAACTCTTCCATACACTACACTCTTCTTTCCCCTTAAACAATTAGTGCAACATGATCTTAATTCTGTCTTTTAAACTGTTCCAAAAAATATTTACTTATCATCCTTTAATTGCAATCCACTGGATGGAGGTCAGCTGAGGGCTAGCACACATCCAAGGGCCTGGGGCAGGCCTGCTAGAAATAAAAGGGTGAGACAGCCGTGACAGGACACTCGGGCCATGGGAGGAAAAAAGCTAGAATCAGGTGGGGGCTGAACAGAGCCCTTTCAAGGATTGGTGAAGGATGTGTAAGTATCACTTCCCTCGTGTAAGAAAACAAAGCCTGTGCTCTCTCCAGTCTTGA
This sequence comes from Larus michahellis, assembly GCF_964199755.1. Lineage (NCBI taxonomy): Eukaryota > Metazoa > Chordata > Aves > Charadriiformes > Laridae > Larus > Larus michahellis. Next base: position 94,282,579 of record NC_133896.1, read on the forward strand.
AGGTTCCCCTGTCTTTCCTGTCTGTCTTTGCCTGCACCCACATAGCCCTTCGCACCTCACTTCCCAGTCTCAAATGGTGGAGATGGAACAGAACACAGTTACAGGATCTAGAGCACATCACAGGTGTCTTGACAGATCAACTGTGAGATCACAATGGGAAATCAGCATGGGATCTCAGCGTGTTGATCTCGAAACTCTGGAGACCCCTGTTTGATCCTGAGTAAGTCTTTGGATGGACCCCTAGGAGAATCAGAACTGTAAGAATCCATTGTGGGTTTTAAATAAGGGACTAGAGTAGTTGAAGTTAATGATGCGCCAGTCCAGACAGGATGCATTGAGTAAAATTTAGTATTTGTTACACGGAGTAAGTAGCAACCCAGGACACTCAGTACTTGGAGAAAATACTGCACAGCATAGTGTACAGCATATTGAAAACCAGGGCAAAATAGTCAGGATATGGGCTTGAGCTCAAGGTTTAGATGAAATTTTCTGCCACGTAAGTGACTTGTGTTCCCATGTCACTTTTTCAAAAATAATTTTACTCAAGCTACGTAATATATTTAGGAAGATGTCAATGTAAACAGGCTGTCTTGAGAATCCCTCCACCTGCATGTGGAGATGCCCTAATGCTTCTTAAAATCTGATTCTTAAGCACTTGATAGTCAAGTCCAATTGACTTTTGGTGGGAATAAGGATTCTAAAGATCTTTCAGAAAGTGCCAATAATGCTCCTTGGACTCAGAAATTCTTCTCCTGGATCAATGATAAGAAAAAAAGAAGAAAATAAGTGCAAGAGAACTAAATGTTGAAAGTCAAAGTTTAGCTTGACTACTGATGTAAAAGAATGGCTTGAGAGAGACTGAATTTTCTACATTATTTTGTAACTTTGCCAGTAACAGCTGTGGGGATTCTAAATGGATTCAGAAGGAAGGTAGCGTTGCAGGCTCTTTACAAGCAGCTTGCAGCACTGTACAGTGTATTTTTTGATGCAATATTTAAAAGGAGTGAGATGCTGGGATGTGAGTACATAGAATTACGCAGCTGCAGTCAGTGACATCTCAAAAATTGAATGACTTGTGTATTTGTAAATTCTAATGATTCCTTCCAGGCTTCCAGTTAGCTCCTGCAGTTTGTTGTGAATGTTAAACTATAGTGGAGCTTCACATTCAAGACAGACTTGGATAGATTCAAACAAGCCAGATTTGCTACCAACACAGACATCAAAATGGCATGCCACCAAGCAGAATAAAATTGTTAATAGCAACAGCACTTAAATGAAAAAATGGACAACTGGAACATGTGCAGTGGAAAAGAAGTGGACTTCTTTGATGGACAGCTTAACACCATTCATTGGAGTTGTTCAAGAACACCGCCTGGTTTGCAGCAGAACTGATCAAGGTTAGAAGTTTGTATTACAGAGTGTTTTATGGAACTACAGTGAGGCATTTTTCTTAAACACATAGGCAAGTGGACTTGGGTTCTGAACAAGATTTCCTGTAATGCATAAGCATAGACCTTAGGCAGCATTTGATTTTTGTGAGGTGGCTAAATGGAGGGCATCCAGGCATGCATATGGTGCTATATATTAACAGGGGCTCAGCTGTCTGATTGTTTGGAGTCACGCTCTAATCAGTTCTGACAATTCATAAAGGGTTATGCAGAAGGCTGAAAGTCTTACTCTTTCAAGTCATGAGAAGTGAGAATGGAAGAGGTTTCCTGTTTGGAAAGAAGTATATAGGCAGCTGTCTTGGTTAACTCTGCAGTGGAGGAAAAAAAATAAATCTGAGGGTAGCAAAACTTTCCCCTGGGTGACTAGTGTGTATCTTCTTCATGCATAAACACTTTTAAACCTGGGCTCTTTTTTTTTCTGATTTTTAACTGAAAACAGAGGGTCTGACTGCAGTGGAAGGACAGACCTTTGCAGATTCGTGTCTTTTAGAGGATTAGTGATGTTATTTTCCAAATACAGGCTAGGATTTTCTGGGTTACCAAGCACAAAGACTGTGAATCAACAATACACGCTTGTCATGTTCAGTTGTGCTCTTTTGTGTTGTTAGCACGTGCATCCATTTGAGTGCAAACACCTGGCCTTCCCATCCCACCAGTCTGCGCAATGGGATCTATTCCAAAATGCTTGGATTTTCATGGGTGTTCCCTCCACAAAGGGTAAGAGTCAGGCACTGAAGTAAGCCTGACTGGGCTTGAAATGCACATCCAACATCAGCTGCTCCACATCTGCAACGTGGAAAGCTGCATATGTCCAAAGGCTCAGTTGTTCTTGCCTCCAATGCATGTGGAACAGGCAGGCTACTTTGTGGCACAGTACAAGTGCCAACTTCCTTCTTTTGCCATGTTACTGAATTTGCTGCTCTGGCTTTTGCAGTGTTGCATGGCAAATTCATAATCTTTACTAATGTTTGGATATACTTTCAGCGGGCAGTGAAAAGAAGAGGCATAGCACAGAAGTGACGATAGTCATAATCTCTTAGCACAAACTGGGAGGAGATGTGCAGCAGAAAAAAAATGAGAAAGACACGAAGAACCTTTAAGCTTATACCAAAACCAAGCACTGGTATCTTTTTTTTTTTTCTTTATTTTCTGTATGAACATCCCGATTTCACTGGAGAAGTCATTACTTGCCGAAAACAGTTTCTCGCCTGTACTATAAAAACATTGGTTTCTTAGTGAAAACAAGCAGTGGTGACAATTCTTTAAATTAGTTTTGCTATGAATTTTGATTGGGGCAAGAATTTCTGCTCTGCCTGTTGTTGAAGGAGGGTCGCTACTTGGAGGGTTGGGCCACAGAGTCCTGGTCCCAGCATGAGACCCCAGAATTTCTAGGATGCTGTGGGCCAAGTCCTGCAACGTCAGAGACAGCAGTTCTGTTTCTAATGTGGAAATGGCTGCAGTGTTGCAAACTACCTTCCACCTCCAGCCTTTGATGCTCTGGAGATTTGGATGGATTTCTGGCAAGAGATGATCTGTTGCAGTACTAGCTCATAGGGCTTTCAAAGAGACAGAAATGCCTTAAAATTAATCTTGATTCTACTCATGTTTAAAGGCCTGCTTGTCAGTATGGAAGGAGACTCTCTCCATACAGCCTTCTGTGGTGGTCCCTCAGGAGGGGATGGTTCAGTCCTGTGGTACAGCATCCCTGTGTACAGAATTCATACCATGGTCCTGAAACATGGGCATTTGCCTCTTCAGCCTGGGAAGGGACTGGCGCATCACTTCTTGGGGTGATTTTATCCCAGTGAACCACTTGCCTTCACCTAATGATGGAGTTTGAAGCTTAGAGGGGATGTAGTTAATCACCTTAGAGTCTCTTCCATTGCACTAGGCCAGAGCAAAGGTCCTTCTGTCCCAGCATTCATTCTCTCTCAGGTCACGCTGCTGAGCTGATAGTATTTGGTAGTTGCTGGGCTGCAACTCTGATCAAAAAGAGAAACTCTATCCTGTACTTGGGCAATTAATATAATAGGCAACAGGGCCCTGACAAGTCATCTTGCTCAGAAGTCTGAAGTCATTTCCCTCCCTCCCCCCCCGCCCCGGTGTCTCCCCTCCAGTGTGTATCTAAGCACTGACCAGAAACACAGACAATTTCTTTGACAATCAAACACACTGTGTGGTTGACTGGACCGCTACAGCAGTGGCTGTCGCATGTTTATACTGAGTCAAAGACAAAAATATTTCTCTAGAGCAATATTAAACAGGTTTCTTTTTTCAAGACGGTAAAGGTTTAGTGGTTCCCAGAATAGGTGGTATGTGGAAAATATCAAAATATATTCAGCTCTGTTTTACCACACAGATTTTCCACAGCTAAATTTACCTTCTATCGTGTATATCAGGAGTGTGAGAGATCTGGAAAACCCCAGACTACTCCAGATTGCTACTTTCAACTGACATTGATAGGGGCTTACCCTAACTAACAGTAACAATGAATGTAAATATATTTTTGAGGTTCCTTGAAAAGTCTATTTGAATCTCTCTAACAGACAAGTACTTCCTTTTTTGGACAGCCATTTTTTTCGTTGGCTGAAACTGAAGATACAAGCAGCCAACGTTATGGACTGCAGTGCTACTGTGATGTACAAACACTGCTGTATGTTCTTTAATTCTGATAAAGGGCTGTACAGGGAACATAACTTGGAAGACCATGGCAACTGGTCAGTCTCCCCCTATTTCACCCATCGCTCCTCTAAACCCAGCGCTGTAAGCATCCAGTGCAATCTATAGTCCTTGTACTCTCACATGTGTGGCACCTGGCTGCCAAGTGACATGGTAGATTGACGGAGGGTCTTTTTTCATTATCTTTTTCAGAAGCTCTGAGACTTTCACCGAATCTCCTTTCCTGGGTACTGGATCTGGCAGTTTTCCAGCAGTCTGAGCTCAGTAGCCTGCCCTCAGCCATTCTTCTTTGACTGGTAGATGAATCTGTTCATCCTGACACATACTCTTTAATATAATTCTTTTGTCACTGTCAGCAGGCAGAGGACAAATGGAAAACAAAAAGCACCAAGTTAACAATCAATCCTTACGCATGATGTAACATCAGAAGAGAAAAGCCTGTGATCTCCCCTCTGCACTGCACTCCAAATTGGTGCAATCAGTATGAAAGCATGTTAACTGTGCTTTAATGGCAATTTCCTTCCTTCTCCGCCCTCCCAACCCCTGCCCCTTCATCCCACCAAGAAGTGATTCCTTCTTCCAGGGCGATTCTGTTACAAACTATGACCATGTAGGCAGCAGTGCTTCTCCTTAATCTGTTGGAAAGCTGCTAGAGTTAAAATGAGTGCTGCTTGCAGAGGTGTTCAGTGTCCACAGGCCATACATTTGTGCAGACACCCCTTTGAAGTCTTCTCCCAAGATGACTAAATTTTAACCACCCTCTGCCCTTTGTATTCTGTAACTTTGTCAAGAGTATAAAATGTGGGGTTTTTTTGTCTTTTCCCAGTTTCTACAGGCCAAATCAGTCTCATTGAGACTTTTTTTTTTTTTAAAATAAAAGATGTTGTTAAATGAAGGATACTGTTCACTTGCCAACTTGGGAAACCCCTTTTGAGTTGTTTTTTTTTTTACCACAGGCTTTCCCTCAGAGTTTCTGTTGCTATCACCAGCTCTGTCTAGGCCTTTGGATAGTGGCCAGCAGATAAAGCTTTAGGAAGAAAAGACAAAGCTAGTTAATTAGAAAGGCAAACATGCTTAATATATTAAAAAAACTAAAAACAAGGCACTGCTTTGGATGCATGCTTTTGACAGGCATTTCAGCCTCTGCTCCATCTTGCAGCATGTTTGGGTGCTGAATCAGGAGGCTGTGTGGGTGCAGGGGAGACTGAACAACCTTCCCAGACAAACGGGATAGCTGGGGACAGGCTACTGAGCTGAGATTCATGGATAATTAAGTAGGTGGCTAATTAGGCGAGTGTTACATGACACCGTGTCAGAGGCCTGGCCAATCTCCTCAGGAGCCTTCGTTTCAAGGAGTTGTGCTGTCAGGGTGCCACGGAAGTGCCTCCATGGTGGAAAGAGGTCAGCCTTTACCCATTTGATAAAAATCTGTGGACTTCTGGAAAAGAGCTAGGTCCTACTTCTCGTCTCTCTTTGTGAGAATGAGGGGATCGAGAAAGAATCGTCTCCTATCATTTACTTATTCAGGTAGTACGAGTCAGCGGTGCTGGCATTCACTCCTCCTTCCCTTTTCTTTCTGGCTCGTTAAGTACCGAGCGTTCCTGGACAACGTCTCTTTCGACACGTTGATTGATTGACTGTTACAGAGCGGGGAGCCCTTTGTGGAGACGCTGTTCATTACAACCGCACACCCTCCCGCTGGAACAATGGCGGGCTGACGTAAACGGAGGGAGCGGTCGCCGGCGGCGCCTGCGCATCGGCCGCGGGGCGGGGGCGGGAAGAGGCGGGGGGTAGATGGGCTTCCCGACTACATCTCCCAGCATGCCGCGGGCCCCGGGCGCAAGCGCAGACGGGCCGGGAAGCGGGCGGGCGGCGGGGACGACTACCCGGAACCCACCGAGCCTTCAAGGCCGCGAGCGGTGCCCGTTAACGGCCGCTGGGCGCCCCGTTCTACCCCGCAGGCTGTGGCCGCCGGGAAGCCGCTCGCCATGTCGACGGTGGCCGCCGCCAGCTGCGACGCCAAGGGCGCGGGGGAGGCGGGGGGCGAGAAGAAGCCGCTGAAGGCCTGCTGCGCCTGCCCCGAGACCAAGAAAGCGCGGGACGCCTGGTGAGGGCCCCAACCGCCCCGGGGGAGCCTGTGGGGGGTGGTGGTGGCCCTGGGGCGGGTGTTCCCCTTCGCAGGCGGGGCCCGTCGTCGGACTGCCGGGGCGTTTTAACCAGCCGTCCGCCCGCTTCCGCCCTGGCCCAGTGGGTTTCCCACTCTGTCCCGCCTCGTTGCTGTCTTCTAGAAGTTTCTGCCACTGCCAACGTGCCGGGGTGGTTTTGGGAGCCTTCCCGACACCGAATCGAGGGCGCTGGAGTATCCAAGCGGGGCGGGAGAAGGAGGAGGGAGAGCGTGGAGGAGGAGAAGAAAATATCTTAAAAGGATAAATTAAAAATTAAGTGATTAATATCTAACAGCCCTAGTTTAAAACAGGTTTCAGAGATTAGCTTTTAATGCTGCATACAAATCTTCACTACTGTTGACTGAAGCAACAAGTACTAGCAGATAGTCGTAACATTTTTATTGCTTAATTGATTATAAATGCTGTTCTCCTTTAATTAAAGAAAAATACTTTGTTTCTTAGGTCTCAGAGGATGACATATCTCACAGAGGTGCAAAATTTGACAATGTTGTAGATAGCTGCATTTGTAATTATGGGCTTAGTCATTATCACAGGACTTATCAAATAGCATGAAATGCACCCCCAAACTAGAATTCCTTTGTCTGTGATAGTAAATGACTTTAATGTGGTGACAAAACCATCTTTTTTTTTTTTTTTACCTGACAAGTAGTACAGATGTTGTTCAGTAGGTGATACAATACTGGATGCTGTATTTTTGCCAACGTTAGTGGGGTGTGTCTGGTTACATGGTAGAGTGAAGGTGAGTCCAGGGCCCTCTAAGAAAAGAGTGGTAGGATGCAAATCCCGGGTCAGATAGAGTTGCTCTGGGCGGCCAGCACACCTGGACATCCTTACTGTAGGAATACTTAAATGATGAAGACAGTAAGGTGTTTTAGTTATTCACATTTTGGTAGTCTCTTCCTTTGACAGCAAGAATAGCACAATGTAGCAGATGAAGGCTGATCAGACCTGGGACCCGTGCTCTGCAGAGCGGTGGAATCCCCACTTCTGGGGGCAGGAAGTGCTCTGCAAGTCAATCAAAGGGCGAGTCTGAACCGCTTTTGTGGTATATGCGATATACCAACGATGGTGGGCTCTTACCACTATTTGAATATGTATTAGACACTTGGATGGATGAGTAACATTAAAAATTACCATATGTGGTGAATCAGTTTTTTAATAGTAGCTGAACAGAGTTCAGCTGAACAGAACCGGGGTTTTTTTTAATCATTTTTTAATAGTAGCTGAACAGAGAACCAGCTGAATAGAGCTGTTTTGTGTTTTTTTTTCTTCAGGTTCCCTGAATATTTACCGAAGCTGGACTAAAACTCGCCAGCCTATTCTGTATTGGTCTCTTATTAGGGAAATTTTGTTGCTTCTCTACCAAATGATTTGAAACTGGTTGCTGTCGAGATGAGCATGCTCGAAGTGATGTGACAGCCTTGCGTTGTATAACAAATCCCAGTCTAGACTTGCCCAGAATAGACGCTGGCCTGTTAATAGGAAATTGTGTTACGCATTTCATGAGAGTTTTAAGTGCACAGCTCCAGGCTTGGGCACTTTTTTGCGATAGTGTTATACTTTCCAAAACAGCGCTACCCTGGACAGGATGGGCAAAAAGATCTTTTGAGCCTAATAGGGATTTTTTATTGTCCCCAGCAGCTTGTCAGTTCTGTGGCTTTGAGTAACAGCAAGCAAATGTTTTGTTGTTGAACCTTGGAAATCTTTTTGTTTTGCAGCATCATTGAGAAGGGGGAAGAAAATTGCAGGCACCTAATTGAAGCTCACAAAGAGTGTATGAGATCTCTGGGCTTCAAGATATGAGTGAGATACGCAGGACTGTGAATGTGGTAAGTACAGCCTTCAGGAACATGCGCAGTCTCTGCCTCTGCAGTGCCCTGGCATCTCAGCTGCTGCCACTGGCAGGCCCAGAGTGCTGTTCATGATGGCAAAGGGATCTTCCTCATGAGAGGAAAGGCAAAGTAACCCTCATTGACAACAGAGTAAGTACTGCTGCCCTTGTGAGGGTGGTAAAGCCTTCTGGCAGTGTACGGCCTTTGTGAGTGGCTCTTAACAGCAGTGTATGGTTCTGCTTCTGTTGTCTTTTAATAGCTCTGAACTTCGATTTAGATTTCTAATGGTAGGGACAGCATGGGGTGGTTGGTTTTTGTGGGTTTGTTGCTGGGGTATTTTTGTTGATTGTTGAACTGTCCCTCAGTACCCAGTGGAAATCCATGTTTTATGAAGCTGTCTTTCCTCTCTCTTCTAGATGATATCTGTGGTGTGATTGGTATTCTGGAAAGCTGCAAAATAAATTATTTCTGCAAGTTACTTCAAAGAACAAATATAAACAAAGAATCTATTTATCAAGAATCTCTAATCATAGACTGTGCCTCACGTCTGTGGCTTTTCCACTGTTAGTTCTTGGCTGCTGCTATAGAAAATATATTTTTTCCTCCTAATAAAAGTCTGAAAATGACCAGTGTTCCTGACTTCTGTTTCTTTTTTAAGTAAAAAAGAGAAAAGCCTGCTTACTCATTGAAATGGGAACAGTGATTACTCTGGGGTTGTGTGTGAACAGATGGACCTTCGGTGGGTTTTCCCTCTGATGCAAATAGAGAAATCATGCTAGTAATGCTTCCTTGTTACTGCTTTCATCAAAGTCATGCTGAAGCTTGTAGTGCCGTCTGTGACGGTAGGTGTAACTACATTTGTATGGAGACAACCACAGCCTTATGAAATGAACTTTCCTTAGAGTCAAAACTGGATTTGCTTTCCACTATTCAAAAAAAAGTTGGAAGACTTCTAACAGCTTTACCCTAGGATTCAAGCTTCATTCTTTAGAATGAAGAATTAAGTACTCCCCATATCAAACTCAAATTCTTGACCCAGTAGTTTTTCAAGGGAAAGGGAGCAGAGGACTGCAGGTGTATGTACTGGTCCCTTGCTTGAAAGAAAACCTTTGTTTTTATGTCCAGTTTTTGTTGTGTTGGTCTTGTGCTAGGCATGGATGGGCTTTTTTTGGGCTTTTTTCTCACCTGTGTGACATGACAGTGGTGGGGTGGTTGTGGCCTTTAATTCCTTCTTACAATCTAGAGAAAAAAAAAGTGCAGTTGATTGTTACACATATGGGACTTTTTTTGGTTTCCCACTATGTCTCTGTGCAACCCTAACATTGTTGTTCCTCTTTGTGTGAGCTGACTTTGCTTAAGACGGCATCACTGATTACTTCCTCTCCTCTTGCTGAGTTTTCTTTTCAGAAATTGAAGATATGAAATCTGTGCTTTGTCCTGCTTGTTCTCTTGGCTTCGATCCCTCAATCCCTCCATCAATTGGAGGGGTGGGTGCTGTCATGACTGTTTCTCTTCCTGCTGGGACCCTGCGTGTTCTGAGATAGCAATGAATGGGCTGTGAATGTTTAGTATGTGACACTTAATGCTGTCTCTACCCACACTCACGAGTTCTGTGAGGACAGTTTAGACTCTGCTTCTGGGAATATTTCACAAAGGTACTGGAGTCTGAGGAAATGGTCTCTGAAATGCTTGCAGGGGACAAGCTGGGCTGTTAGACTTAACTCTACGCTGCTTGTCTGCTCTCCTGTCCTGAGGTAAGAGTTGTGCACATATTGGCTTCCAGCTGAAGAGAAGGGATGCAGATGTAGTTCTGGCAAAGTGTGTTCAAAGCCTTCTGTGGTGCTCTAGCTGGCTGGGAAGCAGGACGTGGTGCTCCTCTTGGTCTGTCTTGTTGTCTTGAGGTAAGAAGCCTGAATAAGGTCATTTATTGATGAATGAATGGGCTTGAACTGAAGAGAATGTCAAAAGGTGTACGAGCATGAGCTTTGTGGTAGCATGTTCAGTCTGGGTGAAACTGTGGAAATGGTGCCACAGAGTTAAGAGCAGGGCGGGGGATGGCAGTGGACAAGAATGGAGTGCTATTTCAATCAGGTCAAAAAAATTAAAAAACAGGTCCCCATGCAATTCTTCACAAATTCTAGAAGCTTAAGAAACAACATCTAGGCCTGCATGGAGATAAAAGCATGGTAGATATTTTAGAAAGTTTTTGGAAGGAAGATGAGTGGGATGCTGCAATACCTACGTGCAACAGTGCAGAAGGGGTACTGGACAACTATATACTTCAAGCAGCAATGGAAAAACCTTGTAGTCAAATCACATTTCCTGCCGAGAGGCTTCATTTGTTACTACAGGAGTCCTGTGGAGTGGATTCAAGGCTCGATTCCTGGGGTGGGGGGGGTGTTACTGGCACTGTGTTGCTAGTTACCGATGGAGCTGGTGACAGACACTGCCCTGCACAGGTGTGTCACATGTAGCTGCAAGGGCATGAGACATGGCAGTAGCTGGAAACTTGACTAAACTATATAGCAGTAGTTCAACTAAATACAGTACATGCTGTCCTTGTCGCTTTGTGAGTCACCATTAGCTTGTCTGGAGCAGGCTTTAGACCTAACAGTTGTAAATTGAATGTAACTTGAAACACCAAGTGGATATTCTGTAGCTACAGGGTTTATTAGTGTGTAAGTAAGAGTTTTGCAGACTAATGTCAGTGATGCACTATATAATAAATCAAAAAGGAGATGTCTCATTATGCCCTCTCTGACTTTAGGCCATTAAGGTCTTAGTGTCCTCAACACAGGTGACTGAACTAGTTTTCAGCTTACGGGATCAGCAGTGAACCTGTAGACTTCCTGAGGATGGGCAAACTAGCCAGTCGTGTAACTGCTGTGAGATCCGTGACTGATAATCTCTCAGTACAGGGCTGCTCTCAAGGACAGAGGGTTTATTTGCCAAACATAGTGCAGGCTGCACCTGGATTGCATCATCACTTGAGGTTGTATGTTAAATGCTACTGGTTGAATTAATTATAGGTGGAGAAATCAGTGGAGTACCTGTTTACACACTGACAATTTCAGTGTTGAAAAGCTTAACGTGTCTATTTTTCAGAGTCATTTTGTTGTAATGCCTACATGCCTTTTTCGAGGGAAGAGTTTTAATGCTACTTGGGTGTTTTCTATGCACTTGCTCTCTTGATTCCAAATTGCCTTGGGCCTGGATATCTCCCTTTTAATACTTGCGTGGCTTTTCCCTTTGTATTCCCCAATACAAAAGCAGTATTGGCTTTTGAACGCTGCTCTTGGATGAACCCCAGTATCCCTGGATGGAAGGCATGTATTCTAATTCAAGGCAAAGCATGAAAATAAAATTTCTCTTTGGAAAATTAAGAAAGCTTTTTGAACTCTTGCTGGGTGGAAAACTGTAAGCGCTGTGAAGATAGTCTGTATGGCCATGGTACTCTCAAGGGAGAAAGGAAGATTTGAGCCTTGGTGCTTCAGCCATTTTACAGATCTTCCTTTGAAAAAAATGGGCCTGAAAACACCTAAATTAATCTCCAGCATGTGCTCAAGATCTGCCTTTTAAAAGGCTATAGCATTCTCTCTCCAATGTCACGTTCAGCACCAGCAGAAAAGTCGTTTAGTTTCTAATGAGAGCTTTGTGCTGTTACTGCTGTAGCTTGAAAGCTTCCTGTCTGTCTGCTGGGGGAAGTCACAACGGGCCGTGCTCGCCCACAGTGCTAACCCCAGCAGCGCTGCGACCCCAGCACACGCCCCTGGGGTTACTGCAGCAGCACCACCACTGTCCATGTTCTGAAAGATGCCAGAGGAAGCACCTTCTTCATCCTAACAAGTCGATAACATTGTGTTCCAGACTATCTTCTAGCTCAGGAATTTACCTAACTGAGGAGGGAAACTAGTAACTTTTTTTTTTTTGTAATGTTCTATGATGTTCCTGCAAAAGTTTTTTGGTAGTAAAGAAAGGCGGGAGAAACTGCTGTGTTGCTTCTCAGAATGCTTCCTCTAATATAGTTCTACATTGCTATTCATAGCAGTTCAGTTTTGTCTCACAGATCTTACGTGAAGTATCTTTCTCGAAAGTGTTCCCAATCTTGATATCCCAACTCCCCTTTATATCAAATGTCAGCCTATCTTGTAAGGAGGGCCCCTTATAATATTGATTTTTTTGCAGAGGCCTAAAGGTAGACAAGTTGTTGTTGAGATTATCTAGCAAGTGCGTGCCATGGTATGAAAAACAGAAGTTGGCTCCCAGGACTTTTACTGTAGTGCTTTGGTTGTAAGATCATCCTTCCCTCTTTGCAGTGAAGGTCAAGAGAAATGAAGTTCTTCGTTTCTCCCCATACCTCCTGCAGCGGAGCCTTGTTCTGCTTCAGTCGGTAGGATTTATTTCTTCACTTTAATAAGGGACCACTGGAGGGAAGGTTCCCTATTTCGCTTAACCCTTAACAGAAAGCATCTTTCTGAGTTGATCATACTCACCCCCAGTGCAAAGCTGAATTTGTCTTGTTTCCTTCCCACGTGGCAGCCTGCCAAGATCTCACAGCCTTTGCTGCTCTTTGGAGTCGTACCACTTCATGGTCTAATCATTGTGGAGACAGACTGTGCTGTCCAAGACCACGATGAATTCTTTAAGGTTGCCATAAAGCATTGCTTCAGCCTCGCCCAGTAGATAGTGGTGTTCCAGAGCACTATTAGTAGAAGAGCCGATTAGTGTGTCTTTAAGTGAGTGGTGCCAATGGGAATGGCATGTTAGGCAGGGCAGCTGCAAGCTCGGCCTGAAACATGACCACCCTTGAAACCCTATCTCTACTCCACTGACCCATGCAGGCTGACTTCATACTGTTGACTGACTGTGCGGGTTGTGTCAATGCCTGAAATGTAACTGCTTCCTGGCAGCAGGGCAGATCCTGCCTGTATGACTGATAACGTGTTACTCGAAGCAGGGAAGAAGTGGCATTTACGCATCTTTTCTGTAGCTGACCGTGGAGGACTGAACTCGGTGGGCCCCCCTCGTGACTATGTCCCAGTTACCTGAGTGGAAAGTGTTTGCTTTCCTCTTCGTGACAAGTGAAGGTCCGAGAGGTGTTCCAAATAGATATAAAAAATGAAAATGTGAGATCATGTTTCCTAAGAATGCTTACGAACAGAGCCTGTTAGCTGTGGGGTGGGGGAATCCTTCCTCAACTAGGATTTCCCCACAAAACACGCTTCCACGTGTTACACTCCCAAACTCTTATGCAGGATAGTCTCCATGGTAGATGAAGCTGTCTCATTTACTTGAGCTTTATGCCTTGCATTCACAAACCTCTGCCCCTGCAGAACTTTACCTTATGCCCCTTGGTCTAAAACGCCCCAGGAGATGGAGCTGCCTGGCTCAAGGGGAGGTTGTGCTGCAGTGCCTGGAAAGCGCAAGAACTGACCTCTCTTCTTTTGCCACAGCGGGAGAAGGGGGTGACCTTTTTCCTTTTTTGTGTTGGGTGAAAGTCACTTTCTTGCAGGAGGGCACAGCGGTGCGGAGCCCCATGTGCGGCTGGAACTCGCTCTGATAAGCTGGTTGTTTTCCCCTCTCCTTTCCCCTTCTGGTGCTGTGCTGGGCTTATCTGGGCGCCTGAGTTATGTTAAGTAGCGAGTGCGTGCCTGCTCTCTGTTCTCCTCGCTGCTTTTGCTCCTTGGATTTCAATTCCAAACATGGTTATCCATTTGGGGTCTCTCTCCTTTCCGCTGCCAAGTGATACACATTCCACATTCAACACCAGCTCCCTCCGCTGCTCTCTCGCAGTCGCTATTTCCAGTTCTGGAGGGCTGGAGAGAAAGGCAGTGCAACGAGATCTCTGTCCCGTCTGCGAGTTTTCCAGCTAATGGCCTCTACTCTTTCTTTGACTGAGATCTTTTGGCTTCATATTTGCCAGCTCCCCTTCTCACTGATGTCGCAAAGGAGGGGGTGTTTGTGAGCTGCGAAGAGGAGAAACAAACCCTTTGGGGATTTTTACAGGCACAAAAGCATTTGGCGGCACTTTAACATGTTGCTCTGAAGCGCACTGCTGTGGGACCAACCGGCACTCAAGGGGAGGAAAAACTACCCAGCAGCTCTGGTTTCAGACCTCTGCAGCACCCTGTGTGTATGAGAATTCGTTTTGAGCGCAGGACGGCCGGGGAGGGTGGGGAGTGGGCAAGGATGAGCGCAAGCAGCCTCTCGTGGGACCAGGCTGTTCTCCAGCCTCCGGTGTGCGATGCCTGGAAGGACATTATGGAGGGGGCAGCCTACCATCTGGCCAGCTGCATTGTCCTCCTGGGTTACATGGGGGGAAGTGGCATCTTTGGGTCCCTCTATATCTTCGGCTTCTTGGCCCCAGGCTACTTCTGCTATGCTCTGTGGGGCTGGCTGAGTGCCTGTGGGCTTGATATCTTCATCTGGAACATGCTGCTTGTCCTCATCTGCTTGCTTCAGCTGGCTCACCTGGCTTACCGGCTCCGCAGAGACACCATCCCGGAAGAGTTTGACCTCCTCTACAAGACCATGTACCTGCCCTTGCAGGTGCCCCTGGAAGTCTACAAAGAAATCGTGAAGTGCTGTGAAGAGCAAGTCCAGGCACTAGTCAGAGACCAGAATTATGCCGTGGAGGGCAAGACGCCCATCGACCGCCTCTCCTTGCTGCTGTCGGGCAGGTAAAGGCTCTCCTGTTTCTGAACAAAGTCTGAGAGCAAAGCACTGTGGCTTGTTGTATTTTCACCCTCTGTGGAAACTGGGGTGATGATGGTTTCCTTCCTCTGAAAGGGCTTTGAGATATGCATCTGTTTGTTGGGGAAGGGGGTAATTTGCTTTTGGGGGTTGTTTTTGTTTTCGTTTGTTTTTCCAAATTAAGACTATTTCATGGAATGGTTTGCAGAATCAAGCTATGTGCAGTGAAGTGTCCAGGTCAGCCTTGCCTGTGATACTGTTGGGGAATCCTTACCTCTTTTTCAGTCATTTTAAGGTGATCTTATTTCTGATGAGAGCAGACTGGCCGTGAGAGACTGTTTCTCATGGCAGGAAGGCAGTGTGTCTGGACCTGTGGTCTCTGGGGGTACCAGACAGACCTCCGTGATGTGAATGGCTGTGCACTGAGTATGCCGAGTCCTTGTTTCACCTGCTTCCCCCTGGCCAGCAGTGTTCAGGGAGAAGTTCCACCCCTGTTCCCAACACCTTGGCACTCAGGGCTCTGAAATTTTTCACTTTGAGGGTCGTTTCATCAAAAGAGAGAGTGCTCTCCTGTGGTGGATCCTGCCTCATCAGGCCTCTTTTTTTCCCTGTGCTGTCATGCATTCATGATGTTCCTTTCTTTGATCCACCAAGGAAGACCTCAGGGACCTCTAGATAGTTGCACTGGGGATTTGATTATTGAGTGAACTGTGCTGATGAAGTACTGGCATTTGTTCACCTGAGATCCTATGGCATGCCTTTATGAGCATATCTCTCAGTGATTTGCAAAATCCAAATGCATACAAATAGTAATGATATTGGCTTCCCAGCTGCTGCCAGGCATGTGTCACTAATGTCAAGTGAGAGTGGGAAAGGAAGATCTGTAAATGGGAGCAGTACTGAGCTGTGGGAGGTGTGCCTCAAGGATTTTCCTTTGGGAAGGCAAACCCAACATCACCTAGGGCTTGTGTTTTACTGTGGTGGTCCATCCTCTCTGGTGAGAGGGTGTGTAAAGAAGGAGGGCTGTCCTTCCTTTTTTTGGTGTTTGTCCCTTTTCTAGGATGCATTAAGAGCATCCTGGGACCACTGACCAGTGCTGAATGGCAAAGCACCGGGAGGAAATTAGGTACGTGTGTTTCCATTAGGTGTCTTTCCCCTTACCAAACACTGGTGCTGAACAGCTTGCTCTGAAGTTTACCATATCCACAAATATGTTATCGGGGAAGAGTCTGTGCTGTCTTGCCCTGCACTGGGTAATCTGATGCTGCTCTGTCGGCACGGAAGTGCTGCAATGGACAGTAAGCCAGTGCTGCTGGGGTGATGTTTGCTCTCTTTTGCGGTTGTAAGTATGCATCTCGGCTGGGATAGGATGCTCTATGGAGATGGGATAGGATTTGCGTTTCCTGGTACCCTTTCTCTTGCCTTGGGAGGTCCTTGCTGACCCAGCAGAGCATTGCTACTATTAAGGTGCCCCCTCTTAAACAGAACAATAGCAAGACAAAGGGTTCTTGGAAAGGCAGAATGTGCCAGGATCAGGAAACCTGCCTTGTGATCCCTGACCCTTCCAGGCAGCGCTCCCACCTGACTGGAAGTCAACAGTGAACTGAGCCTTGTAACACCTGAACGTTAAAATTGTCTTTGTGCATCATACAACAGGGGAATGTCACAGGGAGGTGATGGGGAGGCAAGAGGCCCCAAATCTGGTGGTGCAGAGCTATGAAGAGAGCTTCAGAGTGGCCTGCCATTGCCCCAGGCCTGTGCAGATCTCCTCCTCTGCTCCCACAGCTGAGCTGGGTGCAAGTTCAGCCTTGACATTGGTAGGCAATGGCAGCAAAAGTAGGGGAAAAGGATACTTGGGAGGCCAAGAGAGGTTAAATGATAATGGGCAGCAAACTACGATCTCGCAGTGTGGTGTGTTGGGAATGATAGCCAGTGTGATTTTGGGGGGTTCTGGGTGTAACAGCTTCCCAGCATCGAAGCAGGGAATGCCCTCATGCAACCCTGGGGACAGGAAGATGATGCCACAGGCTGGCTTAAAAGTACCCGAAAAGCAGCAGCAGTCTTGCGGGCTGAGAAGTCCTGGTTTAGGACCAAGCATTGCACCTGTGAGGGCTGACTTTGTAGCAGGAAAGAGAAAACAGATGAAATATGGGGAAGTGGCAGCAAATATTGTTTCCCACAGAGAAGGTGGGGACAGCCCCATAGTCTGGAGCATCTGCAGCTGTCCTGGAGAGGGTATGAGACCCACGTGAGATGAGAAGTCCTTTCCTCCCTGGTGGGACTGGCTGCTTGCATGTTGTGTGAGCTCATCAGATTCATTCGGTGACATGGACAGTGGGATTGAGTGCACCCTCAACATCTTTGCTGACAACACCAAGATGTGTGGCACAGTCAACATGCTGGAGGGAAGGGATGCCATCCAGAGGGACCTGGACAGGCTTGAGAGGTGGGCCCATGCAAACCTCGCGAAGTTCAACCAGGCTAAGTGCAAGGTCCTGAATATGGGTCTTGGCAATCCCAAGCACAAAGACAGGCTGGGCGGAGAATGGATTGAGTGCAGCCCTGAGGAGAAGGACTTGGCAGTGTTGGTGGATGAGAAGCTCAGCGTGAACCAGCGGTGTGCACTCGCAGCCCAGAAAGCCAACAACATCCTGGGCTGCATCAATAGAAGCATGGCCAGCAGGTTGAGGGAGGTGATTCTACCCCTCTACTGCTCTATTGTGAGACCCCACCTGGCGTACTGCATCCAGCTCTGGAGTCCTCAGCACAAGAAGGACATGGACCTGTTGGAATGGGTGCAGAGGAGGGCCATGAAGATGCTTTGAGGGCTGGAGGACCTCTGCTATGAAGACAGGCTGAGAGAGTTGGGGTTGGAGAAGAGAAGGCTCTGGGGAGACCTTGTAGCAGCCTTCCAGTACCTGAAGGGGGCCTACAGGAGAGATGGGGAGGGACTTTTTATCAGGGAGTGTTGCAATAGGACAAGGGGTAACGGTTTTAAACTGAAAGAGGGGAGATATAGGTTAGATATTAGGAAGAAATTCTTTACTGTGAGGGTGGTGAGGCACTGGAACAGGTTGCCCAGAGAAGCTGTGGATGCCCCATCCCTGGAAGTGTCCAAGGCCAGGCTGGATGAGGCTTTGAGCAGCCTGGTGTAGCGGGAGGTGTCCCTGCCCATGGCAGGGGGGTTGGAACTATGTGATCTTTAAGGTCCCTTCCAACCCGAACCATTCTGTGATTCCATGATTCTATGTGACACGCATTTTGTGGCTTAAGCCTGTGCACCTCACCTGTCCTCTCTGCAGGGTCCGAGTGAGCCAGGATGGACAATTCCTTCACTACGTCTTTCCATACCAGTTCCTGGACTCTCCAGAATGGGAGTCACTGCGACCCTCTGAGGAAGGAACTTTCCAGGTAACACCACACAGCCCTGCAGCAGCCCAGCTTCACTCCTTGCTGCTTCATTGCATGTCTGAAAGGGAATGGAGAGGGGTCATTATGCCATTCAAAGCTAAGTGGGAACACTTTCCTCCCCTTCCTTGTGGTTTAGCCAGTACAGAATGGTGTGATCAGCTGTGTTATCTTTTTTCCTACCTTCCTCAAAGACCTCAGGGTGTGCTCCTACTATCAGCTGATAGCAGGGAGGGTGGAGCATGGCGCTCCTTCCAGTTTAGCAGGGAGATGAGGTATCGGATTGCTGGCTCTCTCCCATTACAGCATTCTCTAGTACCTGTATTGATGCATTTGCCCTGCACGCTGCTAGCAGGATGCATTGTTCCAGCATCAGAATGGCAGCCATGGCAATATGAACCAGTGATGTAAATCCATAAATATCCCGTTCCTCACAGAAGTTTCTGATGGTGATGTGTTTCGGGTAGAGAAGCAGAAAGGATGATTCACACCCGAATATGGTTCTTTCTGAGCAGAAGAATCCCTTGCTGAGAGGCCAGACCAATTCTTATTTGGAGCAACTGAAAGGATTTTGCTCTTGCTGTCAACACCCCACAGTATTTGTTTGGCTTTCCTTATGGAGGAGATTACTCAAACCCACATCTCTCTGCCTTTAACTCGCATCCCAGGACAGGCTGATCCCTGTTAGGATGTCAATCTAGAATATGTCAGTTAGGGTATATGAGGAGGGATTTTGCCAATCCCGTGGGAGCATGGGACAGTCATGAGAGAATGGTGGTGCTTTCTCATGAGGACAATCACATTCAGGCTTGGTTAAACCAGGGCAGGTCTCCGAATCTGCTCTCCTTGGGACTGAATTTGGCCCATGCACTGTGCGAATAGGTCACAGCAGTCATTCTTGAAAGCTATGCCATCGCCAGTGATTACGGTCTTGCGAGAGGAACAGTAGCAGGAGATGGCTGACCGTGTGACTGTGGCACAGGGCTACAGCTCATGAGCAGAAATAGGGATGTCGGGCCAATGTGATGGGGTGTGGAGAAGAACAACAGCACGGCTGTGCTGGGGGTATCTCATGATCTCACATTTTGCACAGGGCTTCAGTCTGGCAGCAGACAGCTGCTAGCTCCTGGACTATATTTGCCTAAGAGTCAAGCAGAAACAACAATGGCGGCCTGGTGTTCCTGGCAGTGAAATGGCCATCTGGATGGCATGCAACCTGCAAAGACATCTCCAGCATTTTCTGAGCTAATTTCCGTGGAACTGAATGTTCCCAGACTGCTTGAGTGTCTTTATCTGTGGTGTGTGAGACAGCTCAGGAGCAAGCTGGTGGCAAGCTGCACCAGCCCTGCCAACGCCACGCTCCTGGCCCCTCTCCTGCTCTGCAAGAGAGGTCTGGTCAGGGACGTCAGCTGCGCCTGGCACCAGGATGGGGAGGTGGAGTCCTAGGTGGGGAAAGGCTGCAGCCATGTGCTGGAAATGCCTAAACCCCACATCTGCTTCCTGAGGGGCACAAAGGAGTAGAAGATAAGACTGGCATCTAGCAGGTGAGACTTGACAGGTCCTTGTTCCTAGCAGGACATTATTCTTGATGGCCATGCTTAGCCATGGTGATCTGCTACTTTTGGCAGCTGTTTACACAAGTAAGAGGGACTAGTGAGTTAGTTAATAAAACACTATGGCACATCTCAGCCTTATTCCCAGCATCACAATCATTTGGTTGAAAAAGTGCACATTTGACTGGGACTTTGCTGGAGGAGGGAATGGAAGGTTTTCCTTGCCCACATTTTCTGCACAGCTCACTGGATTGAGCAATTTCAATCCTGAGCCCACTGAAAAATAGCAGAAATGCAACTCAGTCTACAAGGAGAGCTCGTTTCCTTGAGCCTTCTGGTTTGGCTGTGTTTTCTCCCCACAGACTGCTGGCTCCCAGTCCCTGAAGGAGTGGGGTTTCAAGGCTGGCACTTTCCCCCAGAAGGCTGAATTATGGGCTCTGCTGATGCCCGAGCACTTGTCTCGAGGGGATTCATGACTGAAATCTGTCCTGCTGCTCTGGTCAGGAGGCAGGTTTTCTTATTACATCTCACTTAACCCTTCATGAGAAGTGGAGGCTTTCGATTGCTGTGCCAGAAATTGGTTAGGAAAGTGAGATTCTGGTCCATTCAGCTTATGTGTGACCCTTTCTCTTGCTTACCTCAGCCTGCGAAAGTTCTCAGGTTTTATCTCCTACATTTCTTTCATAAGGCAGCTGCTTGCATGGCAGTGGCATTAAATATCAAACCCAAGGACACACACATGGAGCCAAGCCGTGTTCAGCTTCCCAGTGGCCCTCTGCCATGGTGGCTGGCCAAGGAGACCCCTGGATATAGAGTGAAAGGGAGCCCCCAGGACATTTTGGCTCCGGCACTTGTTCACATGCCGGTGTCTCCATTACACTCGGATGTTCTTCTTTGGCCCAAGGCAGTTTGACCCTTCCTGTGTTTCTTACCTTTTATTATTAAATTTATATATTACAATATACATTCATGTATTGTGTGATGTTTTTTTATTATTAATAGTCTGGTCTTATGGCTAGGGGGAAAAACGGCTCTGTTCGCATTGGCAAAATCCAAAGCAAAACAAAATGTTCTCTAAAATCAACCTAGTAAAACCTCAAGTGAATTCCCTACCTACACACACAGTAAACCCCTTTTATTTCCTCTCTCACTGAGCTGTGCCGTGCACCCTTCAAGGCCATTCAGCCCTACAGCGCCTGGCAGAGCTGATGAGACAGGATGCCCCTCCTGCAGAGGGTGACCAGGCAAGCCTGCCAGGTGGCCCCTCCCTTAACCAGGGCCTCTTGGAGCAGGGTGCGTGTGACCCAGCAGCAGAACGGGGCAGCAGCCTGCTGCAGGGCTACCCACTGGTGACTTGGGCCAGCTGGGCACACAGAAACATCTCCCTCTGTAATGTTTCTGTAGCGGGATAAGGCCATCTGTGCCATGCTGCTCATTTCAGCTATGTTGTCCATGTGTCAACAGGGAACATCATCTAAAAGCGAGAGGGTGAAATGTAGCTAGTTATGTTGCTAGATTAAGCAAGGGCATGCCGTTAATTGCATAGGAACACCTGGTCTCCATCTCCTTGGGGGGAGGAAGCAGAGGTAGGTAAGGATTTATCTGATCATTTGGCTTGGGTGATCTGGTTCTCCAGCCCTGCCATCTCCAAGACGAGCAGGTGTCAAAGGGGCTGGGGGCCTTCACTGGAGAGAAGCACACAGCCCCAAGGTGGGTGATGCCTACCCAGGTTGTAGGGCTTACTCTGCTCCCTCCCTGCCCCACAGGTCACTCTGACAGCCGAGACTGACTGCAGCTTCATCACCTGGCCAAGGAAAAAGCTGTATCTCCTGCTGAGGAAGGACCGCTACATTGCCCGGCTCTTCTCCTCCCACCTCGGCTACGACATCTCAGAGAAGCTCTACTCCCTCAATGAGAAGCTCTTCGCCAAGTTCGGCCTTCGCTTTGACATCCGCTTGCCCAGCCTCTACCACGTCCTCGGGCCAGCCTCCTCCGAGGGGGAGTCAGAGGACTGCGAGGAGCCGCCGCCTGCCTCTGGCCAGGCTGATGCCTCCGAGCCCCCTCCACAGCCACCACCACCACCTCCGACGGCTCCGCGTCCCAGGGCATCCCGGCCTGACAGTGACCTGCTGGGTGAGGACTCCACCAGTCTTATCGTGGAAGATTTTGCTGAGTTGCCGGGGTCTTTTATGGACTATGTGAGCGAAGGGGAGTATATGAAGTGAGGGCACTCCTGGCACAGGCACGCCTCACCCTGTGTGGGACCCCTGCGTAAGTACCCTGCTTGCGGAAGCAAGTCCTTCCCGCGATGCAACTGCCTGGGCAGAGTGACGGTCCCCAGCCTCTCGCCCTCCTTTGCCGTGGGTTTGCTCCTCCGCAGTGTTTTTTTTGCCTGCAGCCCCAAGGAATCACAGGAGGTGGGTTGTGCAGGAAGAGCTGCAGGGTAAAGGCTTGACTTCAGGCATCAGCTGCATTGTGGGGTGGAAGGGACAGTAACCCAGCAGTAGGAAGCTCTTCCCTGTCCTGTCCTCTCTCCATCCCTCAGGGTAGGCAGAGAAACTGAAACAGTGTCCAGGCTGGCAGGTGGTACACTAGTGCCTGCAGAGACCCCACAGGGCTTGGCCTAGCTCGCCATGAGGTAGAGCTATGCCTGGAGATACTCCAGTATTACGCTGAGGAAGATGTCTGCAGGTGATGAGAGAGCAGACAATCCAGGAGAGACTGACAGAGTTAGAAACGGCTCCAGGGCTTACAGCAGATTGATAGCTGGGAGTTGCTGGAGAGTCCTTCCTCCCCCTGCCCACCACAGCTCATCCCAGCACTCCCTCCATGCTCCCTGTTTCTGATGAGCTTTGGCTCAGCCAGATCAGTAAGGTATTGAGAAGACTGTCCTGTGTGGTATAGCTCTTGCCTTCAGTCACCCTGGGTGGACTGACAGGCTAAGCGTCATTTTAACACAACCCAAACTCTTCTTTCTGGTGAGCGAGAATGAGATCCTCTCTTCCAAAATGCCAACTTCTTACTCTGCAAGGGAAAAATTCCTGGGCCTGGTGGATGTTGGGGCAGAGGAGCAATGCAGGTGAACAGAAATAGACAGGAAGTGGCTCATGCTTGAAATTTAGATCCAAGTGTCCAAGAGAGAAATTCCACACTGAGTTAAATTTAGCTAGCTGTTGCATGCCAGCTGCAGAGCCCGAAATGTGCATTCCTGATGCTGCCCCATAGTAGCTACTTTCTGGCATCCAGTGGCCAGACACCAAGCCTGGGACTGGGATTTCTGTCCTAGAAGTGACCACTGCGTGTGTCCCAGTTGGGTCTGCATGGCAGGGAGAAAGTTGCAGGGCTGGGCTGCAGCTGGGGAGACAGTCTTCCAGTAGGCATCTTTGAACATGCGGCACTGTCGCACCCCGGTCTTCCCTGCACCCTCTTGGGTCTACTATTGGGCTGCAAATGCTCAGGTTGTGGACTCACTGGCAGGGAGCATGAAGTAGGACACACTGACTCCTGGCATGAGCCCTGACAAGTCTGCAGTAATCTTCCCTACCCTGCAGTGCTTGTGCACAAGCCTCACCGCTATGATGGCAAGGGGACCGTCCTTCCTAGGTGCTCTAAATGAAAAGGCTGTCTGGGTCAGACAGCACTTGCTATTCGCAGTAGACCTCTGGTGGAAGAGGCATTTTTCACTGTTTCATCCACTTGACATTCTTAGTTTTTGAAAACAGCGGAACTGGAAGATCTTCCTGTTTTGTACAGTTCTGCTTTGTGTTGAATCACGTGCCTGTTCCTGTCCTGCTTCCATGCCTTCACACTTAAAATCTGGGCTATGAAGAAAATAGCCAGGAAAGGAACAAGTGTATCTGTTTTTTTTTCTTGAATCAGATAAAAAGTAAGCAAGAGTTTTGCTTAGTTTAAATAAATAAAAAGAAAAGAAGGCAGAGAGAGAAAAAGAAAAAAAAAATCCACATTTGTTTTCTAGCTTAGAAGTCTTAGGAATGTGAAGTCCCGGTTTTGCTGGTAGATTGCTGGAGATACGAATTTGCAGCTTTTTCAGTCCTTAATTGGAGAGGCAGGAATACTGAATCACTTGTGAGACAGCCATCCTCCTAACTGTCAGGCATTTCTGTTGAATACATGCAATCAAAAATGAATGCAGTTAGTGTTGTAAATGTGGTGAAGTCACTTTGTCTGTGCTTTGCTTGTATTTCGTCTTCTCAGCAGAAGGATATCCATTCTCAGGTCACTGGCAGAATTCTCCTAGTTGATCAATTGTAATAGAATCAGAATTTCAAATAAAATTGGAAAAGGAAGGAGGCAGAGAGCACTGTTCCTTTTTTTGAATCATTTCCACCCGTATTTGCTAATGAGTCAATACTGTGAACATACACGCAAGAGATGTGTGTGTTGGGGAAAGCTTGTGCAACAGCACAAAGCTATTCTTTCTTTCACATGGTCCTTTTAAAAGATTTTGGAAGCTAGAAGCTTTTGTTTTTCTAGATCTTGTGAATGAGGTAGCATCAAAGTGTGCTGATACTTGCAGTAGAGACCTGTGATAAAGGCCCAAATGTTTCAGAAGCCGGTATTAATGGTGGGAGGATGATCCTCCTTGTCGGCCAGTCTGGAGGCAATAGCCAGTGTGGTATTTTAATTTCTAAGGTACACAAACTCCAGTGAGTATGTCCATAACAGTGGAACAAGCGCTTCCTTGTTACTGTGTTCACCACTTGGGTGTCATAATCATTTCACATCCCAGCAGTACAACAGGAATCGTCACACCCGGAGAATATTCCACAGCAACCCAAATGCATAACCACAAAAATTAGTGATACAGAGGGGTTGCGTTTTTCCCTTCTGGACAGGTACTTGTCACAGCTCAGCAGATGATCTGAGCAGGTCTGCCATGGCTCAGGAAAAGCACTTTCATAACTTTTCCCTTAGAAGTGCTGAAAACATCCATAGCAAACAGGGATATTCCCTACAGTGTCATTGTTTGAAGTAAGCGATAGCTGTGGTCCCAGAGATCAGAGCTCCCCTGGGGCTTTCCCCAGGTCTGTTCTCTCGTCTGCTTCCCCAGCAGCTTCCAACCTGGGTAATCGCCTTCCAGCTCTCTAAATTCCCCATGCTGAAGTGTTTCTATGGATCAATTTCCTTTTCATTTTTTGTTGCTGCAATGGCCACCTTGCTATGCCACAGTGCAGGAGGGCAAATCTTGAATGCCCAAAGTACTGTGAAGATCATGTAGAACAAAATATTCCTGGGGCATATATTGGCCTACTATTCTTATCATCTAGTTCCTTGAAAGAGTTTCTAGTCTGCTTATGAGCAAGACTAGAAGTGCTAGCGATATCCCACTGATGACACGTTCTTTCTCTGAGCAGGAGAGATATTTCAACAATTTACAGGCTGCCTGTTAGAAAGAGGCAGGTTCAAAGGTTCTGTTCAAAACTTGCTTTAACAGTGTACTGCTGTATAGCTCAATGCTCCGTAGCAAACTAAGCTTTATTCCTTGCATGAAAATTCAACCAACCAGAAGCCACCTTCTTTTTCCCCTTTTCATGTCGCGTTTGCTCTAGTTTGTTGCTATCAAGTGCTTGCAAGATGTGGCATTGTTGCTACCTAGTTTTGTACAGTTACATCTTGGGGCTGGCTTTCCCTTTGGTGGGTGAGGTGGATGGATGAATGCACGTCTGATGGTCTCTAACTTGGTGTCTAAGTTAGTAGGAATCATTTTATGCCTGCTTTGAGAGGAAAATCAAAGGAGCTGTGAGCTGCGTTTCGCTGATATCACAGCAAGGGATTTAGAGGGCTTTGGTTTTGCTGTCTCTGGATGGGTGGTTAACCCCATTTTCTGATTTGCCACGTGTTGAAGAATTACATAGCTTTGCATGCTAATTTAGGAGGGGAGGAGAGAAGGACAGGTAATGGTGGGCTCCATGAGGTTTCTGTCTTGAAGTTTGGAAGTAAGAATTATTCCTGTGATAATAACAGTGCTCTCTTTCTTTGTCTCTTTCTCCCCTCCTCCCCCCCCCCCCCGCCCTTTTCCTCCCTCCTCCACTGTTTTCCTTCTGCAGCCTCTGGAAATCTCCTCCGGAGTTCTCCCCACCCTCTCTGCAAAGGACGAGCCCCTCTGGCTCCCACTCAGACTCCCGAACTCTAGGGAACAACAGGATGTTTTGATCTTGAAGCCCCTCCAAGGGAGCGTACGCTCACACACGTTTCTGACCAGAGAGACGCTTTTTAGCAAGCACTGAGATGTCTGCCTGCAGACATGTACACTCGGGAGCACGTGAAGAACACGCGTGAGACTGCGGTGTGGCACTCCAGCACCTCCCACCCCACGGTTGTTCACCAGAGCTGCCCGTCCCAGTGGCCTTCCCCAGTTTGTTTTCTAGTCCTGCCTCTCTGAGGTGTGTCCGCAGCTCTGATACCAAGGTACACCGATATCGCTGCAAACAATACCAGCCTGCTCACAGAATCTGTGTTCCCTTTGATTTAATGATTCCCATTAAAGTCAGAGATGAAACTACTGGTGTTTGAGGCTTTGGAGAGGGAGATAACGCCGTTTGAAAGACTTGGGGTGATCTCAAGGCATGGGGGTGGGGGAGGGGAAGGAGAGGGGAAAGTGGGCTGCCTGATGGCCTTGGTAATGGGCTTGTAATGATATGGAGATTTGGTTTCATGCATCTCACTGGGCTCTAGTAAGACCAGAAATTACTTTTCCAGGGGTTACAATTTCTCATTTATGACAAGCACCACTTTCCAAAGAAGTTACCGACTTCTGGTGAAAGGTTGTTTGTTTTAGTTGATTCATTTGGAGTAAGAAAGGGGAGGAATTTGGACTGGGAGCAGATGCAGGCAAAGAGAGCCTGAAAACGCTTTTTTTTTTTTTTTTTGGGCTCAGTGGGGGATGCCCTCAGAGTGCACACACCAAGTGAAGAAATGAGTGAGTACAAAACACCTCTGGGGAGAGCAGCCACTGGTAAAAAGAAGTGCAATATCTTAGATGGAAGTTGTGTGGAGATGGAAGGCCTCTTCCAATTTCACCTGCAACAGGCTGATGAGTTTCCCCAGCCATTTTCTCTGTCAGGGAACTGGAGATGGCAGTACCAGTGGAGGAATCCTCTGTCCCACAGAGCGTGGTGCAACCAAGTTGGGAGGTGAAGGTGGGAGCCTCTCCAGGGCAGGTATCCGGGGAAGGAGCGAAGAGCATCAGTCCCTCTGTCAGCACGCACAGGGCAAGGTGTTCTTCAGTGCACAGACACACAGGGGCATGGCCATCCTATGTGTAGGTCTGGCTCTGTGTCAGCCCTAGGCTGGTGGAGGCAGCCCTACCTGCCTTGTGCTGCTTACACAGGGGCTGTGGCCAAGAGACCGGTTTGGCATGTTTTGCAAGTCTCAGCTGTTCAAGATCTGCACCCTCAGGATCTGGCACTCTTGCTGAGGTCTGGAGAGGTCTCTGAAGTGGTGGGTCTGTGGGATCCATGGAGTACACTGCTCCTCGTGCTACTTGCCTTTGCCGTTACCCCAGGGCAGGAGAATGGGGCTGCCCCAGGCTTAGGGACCACCCTGCTAAGGGCTGTCACCATGCTCTGTTGCTGCATTCTTGCTTCAGCCTGACCTCACTGCCCTTCACAGCTAGGAAATGCCTCCAGCAAATTTAGCACGAGAGCTGCTGGGGTCCCTTCTGCAAAGGAACCGAAATGCACAATGAAACTGCGTCTGTTGTGGTGCTTTATACACCTCCCTGAAGTAGTGGACTGGGTTGGGCTGAATTACACACACCACCCTTCATAGATGCCTTCTGGCGTTATATTCCAGTCTCCAACAGGAAGCTCCCTGGAAACTCTTCAGTCATGGATCTCTGTCAGGTTGTCAGAGCTCAGCTCTGACCCTCTCCTAAGTGTATGCTGAGATGGGGTTTGTTAGCTGGCCTTCCAAACAGACACATGTCAGGGCCCAAAAACTTGGGCACGAGCTGAAAGCAGGAGCTAACTCTGCAGTGACACTGTCTAGTGGAGCAGTAGTGACAGCTCATGCGAAGTGACTGAGGCTTCCTCATGACAGAAATGCCTTTAGCGTGTACCTCTCTCCTGACCGTGATGTTCTTGGTGGACTTCTCTATCATCCAGTGAAGCCAGTCCAGGGAACCAGAGAAAATGGTCTACAGAAGAAGTGGTTTGTGGGCAGAAGTAATGTAAGACTTTCTCCTCTTTAATTTGCATATGCATCAAGGTGGTGGAAAAGTTGTGGATGGGTGAGGGATGTTTCTATGTACTTGTCTCTCATATTGTAACTTTCACCAATTCTTTCCAAACCTCAGCTGCTTTTCCAGGCCTGAAAGGTTGTTCTGAGTTCCTGGGACTAATGTGTGTTAGGTGACCCTGTGGCATTGATGCTCCATTCTCCTTCCTATTACTTTCTATTCTGGGCAGTTGTTCAAAGCAGTGCAAAATGGGATGCAAGAGCACTGCCATGCTCCCGGTGTCTGTTTCACTTCATGTGAGCTTCAAAGAGGACAAGCCAGCGGCCAGAAGAGCTGCTCCGGGCCTGTCACAGGAAGGAGATTAATTCTGATTACTTAGCAGCGGCGCTAACATGAAATCAATAGGGTCTCACTCTGAAAGTATCTTGTAGATGGAACTAGTGAGTTTCACATTTGAGTGCTGGTTAAGAATGACTCCTTCCTGTGCCAAACCTGAACCATACCCTTTCCCCTTGCTGTGGAAAAATAATACCTCTCACCTTTAATATGAAGATCTCAGGACACTTTAATATAAAACACAAATGAATCATCCCAATACTCCTGTTGTAGGAAGAGTGATATTATCTCCTTCTTTCATACAGATCCAAACCTTGAGATTAAATAACTTGCCTGTCACACTTTCAGTGCTGGGTACTGAACCCGTGACATAAAAGTCCCAATCCAGTCCTTTAACTGAGGCGTCTTGCTGTAAGCCGTCAACCTTGTACTCACCAGTCTGCCACACACTTCTTTTCCTTGACATCCTGGCCCTAATGCAGGAGGTAAATAACCCATCCAGTTTTATGGTGAATGTATTGTCTGTGAGCAGAGAGCAGCAATAGGTTTAGGACTCCTTTCCAGTTTTGGGTATGCCCGCGTGCTCCGAAGGCAGTGCTAGGCACAAGCAGTAGGCAGCTTGTAGGAGATGTCTGTGTTGCCGTGGAGGGTGAGGTTCCAGGGCAGGCATGACATTGTCCTGCTGTGGGAAGAGCACAGGAAAGTCAGGCTGTGGATTGGCAGGTGGTGGTTGCTATCCTAACGCAGAGGCAAGCACGCTGCAGATGGACCTTGTGCTGCTTTGCATGGGATATGATGAATAGGGTGCTGTGCCCTGGCTGGGATGAATTGGGTGGAGGAGTGCATAGGGGGTTGTGTCCTTCACCTTTCCACTGCCCCCTCCTAGCAGTACCATTGTTGCTCTGAGCACTCCCAGTTTAGTGATAAGAGCATAGCTGTGAACCTGTGCAACTCTACAGCTTTCTATCTGCATCACAGCCAGGTCTGGTGCTTCCAGGGGTGGAGGCTTTAAGGCAATGTGCCATGCTGTCCCATTCATAAGTGATAAAAAGCCATGTATCTGCACATCCATCCCAACTTTGGAGTGCTTTGCCCTGCAAAGCACGCTAGTGAGGAATAGTCCTTATGCTCAAGGGAGTGCCTGGTATTTACACAGGAATGCCTCTTTATTTCCCTATCTGGGCCTGCTGGATATATTTTTACTGCCTTGTGCTCAAGTCTCCTTGCTGCCCATCAGAACAGAATTTGAATGTGAGCCCAGTTTGCTTTCTGCTTCTGTTTTTCCCTCTTTGGAGTACCCGCTAGCTTGCTTCAGCCTGGAGCCAGCATTAAGAATCAACTCAGAAGCAATGTGGAGAGTTTAATGTGTCAGTAGAGACCCAGCTATTTTGCCCTGCCTGCAAGAACTTTGGATCTGCAAAGCGTCTGGCAAGAATATTGTATTATGGAGAAGACTATTATTTGTTTTGGGATGAGAAGGACTTGGCTGCTTCTACTCTAGATAAGGTAATTATGGCTGA
Source organism: Larus michahellis (assembly GCF_964199755.1). NCBI lineage: Eukaryota > Metazoa > Chordata > Aves > Charadriiformes > Laridae > Larus > Larus michahellis. Next base: position 94,312,434 of record NC_133896.1, read on the forward strand.
AGGCATATACTCAACAATGCCTGGCCCAGAAAACGCCAAAATGGTTGTCTTTAGCCTCAGTGCTCTATTAACCTCTGCAGTATAAGAAGCAGAAACGTATTACTGGTCTTTTGTTGTCTCATCCTGAAAAATGTGTGTCTGTCATGTTTCAAATGGAGGCCCAACATAGGCAGGGGCAAGACGGAGACATCAAGCGAGGACAAAAGGAGCACATTGTAATTAATACAAGCTTTTGCCATGGTCTGTGACTTAAGCATCTTCAAGGTGATTTGAGTCGCAGGCATTTTCCTTCCATGGCACAACACTTTTACCACGGGGGAAGAATCACAGAAAAAATCCTAGAAAACTACCTTGGAAGTTTTTCTCTCTCACAGGTAGAAAATGATTTATATAGGGACACAGAGGGGGTGGGAGAGACGTCTTTAAGTGTTTATATAAACAGGAGAAAGTATGCATTGTTTCAAACCACAGGCTGCATCCACAGGCTCAGTGGATCCCTGTAAGATATTCCTGTGACTTACTTGCTATCAAGAGGCAGCGGGGCTGCACAGAACTTGCCAACGATGGATGACTCATCCTTCCTCCAAAACTGACTCTTGGGAAGATACTTCAGTGTGACACTGTTTATCTGGCAGAAGGGAACTCTGTGGGCCAGCAGCCGTTTGCCCATCACTTGATGCTTAGGTCTGCAAGGCAAGGTGAGAGGTGTGAGGGAGAACATTCAATCAACCTGCAGATGCGGGCTGCATGAAGATGTGTTGAAACACTGCAGAAACCAGGCTATTATTGTGAAGCCCTCACACAATAAAATGGAGTGAGAAGACTCATCTGTCAAAACAAGGCATTGCATGAGAGTCTTACTGGATGTCTCTCCATGTTTTATTTCTGTAGCCAGGAATATTTCTGAATAAATATCCTTCTTTCCATCTTCCACACAATTACAACTTTTCTTGCTATTGCATATCGATTGAAACACTGCCCAGATTTCTACAGAGAGGTAAGTGGTAGATAAGGTCAACATCTATGAAATCATGGATGGCATGGATAGGTATCAGTTTTCCACCATTTCTTCCAGTACATGAACTAGGGGTCATCACAGAAAGCTAAGAGGTGGCAAGCTCAAAAAGACTGCTCACTGCACAGAGTAGCATTCTTATTAAGCTGTTAAAATCTTTGCTGTAGGATGTTGTGGATGCTAGAAAGTTTACATGACTGTACAAGTCATGAGAGAGGGACTGGACAAGTTAGTGGACAACAAATGCATTGGCAGCTAATAAGTACAAAGATCTTACCTTTGGCTCTGAAAGTCCCTGAGATGTAATTAGTTAGATACTAGGAAACTATCTGGAGGGAGCATTGCTACGTGCTCACATTGCATTTTTATTCTCTTCTCTAGGTATTTGCATTTGACCATGTTGAAGGTGGGATGCTTGGATAGAGGAATGTTTGTTTGTCCCTGTGCTCTTACCCAGGTAACAAGAACTGAGAAATGACAGAGATTGGGTAAACAGCTAATGATCAGAGCCCAGTTGGTCATGTGCTATGAAGTGGTACTGCCCAGCTGTTTTATGTAGATGGGCTGCCTTCCTTCTGTGGCATCCATCCAATGAGCCTTCTTATGCCCGATCTACTTGGCAACTCTAGGAGTTTGGAGATTATCAATTTCCTTGTGCTCATGAAGAACATGTGTGTTGATGACTCAGCACAATCCCAGAAGCTCCTGGGTAACTGCCTGATCAGAAACGTCACAGTAGGGAAAGGGGAGA